>NW_016841755.1:2985199-3079316 GCF_001698545.2 Rhinopithecus bieti | reverse complement strand
CAGGTTACTGCCTGGCCCAGGACATTCTCAGTCGGGCTGTCCTCCCGGACCCACACAGGCCTCCTGCACCCCAGGTTACTGCCTGGCCCAGGACGTTCTCAGCCCGGCTGTCCTCCCGGACCCACACAGGCCTCCTGCACCCCAGGTTACTGCCTGGCCCAGGACGTTCTCAGCCCGGCTGTCCTCCCAGATCCAGGACCAGCATGACCACTCTCCTGCTGCTTCTGCCACCTGTAAGCCGATTCCTCACAGGTTTTCAGGGGGGCCTGCCTTCCCCTCTGCCAGAAGCATCCTCCCCAACTTCCCCAAGTCCTCGCAGGGCCCAGACTCTCATCGTGTCCAGATGTCACTTCCACAAGGACCTTCTGCTGACCCAAGCCCTCTCTGCTTTCCTGTTCTCTTGCCTGATGTGAAGTTGCACATTGCATGAGTCTCCCGGGGCTGCCAAGACAAATTACCACATGCTGGGAGCTTAGCTGTGATCATTGTGAAGGCCGGCAATCTCAAGCTGAGATGTCTGCAGAGCCCTGCTTCCCCCGAAGGCTCTGCAGGAGAATTTGCTCCATGTCTCTTACTCCTGGTGGTGCCAGAAGTGCTTGGTGTTCTGCGGCTTGTAGATGCACCCCGCCAGGCTCCACCTCTGTCTTCACACCTCTTCCCTGGGCATCTGTGCCTGTGTCCAAACTGCTCTCTTCTTACAAGGACACCAGTGATTGGAGTAGGGCCCACCCCACTGCAGAATGACCTCATCTTCACTTGATTCCATCTGCAAATATCCTATTTCCAAATAAGGTCACATTCACAGGTACAGAGGTTAGGATGTGGATGTATCGTTTGGAGGGATACTATTCAATCCATAACATACATTTTCACCTGCTTTCCCCACTAGAATGTAGGTTTCACGAGGACAAGGACCACATATTGTTCATCACTGTAACTCAGACATCTAGAACAGTACATTACACCTATTTGGTACTCACAAATAATGGATGGATGGATGCATGGGTGAACAGATAGGTAAATGGATGGATGCATGAGTGGATGGATGGATGGATGGATGGATGGATGGATGGATGGATGGATGAGTGGATGAGTGGATGGATAGGTGGATGGATGAGTGAATGGGGGATAGATGGATGGATGGATGGATGGATGGATGGATGGATGGATGGATCGATGGATGCATGCATGAGTGGATAGATGGATGGGTGGGTGGATGGATGAGTGGATGGATGAATGGATGGATGAGTGGATGGGGGATGGATGGATGGGTGTGTACGGATGGATGAATAGATGGATGGATGGGTAAATGAACTGATATGTGGGCGGATGGATGGATGAATGGATGGATGGATGGATGGATGGACAGATAGACGTATCGATGACTGGTATTACAGGAATATGTGAGTGAATCCTGTTTTCTGTAGATAAGTAATAGAATTTGGAGAGGAAACTAAGTAAATGATATTCATTTAAACCTAACACTATAACTTGAAAGTAAAGTGGATTTATTGTCATTTGTGTCAGAAATGCTGTGTTTTTTGGAGAAAGCTATGAGATGCTGGTATACAACATGAAATTTCTCAGTCCCACTTCAGATTTCTAATTGTTTCTGCTTCCAGAGGAGAAGCCAAGTCAAAATGTCCTGAATAAGCAGTTCTCTATTGCGAGAGGCCTCTTGTGGAATCTGGGATTGAAAAAAATTCTAAATGCCCCACTTCTTTCATGCATGAATTGCAAAATGTGGCAAGTTTTGCTTCTACCAAGAAAACTAAAAACACCTTTTGTGAAATAAATGATCCTTACATATTTAACTTATGCACCAGTGGCCTTTTAAACAGTCCGTGTCCCGTGAAGGTGCCTGCACATCTGGGCTCTCCAGGAGCAGCCATGGCAGCACCCAGGAAGAAACGCCGACGTGGCTGCTCTGCGTGCTCCTACTACTTCATCGGGAAGCCTTGGTGCATTTTACCCAGGGTGCCAAATCTCGAGTAACCGAGGAATTCCCAGGACCTTCTGAAACCCAGAGCTGCAATAAGGCTGCTCCATCCAGGTTAGCTCCGTCCTAGGCCAAGGGCTTTATGAGGACTGCACATATTCTGTGGGTTTTATAGGAGACAGCTAGGTCAAGACCCCTCAAAGAAAGCTGCTTTGTCCGGCGTTCAGCTTTGCACAGGCCCGTATTCATCTCTCATTGTTGTTTGCAGGAGAGGCAGATGCGAACCAGAACAATGGGACCTCCTCTCAGGACACAGCGGTGACTGACTCCAAGCACACAGTGGACCCAAAGAATGCCTGGCAGGATGCCCACCCAGCTGACCCAGGGAGCCGCCCCCACTTGATCCGCCTCTTTTCCCGAGATGCCCCGGGGAGGGAGGACAACACCTTCAAAGACAGGCCCTCTGAGTCCGACGAGCTCCAGACCATCCAAGAAGACAGTGCAGCCACCTCCGAGAGCCTGGATGTGATGGCGTCACAGAAGAGACCCTCCCAGAGGCACGGATCCAAGTACCTGGCCACAGCAAGTACCATGGACCATGCCAGGCATGGCTTCCTCCCAAGGCACAGAGACACGGGCATCCTTGACTCCATTGGGCGCTTCTTTGGCGGTGACAGGGGTGTGCCCAAGCGGGGCTCTGGCAAGGTGAGCTCTGAGGAGTAGAGGAGCTTTAGTTTAAATGGAAAAGCAAAGGAGAAATCAGTAGGTGAACTAAGCCGTTAGAGGAAGAACTGGCATGTAGCCTCTTGCTGTCTAAGGTCTCGTTCCATGCTGGAGAATGCATATGAGCCCAAGAGTGTGGGCCTGAGTGGCTGCTTAGAACGTTTTCATTTAACTCACCCCCTCTCTTCCTCACAAGGGATGGCGGCCGGGGTGTGGCTCAGGAATGTGAGGACATGCTGAATTCTGGATGTCTAAGGGTGCCTGGACATGGGCATTGCGGAAAGAGAGCCACATTCTCGGGGTGTCTGGTGGTGTGCGTGTGCGGACTTGATGACTGATGTGCCTCTGCGGCCCACACGCTGGGGTTCAGCCCTGGGTTACGGTCATTTTTCCCAGGAGTCAGTGCTGCTGGCTTCATGTTGCAGCAATCATAAGACTGAGGAAGACTTTTGAACAAATTCCTCAGTTTAAATCCGCCTTGAGCAGACTTTCTCTGTGGTGTGAGAAGTGGAAGGGGTGGAGGGATAAATGAGTGTCTATGAATCAAAGCTTTATTATCTTGTGATTCCATTAATTTGCAAACAGAGTCTTAGAGGTTTCTTTGTTTAAAAGCAAATGTTCTGTGGATAAAAATGTATTACAAGGAGAAAAAAAAAAAAACACACACACACAAAAACTCTGCTGTGGGGTCCAGTGTCTAGGAGTGGCTTCTGCAGTTGATTGTCAGTGGCGAACGTGTTGCTGCTGGTTCATCAAAGCACTGGTCCCTGAGTGCCATTCGGATCGCAAATGCAGCATTTCACATGATGTTTAGAGTGTTTGGTGGTTGTGTAATTTTGCAGAGAGAGAAGTTTTTCCCAAAAAAGTCCCTAGTTTATTGGGTGTTCTCTCACAACCTGTAAGATGCAGCTGTTTTTCTGCCTGTGTGCAAGGCTGATTCTGGAATTCTAGAAGGCCTTGTGGGAGTGTAAAAAGCTTTTGAATAACGTGTGGAACACAGCTCCTCATTCTGATAACACACAATCATAAAAACCATAGGGCAACTTGGAATTAAGGAGTTTCTAAAATTTGCTTTAGTCTCCAACTGAAATTCTTTATTGATCATGAAATTGTTGAAGATAAATGAATGTCAGTTTTACCTTTCCTGTGGGCATGAAAGCACATGGAAGTTTCAGGCAACTGTTAACTCCTCTACCATCTGCTCTGCATTGAGATTTCAGGTCGTGACATTTGCCATGACTTATTTGTAAATGACATTTGGTATATCTTAGATACTCATGGAATTGATATTCTGGCTAGTTCTTTCAGCGTACTTGTAGACATTTTCTTTTCCTTTGTGCCAGTCCTCCCTCATCCTGAAATGTTGGTGCTCCAACCTATTTCTAATGCTAATCTCAACTGGAAGCTCTTTTGCAAGCCCAGCTATCAAACCACACCAGATAGGTATGGTTCGGGTTGCCCAGTGAAATGTGCTGTTATGCTAAGCACCCCTCACACATACAGCATCACCAGTTTTGAAAGCTTGAACTATTCTGCTTACTTCAAGGTACAGAAAAAAAAAAAAAGTACTTAAACTGTACAGAAAAGATGAAATCGCTGGATAGTATGTATCGTAAAACAAGCTTCATGTCCGTGATAACGGTTTAAGTTGAAATAAAGTGGTGAACGCATTGATATCAATCACTGTGACTTTATCTCCAAAGGATATTGAAACACATAGATGTTTTTCTTCCTTTATGGTGAGATTGCAGCCTTTATTGTCTTAAATCTCTTATACTCTTCAATATTTTCAAAGAAAACATTCTAGTTTCAGAAATGGTCCATCTCTTTGCAAAACAGGGCTGCTGACCCAGAAAATCAAAACACTTTCAAAATTTAAAAAATGAAAATAATTTTCACATAATTGCTTTAGGAATTTTGAAATGTCAATTCTTTTCACTATTGAGTGTTGAATACAGAAGATTTTTTAATGAATAGGCTTGCCCTTTGATGCCAAAGGCAAAAAAAAAAACATAACATTTGCACGTGTGATCATACAGCAACCTGTGAGGTGTCCCGGTGGAAAGCACGCAGTGGGGATGTGTATTTGTTCCACTCAACTATTTTATCACAAAGTGTCGTAAACACGGGAGATGAAAGTTTAACTCTCTCTACACCCAGCTACAAACCCACAGTGGCCCTAAAAATCTGGGGTATTCATTGGTGTGGGCTGCCATGGAGGAATTTTGGTTTTGTTTTATTTTATTTGTTGCTCTGTTTACAAATCAGGAGAGCCCCGTTTTCTATGCTAGGAAGGTCCTTGCAATAGACCGAAGAGGTGTGAAAACGGGAGAGGTGGAAGGCCCGAGCCCTGTCTCTCAGGACCACGGCAGCCTGCCCCGCACACAGTTCTTCTGCTTCCCATCCAGAACAAGGTTTCCTGGCAGATTCGTGCGAGACTCTGAACAGAGCTCCCCATGACCCTATAAAAGGGGCTGTTTGTCCCCCTCCCACCCTCCTGTGCTCTTCCTCCCTCCCCTTGAGGGCACGTGGCTGCTGGTACCACATGTTGGAGCGGCCGCCCCTGAGCCCGGGAATGCCCTAACAACACCCACGCTGGTGCTGCTGGGAGCTGACATTCAAGAAAAGTGCATTAAAAATTCCTTGAGGAGGCATATTCTTTTGAGAGCCATAAATGAAAAGTGCATTCACAGAGAACGTGCTCCTTTGTTGTGAGAGGAAAGAAAGGACTGTTGTTGCCTTTAAGGAACAGGTTTCCCAGTTCCCCAGAATGTCAGGGTCACATGAGGAATGGGTGGGCGCTTAGGGTCAAGACTGGTGTGTGCTTGGCCCGGCAGCTTCTCTCCAAGCGACCTCCCCAGCATCCCTCCTGTGCCAGTGCTCATATCTGAGGCCACTTGAGTGTCACGAGGCAGAGCCTGGAAACATTCGCTTTGGAAACCGTTCCTTCCTTTTTATGTGGAGGAAGTAAGGTTTCACAAAACGCCTAAGCTGGACACGGTGATGTGCCACGGGGACGGTTCCCAAAACAGAAAGCAGCCAGGACATCCCAGTCCCCCACTTCTCCGTGCTGTGTACTTTCAGGGAGTTTTTTGAAAGCTGGCTTCTGACTGATGATTTTGTCTTATTTTTCTGTTTTACATTAAAACCTTCATTTATCAACCTGCTCTTCTCAGCATTCTTCTATTCAGCATTCAGTATGACTTCCAGGCCTCTAATTCTGACTGTGTAGGAGAAGAACTGTTTGTCATCCAGTGCTGTGGGGTATATAGTCAGCCCTGTACATTAATCAGAATGTTCTGCTGCCTGATTTTTTTTCCACTGTGTTTTAATTTCATTAAACATGTTTTAGTTCTACAGTAACCTAATTCCTCATTGTTAACATGAGATCCTAATTCTGTAGCTGTGTTCTGTAATCCCACAAGGCGTGTACCATTTGGAGACACATGAAGGATACAGTAGACAGCACGGAGGGCAGAAACTCACAGGGCTGTCCTCCCTCCCCAGAGCACAATGTGCACCCAGAACCAAATTCAATCTCATTCATCATGAGCCTGCGTGGCAGCTGATCCGGCCACCCAGTGCCTCCATTGGATAAGAGATTTGGCCAGAGATTCTTCTAGAGAAAATCCAAAAATGGAGGGTGCATTTGTGTCTGCCCCCAAATACCTTTTGAGATTTCTTATAGGCATTCCTCTCAAAGTCTCATTACCCTGATCAGTTATTAATCGGAGGCTACCCTGGCCCAGTCGCCAGCTGCTCACTGTGTCCTTCTGTGGTCTCAGGAGCTGCAGTTGTGGCTGTTGTTTGAATAGACGATAGTTAATTAGACGGGATATGTCTGTACTGGCAGTGATGTGGCAACATCCTCTGTATAAGCGATACATTTGTAAATCATGGTCATGTATCTGATGGTAATTGCCTGTGGTGGTTGTATCGTGATTTTATTTTATTATGAGATTTTTGCTTTATATATTTCTCTGCCTTTTTATGCATTCATTAAACAGCTTAACAGACCGAGGGCGGTGTACTGATTGCATGTGAACTTTTTTAAGTTGTCGTGTTTGGTTTGCCCTCCTTACATCAGTGTGCTGCGTTGCTGGCATTTCTGTGGCCTGGTGACACAGCTGGCAGGTAAGTCTGGGCACCCGAGCTCCTGTGCGGGAAGGTCGCAGTTGCTCGCTCGTCTGCTTTTACTACCCAAAGACACTGGACTCTCTTCTCCCCTGACAGTTCGGTGTGCTGGTCTTTCTGTGATGACTATTCTGATTCTGCCTGAAGTCTCTTCTGTTTCTCTCAAAGCATCCTCCCGCGAATGTTAGGGCAGGGTGGATGCTGGGCAGACCCCACTGGCCGGTGCTGTCACGGACACAGCCCACTCCGCCAGAACTTCCTGAATGAACGTGCACACGGGTGCCAGTACCCACAGAGCCCCCCGGGAGCTCACACACAAGGGGGGTCATGGGAACCTCAAGACACTGAAATGAGGGGATGGTGCTGGCTCTGAAGGATGATAATGTGTATGAGATGAAGGTGAAACTTGGGGTCCTTGAGAAATTAGAAACAAGAGTAAAGATAAGTGATTGGCTTGGATGTGGTCCCGCCTTTCATGTCCATCAGACCCTCATCTTAACCCAACTCCTCCCTTTAAGCTCATTTGCATTTTAAAGCATTCATTTCTCTCATCGTTGATTTTCCTTTGATAAAATGTCTGGACATTTGATAACAGGCAATTCTGATTGGTGAATTAGGAGCTTGGCTTGACATCTGAGGGAACAGATCATCCTTAGAAAAAAAACACACAGTAGCACTCGTGAAAATCACTTAGATATTGATTCACATTTGAGAACTGTGGACATTTCCTATCAAACCCTGATTCAATGTTTTTGTAAAGTTTTTTCCTTCATGTCTATCAGCACATTCTTAATGCTCTGAAATCATCCTACTTCATAAAAAGGTAGTAAAAAAAAGGAGAAACAGCTACAGAACACTGAATTCTTTTGAGGGAGCCCCGTAAAAGCAGACTTAGCACACACAATTTCTCCTAAGAGGTTATTCTTGCCTTTCATCTTCTCTGGCCCTTGCATTTGTCCTCCCTCTTCCTGGCACTGGGAGTGGCAGGCAGCTGGGGCTACAGGTTGCATTTCCTGAAAACCATCAGTGGGACGCCTTATACCTACCTCAGTCACCTGCCTTCCCCATGGGTAGAAGGGGGGTCGGTGGAGGGGCTTCATGCCAGCCCACCAGAGCCACAGGAACATGTCTCACAGTGATGATCCGCTTCGTGAAGAAGAGCCATTGTAGGAGATGGAGGGAAAAGCAATAGAAAGTTCTTTGCGTGTTGGCCCCGTGCAGAGCGTGCATTTGCTCATGCGCATGGACGCCAGCTGATGGGAGTCACTGCTTACGGGGACAGCCAAGTCTCATCAACACAGCAACTCCCACAGGCTTGTCCACAGAGACATCCTCTAAAGTAAATACTCAATTTACTTACTCTTTAATATCATAAATTAAAGTCACCAGAAATTCCTGCTAATATAGAAATAGCCTCTCTCATGCAGGGAGAATCCATTATGAGACATACAGCTAAGCACACACACCACAGATTTGCCTCTGAAAACCCGTGTGTTCACTTTCCATAATACTTCTAGAATGTGCTCACATTCTTCAGTGTCGGAACTACTGTATTCTCACGCATACTCAGCTGCTAACCTGGTTAAAAGAATCCATTTCATCTGCAGCCAATACATCTCCTGAAACCTATGATACTGATTTCATCCCTTGACCACTACAAGTCTCTCTCCTCTTTCTCTTCTTTTCTCTGTCTTCATTTTGCTGTAGCGGATAATCAAATAGACACTTCTTGCAGGGCACTTACCTTGGTCCTATAATAGCTGCGGCCCTCAGAGTTCATTGATATAGCAGATACTCTCGTGTAACTGACAAAGAGAATACATTAAGTTAGAAGCAAATGCTACTTAGGAAGATCTGTAACCGCAGAGCTCAGGTGAGTGCACAGCTCCTGCTCCCGCCGAGGAAGATTAACTTCCTACTTGTGTTAATTTCCTAATCTTCACCAGTAAGAATGCCAGCAAGAAAATCAACTTTAAGCAATTGGCTCAAGTGACTTTGCACACTTGCTCCTTATGCAGAGCATGAGGAAAATTATTTCCTTATGCTCTGCAGAAAATCTGAAAAGGTCCGTCTTCGGTTCACTGAACTGTCATAGAGCAGGAACAGTTTCAACTTGTAAATCCAACGCAGAAGCTAACACACTTGCTCTAAAAATACAACTCTACAAGGAAAGTGGAATGTAAAATTTATCCATTCCACGGTAGACGTCAAAAAACCCTTTTAGTGCACTTTGCTCCGGCCTGGGAAATGCCTTCCGCCCTGGAGCCTAGAAATCTTTCACAGCTGGTGCCTGCTGCCATATTGAGAACACTTGGTTCCATTGTTTGATTCAGGGCCTCAGAACAGACTCTGGAGGAGAGAATTCTTCCTTGAACTTTCCTTTTGCTCTCTATTTCCTGAGTCCTCCAGGGCGCATGCCTGCCCTCTGACCTCCCATCACCTCTTGCTGGTCCGTCCATCATCCATCATCTGCACACGCCTTCTTCGCTCACTGTCGTCCTGCATCCTCCACCCCCTGCTCACTCCTCTTCACTCTGGGTTCTTGCCAAGCCAGCTCTAGAGGAGATTTGCTGGAGGACTTTGGGGCACTGCCGGCGGCGCCCACCCGGACTCACGCAGCCCACTCTGTGTCCCCCGGCAGGTACCCTGGCTAAAGCCGGGCCGGAGCCCTCTGCCCTCTCATGCCCGCAGCCAGCCTGGGCTGTGCAACATGTACAAGGTAAGATGCCGGCGGGTCCCCACCCATCGGGGCCAGGGGTGACGTGCCCTTGCCTGAGCTCTCAGCCACTGTCCCTCGGGGCAGGCAGTGTCACTGCCAGGGGTCCACCCCCAGCCTCCAGGGCATCTGTGAGGCTGTCATAGCGAAGAGGCAGGCCTGCCCCGCGAGAAAGCAGTTGCAGGAAAAGACATGGAGGACCTGCCTTTGAATCCTTGGAGGGACTCCTCTGCAAAGGGCATGGCTGTCAGCTCAGGATGATGGGCAGCCTTGGTGACAGGGTCTGCCTCACTTTGCCGAGACCTGAAGCGCGTGGAGGGGCCTGGGAGTGGCTCTGGTATTGAGGGCTGGCCTGGACCATGGCCACGTGCAAACCTGTGCCTGAATGTGCTTTGAAAACTAGTGCCTAGCGGACATTTAGCATGCACTATAAACACAGGTTGAATTGAGCTCTAAACGATGAGTGTCCTTGGGACGTCTGGTCCCTCTGGGCTCTATCCTCACCTGAGCCCAGCTGAGCTCTGTGTAGGAAGTGGGCTATCACTGTGGCCTGTCCTCATCTCCTTGTGTGGCTGCCACGGCTTCTCAAAGCACATAGGTGCCAGGAGTAATCACAAAAAGGGCAGCCAGGAGGAGAAGGGGACGGGGACAAGCCCAGAGCTGGCACTGACGTCACCATGAGCAGGGCTGCTGTTTGCACACTAGGAGTGGTCACCACAAACCTGCGTACACCGGGCCCCCTTCCAGATCCAAGCCACCACTGTTTGCACCTGGGCACCTAGCTTTTTAAGTGTGGGAATATGCAAAAGATTGGAAACACGTGCTCAAGTACTTAACTAGTGAGAACATTTCATGAGTGTGCTCAATGGAGCACCCAGTGTGAGGGAGAGCTGGGGTACCCCTCTTCAGAGGCCTGCAAGGTGGGACCATTTACACTGAGCAGGGAGCACAGGAGCATGGGGGACAGGACGCCTGCGGATGCCAAAACCTGGAGCCCCTGAAGGGGAAGCGTCCACGAGGTACGGCTGCATGTCAGACATGCTAGTGCCTGGGTGTCCAGGGCTGCACCGCCGCGGTCCAGGAGTGGGTTTATGAGGAATGAGGATGTGCCTGCTGGCCCCAGGATGGCCAGTCCAGGGCAGTGGCTGCAAGTGCAGCAGAGGAAGCCAGGGCTTGGGGACAGAAGGGTCCTGGGGGAGCCAGGGCCAGACAAGGGCCAGGTGAGAGCCCCACGGTGGTCGTGGGACTCGGAGTGACTGGTGGCTGCGGCTGGGGAGAAGGATTTCTTCCTCAAGCCACAGGGGAGGAGGCAACCGTGCACCCTGGGGGGTCTCGGTGGTTTGGACGCCCATCCTGAGAGTCTGTGTTTAACTTGAATCGTGCCCTAGTTGTGAAGCCGCGCTTGGTTTTCGAGGGCTGTCTTGGTGATGGGAACCACCGCCACTACCCCCAGGCAGTTTCTGAGGGTCCCCTGTCCTTCCGGGAGGCCCCTTCCCTGGGATGCACTGGGGCTGTGGCCACCTGGGCTTCATTGAGACCAGGACGGGGCTGCAAGCACCTGCCCCTGCCTGGGAGGCACCGACCGTTCCAGGCCCGCCCTGGAGAGCAGTGCTGGTGAGAAGGAGGATTTTAAGTCTGGGTAGGAATATCTGATGTGTGGGAGGGTTGAGCGAAGGGTAGCACAGCACCCAGTGTGTGACACGCTGGCAGGTAGCGGCTTGCCCCCTGCCCTGTTTCCTGCTCTGCGAGAGGCATGCTGTCTGGAGTGGACCCTGGCCACAGAGAGATGCAGCCTCTGCCAGAAACCCCATGTTGCCAAGCAGAGTGGAGAGGATCGGAGTCCTGGGCTTCTGTATCCGGATCATAGTAAGAAACTCAATAGAACGCTTCATTCCTCTTCTAAAAAAATTATTTAGCAGGGAAAAGCAGCCCTCTGTTCTCCACAGCTTCATCCTGGACAGGTTTTGCATGTACCTTTAAAAACCTGGTCAAAGATAAGTGAATTCTCTGCACAATGCTTTGTCCACGTGACAGACCGCGCCTCACTCCTGTGCACACAGGGCAAGGCCATTGAAGGCCCTGCAGGCTTCCACGACTCGGCTCCTCGCACTCCATGCTTGTGTACTTGTGGACACCCCATTCTGGTCCAGATAGGAAAAGCAGTAGGGGTGTGTGTGTGGTATTTACATGTCTATGGAGTGAAGGGAAAATGAAGATAAGCGTAAGTTGAAACTAAAGGCTGGGCAGGCTGTGTGGGCTCCCAGCGTTGCTCCTGGTGGACAGAGAACCCTCCCAGGGCTGCGTGCTGGAGACCTCAAGTTCTCCCTCCAGCCCCCTGAGCAGGGGCCGGCAATGCCTGGCTCACAGAGGCCGTCTCTGCAGGAGGTGTACGCAGGGGGCAGGCGGGCTGGTCTGAGAGCCCCCAGGGTGCCCCTGCTAGAAGACAGTGGCAATCCCATGCCACTTGCATACTGAGTGGAAGAATAAGTGAAGAGCTTCCCTCTCTCATCTCTGAGAAGGAGTTTTTGAGTTTGAATGTCTTCCTCCAGTACTTTGGGATGCTTTGTTATTGCAAGAAAGTGGCTGTGAAGGCACCAGCCACGGAGGAAGGAATTGCAAGGGTGGAGGCACTAAATGGTTTTTTTTGTTTTGTTTTGTTTTTTTTATATTTTAAGTTCTAGGGTACATGTGCATAACGTGCAGGTTTGTTACATATGTATACTTGTGCCATGTTGGTGTGCTGCACCCATCAACTCGTCAGCACCCATCAATTCATCATTTATATCATGTATAACTCCCCAATGCAATCCCTCCCCCCTCCCCCCTCCCCATGATAGGCCCCAGTGTGTGATGTTCCCCTTCCCGAGTCCAAGTGATCTCATTGTTCAGTTCCCACCTATGAGTGAGAACATGCGGTGTTTGGTTTTCTGTTCTTGTGATAGTTTGCTAAGAATGATGGTTTCCAGCTGCATCCATGT
Organism: Rhinopithecus bieti; assembly: GCF_001698545.2. NCBI lineage: Eukaryota > Metazoa > Chordata > Mammalia > Primates > Cercopithecidae > Rhinopithecus > Rhinopithecus bieti. Next base: position 3,066,826 of record NW_016841755.1, on the reverse strand, counting down.
CCCTACAAAGGACGCAAACTCATCCTTTTTTATGGCTGCATAGTATTCCATGGTGTATATGTGCCACATTTTCTTAATCCAGTCTGTCACAGATGGACATTTGGGTTGATTCCAAGTCTTTGCTATTGTGAATAGTGCCGCAATAAACATACGTGAAAAAAACTAGCCGGGCGAGGTGGCGGGCGCCTGTAGTCCCAGCTACTCGGGAGGCTGAGGCAGGAGAATGGCGTAAACCCGGGAGGCGGAGCTTGCAGTGAGCTGAGATCCGGCCACCGCACTCCAGCCTGGGCGGCAGAGCGAGACTCCGTCTCAAAAAAAACTAAATGGTTTTAAAATACAGAGGGATTTTAAAATACGGGGATTCCATGACAAAGGACCCTTGAATCAGCTCCCAACAGAGACAGAAGCAGCTGGGTGGAAGGCTCAGGCTGAGAAGTGTCAGGAACCAGCAGAGTCAGAACCGAGCACTCCCTGCCCTGTGACTCAAACACCCACAGCACTCATGCCCTTAGCTGAACGGAGGGTCTCTGCCTGGGTCCACCTCACCCTGTGTCCTCTCCCTCCCTGTCTCTCTGTCTGTCTGCTTCTCCCTCTCTCCCTCCCTCTTCCTGTCTCTCTCTTCCTCTTCCCTCTCTGTGCAAACACACCAGGAGGGTAAGGGAGACACCCCAGCTATGAATCAGGTAACGACGAGGCGAAGAACAACCTGCTCTCGTGCCGCGGTGCCCCCTCCAGAGCGGGACCCTGCTCCGAGCTCCCTGACTCCTGGGGACACCGGTGCTCTCAGGCTGACAGGGCTCTTTTCTTTGAGGACTGGAAGGCGGGCAGCAGGAGCACAGGAGGGGAATAGTGTGACATCTGAGAACCCAAAAGCAAGCTGGGGAAGCAAGGATTCCAACGCGAGAGGAGGAACACACACGATGGGTAATGGCCACGTGGGAAGTAGACCCACTGTTCTCTGCAGTTCCTCTGTCTGCACAGCCCCTGCCCGCCCGCCTGCCTGTCCATCAGGCGCTGCAGGTCCCTGGAACCTGGTGCTGGGTCTGCACTGGAAGCTGGAGTGAGGGCACCTGCGATGCAGCTGGACAGGTAGCCCCGGGCAGGGTGGCTCCCCTCGGCCCCACCAATGGTGCCAGCTCCTCCAAGCTCCAGGCTCAGCCTGGGGCCCAGGACACTGACCTGAGCAGGAAGGAGCCGCTCTGGGCTTCCAGCAGTCACCGTCTCCGAGTCCTTGGACGTCCTTTCTGCCTATTTCTCACAGACCCTGTGCTGCCAGCCTGCCTCGGAGGACACTGTCTACCCCTCAGCCTTGGCGCCCATGGAGGCTTCTGGAAAGACCTGCCCTGCCTCCGAATCACCCAGCACATTGGCATTTAGGAGGCAAAACATTTTGTGCCATGGGAAAGCACAGGATTAAGAACCAAAAATGCTTGGCTCAGATCTCATGGCACCACGTCATAGCCCTGGACCTGGGGCAGGTGTCTGTCTTCTCCGAGCTTCCTTCCCTCTCCTGTAAAACAGCAACGGTGGCAAAAGCATCATCTGTCCCGCAGATGCTGTGGAACGTTGTGCCGATAGAGTGAGAAAAGCAAATGCCCCATAGGATCCTCGTCCTCTGAAAACATTGGTGTCATCGTAACCCTGCTCCAGGGCCGCTCCACACTCGTGCAATTTTGGAAGAGGCCTGGTGACCCTCGGAGCTGCTGGGGAGAGCAGCACTGGCTCTAAAAAGCACTGGTGGCCCTAGCCCCTCTGCCCCTCAAGGCTATAGCTTTGGGTCCTCTGTGTTTCTGTGCTGGGGCCTTAGTTTCCAAAACTGTAAAATGAAAATCACAGTGGTTAACCCCACATCAATCCCTGCTCCCACCATTCTTAGAAGGAAATGGCAATCAAGCCTCAAAAGCTCCGTGGTCAGGGCAGCTGGACTAGAACTTCACCCTCTGGCCGTCAGCTCCAAGTCATCTGCGCTTGGGAAGCAGCCGTCTCGGAGCCTCCCCTGTGGGAGAGAAGTCCCTTTTGCCATGGGGAAGAGGAATTTTTTCCGTGGGTCTCTCGGGACGAGGAGCAGAGACCCTGCTTCCTGGAGCTGTGGTCATCCAGGGTGTGCTCCTGCATGGAGACGCCGTGGCAAAATGGTACCCGGGGGTGAGCTGCCATCAAGGTGCTAACCAGAGAGGCCACGGCACAGCCACCCCAAGGAAAGCACACAGCCATGTTAAGGACTTCCTCGCCACTCTGACAGCAGCCCTCGGCTCTGACAGGTGCTGTTTGTCCACCTCCATTGCTTCTCCCTCTTCAGCACACTCACCAGGACGAGGACGCTGGAACCCAGCATCAAAACTCTTCCCCTTTGAGATTAAACCCAGATCAGAAAAATGCAGCCACTGGAAGGGTTTACTTAATGGCAGACGCACAGGCTGCCGACCTTTGACTTTTGTGTCCTTCTGTGCCCAGAGCCAGAGCCCCGATGTGGGTCCCATGAGGTTTCGTGCCAAGAGGTCTCTGATGCCGACCCCTGTATCACCAGGGGACAGAGGCAAAGGCCCCCAAAGGAGGCTGCGGGAGCTTCACCTCCGCGTGAAACATGGGAGAGAAAACACGACCAGATACGCCCTGACCACATCTACAAAAGCGGTATCGGAATCTCTGTCCAGCCTCACAGTTTGCTAAGGGGAGAAACACTGATTTTCCTGTCATGAGGCAACTCAACAACTCCCCACGGAGAGCACCAGGAGGGAAACCACACGCAGGTCACGGTCGCCAGTGGCCACCACCACCTGCAGCGCTCTCAGTCCCAGTGTCTGCAAGGAGCTGTATTGCCTGGACAGCCTCAGGTTACCTGAAGTCTGCATCAGAACTAAAGGCATGTCTGGATGTTTTCAGACATAGAGAAAAGCCCGCTATTCTGGAGGGTACACAGCTTTCTATAAAGAAAATAAATGCCCGCGACTTTCTTTAACTCGTGCGAGCCAATGATTCAGGAATAAACATAATCTTCAACCCAGCAAAGGGCAAAAGCACAGGAAAAACTGCATCTGTCATTCAGAGAAAAGAATTCTCTCCAGACTGCAAAATCCAAAATGCCCTGATCTTGCTAGGAAAAAAAAAAAAAATCTATTATACTCTCCTGAGGCGTGGTAGGAGCTGTTTGACCAGAAATGGGCATGCTTTTTTTCAGAGGAAGCTATTATTTAATTAGTATTGTAACTAGTATTTAACTAGTATTGAAAAGAGAACCACAGTGTTCTGTGATTTCTTGGAATTGCCAGAGCGTTGTGATGTCAGGGGGATGGGGAGTAAGAATAAGGAAGACACACCGCCCACCATTCACGGTCGGATGTGTCATCTCATCTGCAGCCTTGCAGGCTTTGACACATGTGTTCTGTCCAATAATACTGATTTCATTGGTGCCTGTTTTAGCTGCTGGGCCAGTTGCCATGGGAAACAGATGCCATGACCCTAAGCTTCAGATAATTTGCAGGGGGTCTGCTGTTCACCACTCCCACCGGTTTTTAGGTAGAAAATTCACATGCATTGAAACAGAAGATCCCTGGAGAGAAAGGAGGCCGCCACGTAGGTGACTGTCTCCTTTGAGCATCTTTAAGGAAGATCATTTAATCACTTAAACAAGGTTTCTGGGGATGTAAAGGATCTTTGTGAGCCATGAAAGAAGTGTGGTGCAGGGGGAAAATGGCAGAAAATGTGCATCTAGTTCATCTAGAACTACATTTTACGATTCCTAATTCAAAAAATACACCGAAGAAGCATATTATCACTTTCACAAGAAAAAAATTATATGAAATATTCCTCTGTGTCCTTTCTTATCATGGCAGCTCAGAAAAGCAGTGACACCACTGTCTTCCGTGGTTCCAAACAGGCCACACAGATTCATCCCTGAGCTCTCTGGCTCTGAGTTTTTTCAGATAAACTTCGAGCTCTCTGGTAATCTGCATTTCCTGAGAGTGCCACAGGAATCAAATATTACCCTGGGAGGAAAAAAGAGGATAAAGCAAATTCATTCGCTCTTCACTCTCAGGACCACTGGTGAAACCATTGAAATGAACAGCATAGGTCCCGAATGTCGCTTTGTGGATGTGTGCAAAAATCCGCCACGTTCAACCTGGGAATTAAAGGAACACTTGTTCCTTTAATACTTACCAGGTACTTACCAGGAGATACATTGGCTGGTTGGTTTTCAGTCACATAAACAAAACAGGACGGTCCGGACAATGCAATCTGTCAGTCCTGAGGCATCACTTTCCACTGAAGGAGGGACTGACAGGCCCTTTGTTTTAATTACATAGAAATGAAATGCACCTTTTTTTTTTTTTTGAGACGGAGTCTCGCTCTGTTGCCCAGGCTGGAGTGCAGTGGCGCGACTTTGGCTCACTGCAAGCTCCACCTCCCAGGTTCGCGCCAAGAAATGCACCTTTCAAAATGACAGAGAAAATTGGAAAATCTCATCTCATTAACTGCACTTGCATTTATTGTATCCATCAGTGTTTACCAAAATAATTGGGAACTAATTTTCTAGTAAACAGCGCAATTGAAGCTTCCCTCATTCCCTAGACACTAACTGGCATATGTCATTGACTTAGTCTACAGATACTAGTTTATTTTTCTCATCTATGAGCACATTGTTATTTCTAGCCAATAGCTTCATAACTTACTATAAGGTAAGTCTACAAATTCTTGTAATAAACAAAATACAATTTAAAAATCCATTCTTCTCCCTTCCCTTTTCCCTTTCTCCTATGACTACCCAGTGAATTTCCTCATAGACCACTGAGTTTCAGGTGGGTAATGTGAGCCTCTCATCCTACATTCACTCCACAAGAGTCTCACTTGGCATGGAGTCTAAAGATCAAGCCCTAGACAGCCAGCAGACTCGGCGAGCAGGTCCCTGAACCTCTTTGCATCTCAATATTCACATCTGTAAAATGAGTGGGGATGTGGGAACAGTGCTGCATGATGCTTTGGTTTACGATGCTCACACCTCATGTTTTAAAACCAAGACTCACTGCTTTCTCTGTTCTGGTTTTGCATTGAATCCTTTTGGGGACACAGGGAAAAAATGTACATTCCTAGAACTTGGACCAATTACTTGATTAAGACAATGCCCATAAGTAAATCCCTACTGCATTTAGCCACTGGATGGTGGATGCTGTTCTCTGGGCATATATTGAGATGCATCAACAGAGAGACATTTTTCTAACGTGTCATTCTGCGATGACATCACGGACCACACGACAAAGGGAAGACCAGGCGTTTGCTAAGGCTCCACAACCAAGTGCTGATGGATGCATCTCTGTAGCAAAGGCCCTAATGGGAGGCACAGGTGGAGAAAGCCAGGTGCATGGGACCCCGCCGTGAGTGCCTCCATGAGAATGCACCATTCCAGGTTTACAAGAGGGCAGAGGTCTCCAGGTGGCAACTCCACATGGAGCCAACTTCCTGTGCTCCATCCCATCAGGTGGGAAAATGGGGCAGATGTTATCAACACTCAGTTATTTGACCCACTTCCCAAAAACTGGCACACAAGAACAATGGGGAAACAATGTACTATCTGTTAATATGTGTGCTCTGAAAGAAGGCAGATCATCTTTAATGATAGATGTTTTGACATGTGACTGTGTCAGTAAGAACACTATTGTGAGGGGAGGGTGAGATGAGCAGGAACTCTTTCTCATGGGCATTTATTTATTTATTTATTTATTTATTTTTGAGATGAAGTCTCACTTTGTCACCCAGGATGGAGTGCAGTGGCGCGATCTCGGCTCACTGCAACCTCCACCTCCCAGGTCAGGTGATTCTCCTACCTCAGCCTCCCGAGTAGCTGGGATTACAGGTGTCCGCCACCACACCCAGCTAATTCTTGTATTTTAGTAGAGAGGGGGTTTTGCCATGTTGGCCAGGCAGGTCTCAAACTCCTGACCTCAGGTGATCCACCCACCTTGGCCTCCTAAAGTTCTGGGATTGCAGGTGTGAGCCACCATGCCTGGCCTCTTATGGACATTTTCTTAATTAATCATCCAAGTTCTAGGAATGCACACTTCTCCTTGTGTCTCCAAAAGGATTCCATGTGAAACAGGAGTAAAGACCTCCAATACCTCGCCTGTTAAAACTGCAGAGTGGGTACCCAGCGGGCTCATTAGCTGCTGTGGACTGTGGCAGAGCTGCTGGAGGCTGTCAGGCTACACTGGGCCAGTCTTCTGGGTAGGTGGATCTACACCCGTGTATCTAGTGATTTACTCTCATCCAGAAGAGAAACACGGGCACACTCCAGCTTGGGATGGCAGGGAAGGAACCCAGGCCCCACGGGGCCCCGTATGGTCCCACCTGGAGAATCAGTGAGCTTCAGGGTCCGGGCCAGTGAGCCGGGACCCGGTGAGCAGAGACCACGTGGGCAGGGACCCGGGCAGGCTCAGAGCCATAAACTCACTAGGTCTTCACGTGTTGACCTTGTGATCATTGATTCAGGGAAGCAATTAAATTCCTCTCTCAGACAGTCAAGAGCTTGAACTCTTTTTTTCCCAACCACAAAACTCCAGGCACCAGTGAATATTAATCTTTTTTCAAATTAATTGTAAACGTTTCTTCTGAGAGGGAGCGACTCCATCCACGTATATGATGCTGCCAAGAAAGGCCTTGGCCCTGCAGCCGCTGATCTTCAGATGCATCGGGAGGCAGCTCATCTGTTACTCCTCCCCGTTTAAGAACGCCCAGCTCCCCAGACCTTAAAACAAATTGGAAAGCAGGGCGCGAGGTGGTGGAAACCAAACCAAACAAAAAAAGCTGTTCCTGATTTCTGGAGAGAAACGGGCCGCCAGCAGCAGCCTGGGTGCCGTGCGCAGGCGCTCCGCCTGCTGGTGATGAGGAAAACAGTTCTTCAAAAATCATACAATCAGGCTCATGGAAAAAGGAATTTCTTTTACAAATAAATGGCCACCCATGGTCTTCCTCCCATGATTTTAAAAACTTTTCAGGAAGGTATTATATTTACCAATCGAAAGTTTGTCATTTTGTTGTTGCTCTCTGAATCGTGATGAAAACCTCTACCGATAGGAAGAGGCTTCTGACACCGTTGAGTAAACCAAGAAAACTCAGGTGCAGAAAACGGTGTGTGTAGTATGATCACTTTGAACGGCATTTGCATATTTCGTCTGTGTTTTTGCACAAAGCCAGATCTAACAATGTGCTCATCAAAGTGTAAACCAGGGCCATCCTTAAGTGGTAGAATTTTTCCACAAACTTTCTTAACTTTCTTATTTCATGTGATATCTTTATATAAGCATGTATTATTTTTCTAAACAATAGAAAATATTCATTTTTTAAAATCAGGTCATTTTTAAAATTATTCACTTGTCCCAAGTAGTCAGCTCCAAATAAGCCAAACATTTTGCAGAAATGTCCTGGCCTCATCTCTAGCTGCCAAAACACAGATTGCAGGATGCCCTCCAGCATCTGAGTCCACATCACCAGGTGCAGCCTCTGTCCATTTCTTATTTTATGGTGCAACTGACCACCTAGCTCTTCCTCTGCTTTTAATCACCTACAATGGAAGTGCAGTACTTGAAACAGGTTGGGGATGGCCATGGAGACACAAATCTCAATGAATAACCAACATGTTCACAGTTTTGGCTTTTTTTAAACCTTAGTGTGTACAACTAAAAGTATATCAGGGAATTACTAAATATGTGTCCTAAAAACTAAGCAGACCCTATGCAGTGGCTCACACCTGTAATCCCAGCACTTTGGGAGGCCAAGGTGGGCAGATCGCTTGAGGCCAGGAGTTCAAGACCAGCCTGGGCAACATGGTGAAACCCGCCTCTACTGAAAATACAAAAATTAGCCAGGCATGCTGGTACGTGCCTGTAATCCCAGCTACTTGGGAGGCCGAGGTATGAAGATCGCTTGAACCCAGGAGGTGGAGGTTGCAGTGAACCAAGATCAGGCTTCTGTACTTCAGTTCAGCCTGGAAGACAGAGTGAGACTGTCTCAAAAAAAAAAAAGATAAAAAAAAGAAAAAAAACCCTAAACATAACAGCAGGAATCCTTTCTCTCCTAGAGAGCTGAAGTTCAGCTCTCAGTTCACTTTCAAGATGACCTTATACAGCACAAGTGGTCCTGGGGCCGCGGCTCAGAACTTCTGATGGACTGACGGGGGAAGCTGAGGTTGCGAGGCTGGCTCAGGCCCTCAGCAGTCTCCTCCGGGAAGGCTTGAGTGTGGGCCACCCCCTTCAGCGTCCCCGTGGCTGGTCTGTGAAGTGACTTGAGTTCACCTTCGCCCCCTAAGCGCCCCACCCAGCTTGCGTCTTCCCCTCACCTCCTCCTGTTGTTTCTTTAAGGCCTAGCATCTTCTCCCAGCTCCTCCCACCTAGGAACAAGTAACCTGTTTACCATAAGGTGTGACAGAATAAGTGCCCGTTCCTCATAAATTGCAAAATAAACCTCCCAAAATACTGCTTTTAAAATCCGCGGACACCTTGCATTTATCACATTTCCTGCTGCTCTGGAAGCCGTGGAGGTGGTAGTGCATTCCTACAATTGAACTGAGCAGGGTGTGTGGTGAGCAAGGGGCTGCGGGGTCAGTGAGGAAGGGGCCGAGGGCCTGCATGAAAGGACCACAGACCTAGATCGAGGATCCAGAAGGATGGGGCTGCTTCTGACCTTGCCTGCTGGCCCGTGTGACTGAAGCTGTATTGGATGGACCTGCAATCAGCTATTCACTGAAAAGCGGGGCAGACACAGGGCTCCACTTCTCAGCCAAGCCATCCTAATACTGTGTGTAGGTCTCATCTCGTAAATGTAAATACACCTCGACCTTCAAAAGGGCGTCAGTGTCCCAATGCTGTGTGCTGCTATTCCTTCAAAGAAGAAGGGAGCCTCGGCCAGGCAGCTTTACCGCAGGCTGTTGGGGAAAGAAGGGTGGGGCATTTGAGCGTCTCTTCTGTGCGTCACCCCAGGGCATGGGAATGTCATGGCCAAATCAGATCGGCGTCGCTCGGGGGAGCCTGGGTCACTTAAAAGGTGACTCAGAACTACAGCCAAAATGTGGACATAGCCCAGAAGTCCCCAGAAGGATGAATGGATGAGCAGAAAGCCATCCGTGCATACAGTGCAGTGGATGTCATTCAGCCTAACAGTGGAAGGGCGTTCTGACGGGCTGCAGCACAGGGAGTCTGGAGGGCCCTGCGGTAAGCGTACTAAGCCATCCCCAGAGAACAGACGCTGCGTGGCTCCATGCAGAGGAAGCCCCTAGGGTGGCCCAGTTCATAGAGACAAAGTGACTTGAATGCGGGGCCAGGGATGGAGAGTGAGTGTTTCATGGGAACCGGGTTTCAGTTCGGGGAAGCTGGAGAGGGTCTAGAGAGGGATGGCAGTGATGCATTATACAACAGTGCGAATGTGATGTATGCCACTGAATTGCACACTTAAAAATTGTTAGAATGGTAAGTTTTATGTTATGTGTGTTTCACCCCCATAAAAAATTTACTTTTTAAAAAGTGGCTCAGATGCAGCACCCGTCCATGCGGACCACGCAGTCCCCTGCCCGAGGTCGTTGCCACCCTGAGGCGCGTTCCTGGGCTTTTCTTCCTGTGCTCAGCACAGAAGCTCTTTAGGAACATCAACCAAAACCCAGGCCTGGAGTCTCAGGAAACAACCAATATGGAAGCTCAGCAGAGACTGATCTCGCATGCTTTGCACCTTTCCAAGGTGGTTTCTTAGTAAAATTCTACAACAGAACACTCGGAGAGCCTCTGTTTCAGTCCCATCATTTCACCCATGAGGAACCAGAGCCCCAGGGCCCCAAGGGACTTGCTCAAGGCCGCACAGGTGGTGTCAGGCCCAGGCTGGAGCCTCCCAGCTCCCTGCAGCAAGCTGTTTCACAAGACTGCCATGGAGGGCTTTTGTTCCTCTGGCCACTTTCTGTTTGCTGAGCTCCACTGTGTGAGCCAAATGCCAGAAGCTTTGGGGATCCCACGGAAGTTTTTCTTTTTTCCTCTGAAAGATTAAAATCTAGCTGAAGAGGGAAGATGCTTGCAGAAAGCTAAAAAGGACAATCCAATGCCAGATGAGGGTTGTAGCCAAAAGAGGCTGTATTTTCCCAAAACAGAGACATTTGGAAGGGGAGCACACTCTAGGCAAAGGTCAGGGAGCCCGCAGGAGCCCCGAGGCAGAAGGAGATGCCAACGCTCTCAGGGGAGACCCAAGACGGCCAATCCGAAAATTCGCACAGTGAAACAATGCGTGCGTGAATTCCACTTCTGGCTCTACAATGACAGGTCATGTTAAATGACCTTATTCTAGTTCACAAAATAATGAACAAAATGGGCTTGCTTTGGGAGTACAGTTCTATGAGTTGTGATGCACGTATGGATTTGTGTAGCTACTGTCATAATAAGGACACACAACCCCATAGCCTCCCACCTCCTCTTCCCTCGTGGTCCACACTGCACCTTCCCCCCATTTCCTACTCCCCAGCTCTGACCTCCCCCAATATAGGTCAGCCTTTTCCAGCATGTCATAGAAATGAGATCACACAGTATAAAACCTTTTAGAATGGCGGCTTTTACTCAGCAAGGTTCCTTCGAGCTGCTTCTAGGCTGTCGCCTGTATCTAGAGTTTGTATTTTTATTGCCAAGTAGTATTTCATGCCTGGATACAACACGGTGTGTTTACCCCTTCAGCCTCTCAAGAACATTTGGGTTGTTGACAGTTTTTAGTGAAATCTAGTGAGTTTAGCTGCTGTGAACATTCATGTACAGGTTATTGTGTAAACATAAGTTTTATAAAATTTAAATTACTTTTCCCTCAAAAGATGGGTGGCCAATATATTCATTATAAAAGCGTTTCCAAAACATGTAATTTATCCTTTAGTATTTAAAGCAGGAAATGGAATTACAGGATCATATGGAAAGTTTAGGGTTAACTTTCTAAGAAACTGCCAAATTGTTTCCAGGAGTGACAGTTCGCATTCCCAAGGTAATCCATGAGGGCTCAGGTGGCTCCACATCCTAACCAGCACTTGGGAATGTCGGCGTTTTTTATTTCGGCCATTCTAACGGTGCGGTATCACCTCACGGCTTTGATTTGTGTTTTCCTGATGCTGATGATGGCGTCGAACATCTTTTCATCTGCTTATTCACCCTCCCTACGTCCTCTTTGCTGAAGTGTTTATTCAAGTGTTTAGTCCATTTTTAAACCAAATTGTTTTCTTCTGGTTGAGTCTTGAGAGTCCTTTACAGATTCTGCTTTCAAGTCCGTTGTTAGATACGTAATTTGCAAATATTTTCTCTCTGTATGTAGCTTGTCTTTTTATTCTCTTGACGGTGTCTTTTGTAAAACAGAAGTTTTTCAATTTGGATGAGGCCCAATTTATCCATTTTTCCTTTTATAGATGATGTTTTGGTGTCAGGTCTAAGACCTTGTTGTCTACTCACAGGTCAGGAAGGTTTTTCTCCTGTGGCTACTTCTAAAATTTTATAGTTTTACATCATGGATAAAAATCTATGATCTATTTTGAGTTCAATCTTATGTAAGGTGTGGATTGGGGGTTAAAATGGTTTTTTGTGGTTGGTTTTTTCTTTGTTTTTTTTTTTTTTTTTTAACATATGGATGTTCAACTATTTCAATGCTGTTTGTTGAGAAGACAGTTTTTTCCATTGAATGATCTTTGCTAGGAATTGGCTGGTCAGATTTGGGTGAGTCTATCTCTGGACTCCATTCTGTCCATTATTCTACGTGCCTGTCCTTCTTCTAACACCACACATCCTCAGTTACCATAGCTGCAGAGTCAATCTTAGAACCAGGTAATGTGTTCCTCTCACTTTATGTGTCTTTTTCACAATTGTTTGGCTATTTTTGCTTCCTTGGATTTCCATACAGTTTTAGAATCCACCTCTCTATCTAAACAAAACCGTGCTGGAATTTGAATTGGAATTGCATTAAACCTGTAGATCAATTTGGGGAAAGAATCAACAGTTTTACTGTGTTGAGTCTTCTAATCCATGAACATAGTATGTCTCTCTGTTTATTTAAGTTCTCTTTGATTTCTTCCACCAGCATTTTCTAGTGTTAGCGTTAAGGTTCTGTACCTTTTTGCTAAATGTATACCTAATATTTTGTTTCCTTGATGCTATTCTATATAATAATTTTTAATGTTGTTTTTTAATTGTTCATTACTTGGATGTAGACATATAATTGACTAAATGTCCTTTTAGTAATAGGTCATTACAACTATGGTATAACAACACAAATATAAGACTGCCTCAAATTATCTGTGCAACTAATGATTTATGGCTAAAAGCCCAAGTCAGAGTCCTAGTTCAGTCACTCTTCAATGCATCTATAACTGAAAAATGTGTGTGATCCCATGATAATAATTCCATTCACTGAAGACCAGTGTCAGTTCTGTATTAAAAGTGAACTAAACAGCCTACACGTTAATTCAACAAATAGTTGATGCTCACTGCATTCTTCGTTCTGTGTGAGGACCACCAATAAACCAACTGCCTTTTTCATAGACTTTTCTGACAGTGATAATAGCTCCAAGAGCTCAAATAAAACCTACCAACACCATGTGTACCTCAAAAGATTTAAACTACCTTTTCCTCACCAGTGTAGTGACCAACATATTCATTATAACAGTCACTTACAAAAGTATATCATTTTTCTTTTATCATTTAAAGCTGGTATTCCTAATTCACATGTGAGGCATTATCTGTGTAATTCTCCATTGAATCTCTGACAACATGGTAAGTTGTAAAATCCTCTGAGATCTGCATAGCGTGACTGAGCATTCATTTCTTTAAAATCCTGACCTAAGCCTAAGTTTTTTCTTTAGAAACTTAAAAAGGTTAAGGCATTTTTCTAGTTTAATCACAGGATGAGTGATTTAAAGGTCAATGATGTTTCTTGACTCAAAATCCAAAGCTCGGCATCTAGAGAAATGGAGAAATGGAGAAGTGGAGAAGAGAAGTGGAGCAAGGAAGAAGCGGAGAAACGAAGAGGTGGAGAAGTGGAGAAGCAGAGAAGTGGAGAAGTAGAGAAACGAAGAAGTGGAGAAGTGGAGAAGCAGAGAAGCGGAGAAGCAGAGAAGTGGAGAAACGGAGAAGTGGAGAAGTGGAGAAGCGGAGAAGTGGAGAAGTGGAGAAATGCTACCCAAACACCAAGGGCAGCGTGGCTTGCCCTAGACTGTGAGCTGTGTCAGTGATCCCAGCCCATTGGAGTAGAAGCTAACAAGTAACTTCGTCTGGTAGACATAACACTTAAAGATGTACGTCCTAAAGTTTAAACAATTTCATGTCTCTTCCATTTTGTTTTTTGATTCATAATTTTACACTCCCTCTCTGACGGTTTGAGGAGAAGGTACAAGGCTGGTTAGTGGTGACTAAATACAACTGGTGACTGAACGCAGAGAAGTATTCGATAAAAGATTACGTGACACACGGAGAATCAGAGAATTCCTTGGATTCTTGCAGAATTCACAGAGAGAATGAGTTGGAATACGAAGAATCAGGGATTTCTATTAGGACTCCAATGTCCCCGGCCCTTCTGACATCCTCACGTTCAAAGGCCCACAGCACCTGCCTGGGAGGAAACTGAGCATGCAAACTCCACTCCTCTGTGTGTGAGAAGGTGGAGGTGTCAGTAAACAGAGGTGTACCCGCCTTGGAGTGCCGGCCACATGCAGAGTGCCAGTGGCCTTCTGTGAAGAGTCTGGGAGCTGCGCTCTATGTCTGAGAGAGGTTGAAAGTCTCACCAGGAATGAGAATCGTTAACCAACGAGGGCACAAAATAGGAAAAACAGCTAGTAAAATATGGAGTGCTGATTACTAAGAAATCCAAGGGATAAAATGGGATTTTTTTTTTTTTGGAGACAAAGTCTCCATCTGTCGTCCAGGCTGGAGTGCAGTGGCGCAATCTCAGCTCACTGCAACCTCCACCTCACAGGTTCAAGCAATTCTCCTGCCTCGGCCCCCTGAAGCTGGGACTATAGGCGCACAATGCCAAGTCTGGCTAATTTTTTGTATTTTAGTAGAGACGGGGTTTCACCATATTGCCCAGGCTGGTCTCAAACTCCTAACCTCAGGCAATCTGCCTGCCTGGGCCTCCCAAAATGCTAGGATTACAGGCGTGAGCCACCACGCCCAGCCAAAATGGGATCCCTCTTTCATTCCTCATGCATTCAAAACCTCTGAGGCAGGAATTCTGTCTGCTTCACTTTTGCGGTATCTTCAGAACGTGGACCATGCCTGGCCTCCGGCATTTAGTTGGGAAGTAATGAGGCCCAGAGCAGAGAGGGACGAGCAGCTCATGGTTACACCGTGCTGTGCCTGCACCTCTGTCACAGGGGAGGCCACGGGCAAGGGGTGCAAAAAACAGAGCTCGCGGTGCTGAGCAGGCCCCGTGCATGGGAGACGCCTTTGCCCTGGGCCCTAAAGAGGTTCCAGACAGAGGGGAGAAGGAAGGGCCTTGTGGACAGAAAGGATCCTGCACAAGGCCCAGGGCAGGGGATACGCAGCCCGTCCATATGGAAGATGGGCCGGGCCAGGGCATAGGCGCACGACCCAGGGCAAGGGATGGATGCTTAGCAGCCAGAGCAGGCAGGAGGAGAGCTGAGGCTGGGGCTCCGGCTCCGGCTCCTGGCAGGACTGCAGCCAGAGCAAAGGGCCCTCAGAAGCGCCCAGAGTAACAGGGCTCCTACTGTGGGCAAGGGCGGCCACGGGACACTGGAAGGAGAGGGACATCCGCGTTGCTTCTGTTTCAGGAAGCTTGCTCTGCTCTGGGTGCTGAACGCTGGGAAGGTGGACAGGAAGCCTCCCCACGTTAGGGCCCAGGGAACAAAGAACTTTGGCTTCCCTCTGAAGGATGGGCAGGGCAGGGAGCCTCACAGGCAGCAGGGGAGGTGTTAGTAGTCTGGGGGTGAGGGCAAGAAACGTTTGAAGCAGGGGTCCCCAACCCCCAGGCCCTGGACCGGTACTGGTCTATGGCCTGTTAGGAACCGAGGTGCACAGCAGCAGGCAAGTGGCGGTTGAGTGAGATTATTGCCTGTGCTCTGCCTCCTGTCAGGTCAGCATTGGCACCAGATTCCCATAGGAGAGCAAACCCTACTGGGAACGGCGTGTTCGAGGGATCGAGGTTGTGCACTCCTTATGAGAATCTAATGCCTGATGATCTGAGGTGGAACAGTTTCATCCCAAAACCAATCCTCCGTCCCCATCCGTGGAAAAACTGTCTTCCACGAAACCCATCCCTGGTACCAAAAATGTTGGGAACCGCTGCTTTGAAGAGGATCGAGTAGGGAAGGAGGGCAGAAGAAAGAGTCCAGTGTCAGCAAAACTTCAGACCTGATGTGTGCCGTGTGGAGACCCCCATCTGGGCTCAGCCACAGAGATGGAAATGCTGCACACTCTGCAAACATTGTCCTTTGTGGCTGCCGCATGCAGGTGTCACCCACTGAATTCCACCATTCCGTGCACTACCGTAAATCCCAGAGAAGCGCACTTTAGGCCTTTCGTGGCAAAACTGTCTTCTGAACAACAAGGGGTCCTCCCAATCAATGTGCACAGAACCGAGAGACTGGAGGGAAATGCTTCAATTGACTTCAGTGCATTTAACTGATTTGCTTCCGCTGTGTTCTGTGTTGACGGGGCGCAGCCAGAATGCTGGGGCCAGAGCTCCTCTGACCTCCAGAAATTCGATCCTGCCTGAGGTGTGGGCTCTTTACATGCTGGCTGTTTCGGAACAAGTAGGATCTGGGAGGCACAGTGAGAAAGTGAGGGGGAAACTGACAAAATCAATCCCGCAAGCTCCTCCTGAGTCCCTTTCCTTTGCTTTTCTGAGAACTCGTGGTCGGCCCTCTTGCCTGGTGCGTGTTCACTGCTGTTGGGCCTTTGCAGTTGAGCTGAGAGCCAAGCAGACAATGCATGAAGTCTGCAAAAGCCACAGCATCCCTGTGTCCCCTGTGACCCCTGTGTCCCCTGCGTCCCCTGCCCCTGGGCGCGTGGCTCTTCCCTTCCCTCCACTGTGAGCTAAACTCTCGCAGCGCTTACCACTCCGTATCTTCTGTGCAATCTCTACCGACCTGGAATGTTCTGGTTCTGTTGATTACCAGTCAGCCCAGGGCACTCATGCCCAGCCGTTCCTCCCTCTCCACTCCCTCTTACTCGAGATGTAGAAGTGATCGTCCCAAATCAGGCCGGTGCCAGGGTGGCGTGAGACACTTACTTTGAGAAGTGGAGACCAGCTCATGTTATGCAGCTGCGTCAAAGCCCATGAGCTGCCTGCCTCATGCTGTCGTGTGTTTTTCTGTGTGTCTTTCCCGAGCATTTTCCTGTATTCAACCCAGAAGCCTGTGGATAATAATCTTTTTCTCTCAGTGCTTTGCCGAACCTGACCCTATCTCAGATGGAATCCCCCTTGAATTACCGTCACGTCGCCTCTATTTGCTTATGCACCTTCATGAGAACCACCCACTAACTCGGTGATAGAAATCTCTGCCCAGCAAGTCGCACACCCAAACCCGCTGCCGCCAGCCCGTAGCTGCCCCAGGTGTGTCTGGTGGCTCAACTGCAGCCTCCTAGTAGAAAGCCCTTAAAAAATCCAGACCACAAAGGAGGAGAGATCCAGCTTCCCTGAGGAGGACAAGCCACAGGGACTCTGGACTTGTCCTGAGGTCACTGCTCCTCTGTCTTTCAGGACTCACACCACGCGGCAAGAACTGCTCACTACGGCTCCCTGCCCCAGAAGTCACACGGCCGGACTCAAGATGAAAACCCCGTAGTCCACTTCTTCAAGAACATTGTAAGTGACGATCTGTGGGAAGAGGTAGCAACGGTGAGGGGAGGAGGGGTGCTGGCCGCTGCTCTCATGCACACAGGACGTTCGTATGTTCGGGGGTGGCACCGGGGCCCTCATCAGGGTAAGGCTGGCCAGGGAACTCACCCCTCGCACCTGATCGCGAGTTCCAAACAAGCACTTCCCGCCACGGATTGCACTGTGCGCTCTGTGCGTTCTCCAGAGAGCTCACTTCTCTTGAGATTAGACTCCCATGTAACGCTTAGCCTAAAAACACAGGCTTTGCAACCTATAGAGAGCTCTTGCCACGGGCTGGGAGGGGAGGGGGCAGCAGAGAGAGCACAGGGCATTTTTAGGGCAGCGAACCTGCTCTGTCGAGGCTGCAGTGGTGTCTGAAGAGCACGCACTTGTCCAAATCCATAGAATGCACAGCACCGAGAGACCCTAATGCCATGTTGCTAATAAGGGAAACTGTTCGGGGTGTGTGGAAACTAATTTCTGCACAGTTTTTCTGTAAACCTAAAAGTGCCGTGCAAAACGAAGACTATTAAAAACAATAAAACCACAGGCCTGTAATTCCAAGATCTCAGTGCAGCATTTTATGGGCGTATTTGATAAGTGCGTTTAGGAGCTGCAGACCTGGGGGCATCCCCTTGGAAGCTCTGAATGTCAGAGGACCCGCTGCTTCCAGCCCCTGAAAGGGCTCACAGTGAGGCAAAGTTCACCGCCTCCATCAATGAGGGCGGGTGAGCGTCATCCCTGTGTCCCAGGATGGGCCCTTTCCCCAGCTACGGAGCCTCTGGGAGGCGTTTTCCGTTCTCTGAAGCACTTTCTGAGTGCCCTGGAGGATCTGCGTCATCTAGACTATTTCCAGTCTCAGGTCTGTACTTCTTGACCAGCTAGGACAGAAATGGGGAGGCTGGGGCCCGGGTGCTTCTGACAGTGCTGGGTGCTGGCCACTCTCAGCAGGCAGGTGCCCGTGCCGCACGGGGCTCCCACTGCAGCCCACGGTTCTCTGTGTCTTTCCAGGTGACGCCTCGCACTCCACCCCCATCGCAGGGAAAGGTAAGACCTTGGAATGTTTTGATTAGTCATCACTTTACTGATAGACCTTCTCTAAAATCCTGTAATGCACCAAAGAGAGAGCTAGGCTCAGAGCTACCTGAATTCATCCCAAAACGTGTTGCCTTGCGGCTCCCAAGTAGAACAAGTCGGCAGATCCATGCACCCCTCCTGCCTCTCCCACGGCTGCACAGCTGCGGGCCCTGAGCCTGCGGCCTCCTCGGAGCTCCGGGTGGAACCTGTTTTTACCACCTCAGCTCCGCCGTGCTTTGATTGTGTTTCCTGTTTATTGAAAGGACTTTCCCTTCACTGACCACCATGTCATTATTTCTTTGTCTTCCTCATGCAGGGGAGAGGACTGTCCCTGAGCAGATTTAGCTGGGTAGGTGATGAACGCACTTCCATCGGCTTCCTATTCCATCCCAGTCCTCTCAGCCCTGCGACTTTTGTGTTCTGCTCTGTTTCGGTTGCTTCCTGGCCCCCTTCTCTCTCCTCTCAAGACCTCTCTGCCCACAGCTGGGATCGGGCCGCCTTCTCTTCCACTGGGAAAATGAAACGTGGTCTTCCCTTACGGCAGGTCTGGTCTCTTGCTTCTGTGCCTGGGACCTGGCCCTGCAAGGCCAGACCATCTTCTCCCAAAGGGTTCCCAGGAGACGTGACCGGTCTCCCTCCCATGGAGGGAGCAATACCATGTCCGAGAACATGTTTAACTTCTTCCAACACAACCAATGCGAGAAACAAGTCCCAGGAACCCGCACGTGGAAGTGGGACTGGCTGGCCCATCTCAGTAACCCCAGATGCTGACACTGGAAAAATGATTCTGCTAATGAACAGAAAAATAGGCTATATAGAGTTGCTGGATTTATAACCTCATTAATCCAAAGATTTTTGTTTTGTATGTGTTTTAATAATAAAAAAATAGATGTCAAGCCATCCAGAAAATCTTCCTTAGGCATTTTAGGCTTGTTAATGCTGAAAGCAAACTTTCAAGAAAGGTTTAAAATGGCCAGTTAGAAATTTCTAGTGAACAAATTTGGTGTCTGAGCCAAATTAAAATGTCAATCATTATATTCTAACCAAACTTATAGACTTTAGTTACTAGCAAATATCAGACATGATTCTTACTGTATAAAAGTTTTAATTTTAGAATAAAATGGAGGAATAACCACCAACATATTGTAGACAGGTGGTGTCTGTCTCCAAAACTGCAACGCCTGCATACTCTTCAACAGAGCCTATCTACCCCTTCTGCTCAGTTAATAAGCATCATATAAATGAATGAATACATTTTAAAAGAAAGACAACCAGGAGAAAGAACAGGAGGAAAGAACTGGAAAAGAAAACAGAAAGAAGGTGGGAAAGAGGGAGAAAGAGAGGGAGGAAGGGACAGGACACTAGAGAGAAAGGCAGAGAAAAGATTCCATGAGGATCGCACCTCAGTCCCACACGTGATTGAACTGAATTAGGAACTAAGCTATTTACTGAAACATTTCCTATTAATGCATATTTGACTTGCTTTTTCTGACCTAATGAATTTGCAAAATGATGACAGTCACGTAGCAAATGTACATGGACTAGTACTCACAGACAATTAATTTTTTATTTTCTATGCCAGCAGGAGACAAAGAGGATAGAAGAAGGAAATTCATTTTTGACCCAGAAATCTTATTTTAGCTACTGCTTTATCTGCTTTTAATTTTCTAGGTGTGGACTTTGGGGCCATCGTGCAGGATCCTCCCTGAATGGGGAGCGATGGGGGGTCGTGCACAGGCCACTCCGCCCAGCAGCTAACAAGAAAGACCCCTGCATTCTTCCCCCGCATCTCTCCTTTTGGGGTCCTACTAATGTCTGTTGAATTTCTCTTTTTTCCAAAGCAAAACCCTTCTCTGCATTTTGTCTGCTTGTCTGTTTCCCAGAGCCGCAGGACTCTCTCCTTGTCTGGAGTTCCGGAGAGCCTCACTTTCTCTTTCTAAACTGTGTTGTATGTTTCCCGGTACATTCTAGGTTGCCCAAAGATAAACATGACTGAGGATTTGAAAGGAGGAAAGGCCAAGCAGATTATTAATCTGAAAGTCAATCCCCGGATTTAGTTCTCGAAAACTCTTTATTTTTGGAGACAAGCAATTAGACTAAGACAGAATGACGTAGCGCTTGCAGGGGAAGCGGCATTCTGCCATGTAGAGCCAGGCTGACAGCCTGGCCTCCCGCACCCTCTGCCATCAGGGAGTGAGTGCAAACCTGGAAACCTCTGGGACGCAAGGGCGAGGCTGGCTGTCCCCTCGTGCACAGTGCTTAGACCTTCTTGCCACACATCCCCTGTCCCTCACCTCACTGGATAGCCCCTGAATCAACTGTTCACACAAAAGCAGCTGCCTGGTTCTGAGTGGCCATGCTCGCTCCCAAGCACAGGTTGAATGAAAAGAAAACTGTACAAGTAGCATGTAGGGTGGGAAGCGCCCGGCAGAGGCTGTGGGTGCAGCCAGGTGCTCTGGAAGCCTTGAGCCCTCTGGCGTCATCTTCCTCACCTCTAAATAAGAGATGGACTAGGTTGCTCAAGGTCCTCCCTGTCCTAAAACACTTTAATGAAATGGAAAAAAGGCTGCAGGCTGATGGAGGGGGACAGTTTGGTTTGGTCTCCACAAGTCTTCAGGAGAGGGCACCAGGAGAGTCTCCCATTTCTTGTTGGTAAAACGTAAAGTGCAGTCTGGACCCTGTCCATTGAGTAGAGATTCACGAGACCAACAAGATGCCACCCTGAAAAGCTAACAGCGCGGTCGGCCTTCCCACAGACAGTGCACCCACCGTGGGAGGACCCTTCGCCCCCAGGTGTTAACGTCCACCGCGTCCAGACTCCACAGCGAGCCCCTTCCATTCCTCCCCGTGTTTGCAGTGGAGTTCCCACTTGAGAAGACAGCACAGTAGCAAGCAGAGGCTGGTCCTGGGACACTCGCACCCGTGTGTGTCAGGAAGCCCCTGAGGTCACCCGGCCCATGAGGAAGCCAGAGGGGCTGCTGGGCTGATGAGGCCAGGGCAGGGCGGCCTGCTCTTCCATAACGACAGCTGGCACCAAAGCCCAGAGTTGGCAGCCTCCACCTGAGGAGCGGCATCTCCATGAATGGCTTGTGTTCTCGCACAACCCCATTGTGTAGATGAGGAAACTGAAGCTCAGAGAGGTTCCTGCCCTTGCCCAAGGCCACACAGCTGGAGGAGCTAGAAAGGTGCTAGGGGAATGGGAGGTGGGGGAGTTGAGATGCTGTCCCGCTGCTGCCAGGACGCGGCTGCCCCCCGTGCCAGCCAGGCCTGCCTCCTCCCTCTGTCCAGTTCAGCAGCCCCGGGCTCCTGGCAAGGGCCTTGCTCCCAGTCCGAGCTATGGCCAAGGGAGACTGATTCCTGCTCACGCCTGGGAGAGAGCTCAGATTTTGTCTCAAAACTTTATAAAAGATACGTGGCTCGACATTTCACTAAGGCCAAGGACTCTCGATTTCCCAGACAAATCCTAGAACCACAGGGCCCGTGTGACCAGAATCCAATCTATGCAAATCAATCAGCAAAAGGAGCCCCCAGGAAAGGGCGCGGGCCAGGGCCTCCAGGGACTGGCACCTACACACCGCACAGCCCCCCAGGGTCCGAGTCCTCCAAACACGTGTAGGCAGGAGCCTCCTTACCTTGATTTGCTTGATGTTTGCTAATCTTCTCTTGAACACCCCACAGCGTGAAGGTAAGCAACTGTTCCCTAAATGATTTAGATCCTTAAAATATGTGTGTTTGGGCCGCATTATCTCATGAGAGAGCCTCCGCCCAAACCAGAGCGCTCCTCTCTCTGCGGCCAACACCCTGGTAGACCTGGGGGAGCAGCCTCTCCCGCCCCCACCCCCTCAGCGCGGTGCTGGCCCGTGGCTCCTGAACCACTCACCAGTCCAGTCCGGGGCCTGGGCCCTTCCCCGGGGCCCTGGTGGCAGCTCCCAGTGGCTCAAGCAGCCTGCCCAGCACTGCGGGTGGAGGCTGAGCTCTGTGGTCTTTTCTTGCAGGGGGCCGAAGGGCAGAAACCAGGATTTGGCTACGGAGGCAGAGCGTCCGACTATAAATCGGCTCACAAGGGATTCAAGGGAGTCGATGCCCAGGGCACGCTTTCCAGAATTTTTAAGCTGGTAAGGTACCCTCTGCTCAGCTCCACTGAGCGGGGACTAAAGGGTCCCAGACTCCCCAGCTGAGCTGAGCACAAGGGTGGCTGCTGCCTCTGACTCAGCCGCACTGTACCCCGGGCGTGCTCTGGCCCAGGAGGCGTGCAGGGGCTCAGGTGGCATTGCTCACTCGCATTTACGCGTGGGTTTCCTCCGAGATGCCTGTGGAGCCGGAGGCCCCTGAGGAAGGGCTGCGCCTGGGCTGTGCAGGGGCCCTGGAGCAGGCAGCTGAGCTTGACTCCGGGGCAGGGCCCAGCTGGAATCCAACTTGCCCATGCCCAGGGGTTGCAGCCCTCAGAGAGCAAGCAGGAACCGAGCAGACGCGGGTGTTGGGGGAGATCCCTGGAGCCACGGGAGGGGATGCCCAGGAGACCTCAGGGAGTGGGGAGTGGCCCGTTGGCTCATGAGGACCTGGAGCCAGACCCAGGACGAAGGCCAGGCCCGTTGTTTGTGAGCCCTGTCTCTGAGCCTCGGTTTTCTCATCTGTAAAATGGAGGTAACCCACCCACTCAGCTCACAAAATCGCCGTGAAAGTAAAAGGTAGTGACAAACACAAAACGGGCTGGCAGGTGCGAGGCTCGGATTCCTTAGATAAGCAGTCACCCTTGTTATTGTTAAACGTCACCCAGAAAACCTGGAACTCTTAGACAACTGCTCTCGTGAAGCAAAAGGGGAGGCACATGAAGCTCCAGGCAGGGCCGGGAGAGAACCGCGAAGCCAGAAGGCCTGGGAGTCCCGCCGAGGCACCTGCGTTTGCATTTTTGTCTTGGAGGAGACCAGGCCTCTGGGGTCCTCCCCAGGCTGCAGAGAGGAGGGTCTTTCTTGGTGTGTAACATCCTCATTGATTCAGTGACCTCACCTTTGACTCCATGTATTTATTGAGTCTGGATGTGCAGTGTGCTCTGCCCAGCAGCTGGGATCCACATGGGCACAGACACGGTCCCCCCACGTCCTTGGTGAGTGCAGAACCTCTGCCAGGAGCCTCAATTCTGGAAGGTTCTGGGAGGTTCTGTGGACAATAGGCGATTCATGGCACAGCCCAAGATCTTAAGGATAGCCGGTCTTAGGAAAAGCTTTTAATATATGAAGTGAGCGGTGAGTAACTGAGCTGCTTACTTGCTTTATGTCAGATAAAGTGGTAAGCAGGATCCACTCCTCAACGTAAATTCTGAGTAAGAAAATAAATTCTCCAAGTATTCAAGTCTCAGGACCATCATGCTGTACACTGCCGCAGTTCTGGGGTGTGGCCACAAGAGGGCGGAGATGAGGCTCCCCGGGGAGCAGTGTCTGAACCCAGCACTGCAGTCAGGACGGCCCCGCCCCACCTGGCCAGTACCTCACCTGCCTCTGAATCGCCTGGGATGCACGCCCAGACCCCTGTCTGGGCTCTGCCACAGGCTCACTGAGTCAGAATGTCCAAGGGTGAACAAGGTGTTGCCAGTTGTGATGATTTTGCAGACACCGTGCTCACCTGGGAAACACGGATTCATCCCATCTGGATAACTAATTCCTCCACTACCAGCTTAAGGACTGTTAGGCACACCGAGAGAGTTGAGTGCTGGCTCAGAGTTCATGGGATGACCCAGATGAGTGAGGGGCCCCATTTAGCAAGTATTTCCTTGCAATATATGCAAGGCTTACAACCAGTCACTCGAAATGCTTGCAAGGCCAGAGCTTACCAAGACCACCCTGAGGAACAGAAAGCTGCATTTAGATCTGCATGTTTACGGTGTACAGATATAACCAATGTACTACACGCATGTGTTTTCTTAAATAAGTTCAGTATTTTCCCTGAATTTTTTGGTAAGCAGCTTTTAAAAATTATTTAATTTCTGTAGAGTTCAAGGGAAGCATCAATGTATCAAAGCAAATTGCAAATCATATGGTTGTAATTAAATTTTACTGCATAAAAAGTTCATAACTGGCCTACTATGGCCGTATGGCTTAATGAGTTGACTTGGAGCAGTTCCAATAGATTAATAAATCACAGCTCCCCCAGAAATGAGGGGTTTAGAGGCAGGCAGGTGGAGAGGACAGGAACTTCATAGCATTTAATGTCATTTTACCATCTTTCTGTTCTTTCTGGCGCTGTTGGAAATCAGTAGTGAGAGGAAAAGACTCAAATCTGGAAGTCTAGCATTGTCAGTAGGAACTGGGTAGAAAAAACTATGCAGGTCACCCCATCGCTCGGAAACCACATCGAACATCATAGGGGCCTCCTGTTTCCCTGTGTGTTAACTTCCACGAACATACATGTGAACGGTTTCCCACCTGTAGTGTTGCTGTGCAGTTGTGAGGCGTCAAAGTGGAGGCAACAGTATCTGCCTTTTGCAGTAGGTTCTGTTCTTTTCCTGTCCTGAGAGAGGAGGTCAGTCTAACCCCTCACCTTGTGAGTTCAGTCTTATCCTGACCTGAGCCCAGGGCAGATCAGATGCTTAGATCATGCGACTCCAAGTTGCATGACACATAATAAAGAGAAGTGTGACTGCTGCATCCACACAGGCTCCAATCCTGGCTCCCTCGGGCTGGCTGAGCTTTGGCTCCTGGGCTGTAAAGAAAGGATGATACGAACACCTACTCCAGGGGATGCCGTGAGCACAAAAGAGAAAATGGGGAAAAATGGGTTTCCGGCATGGTCAGTGCTCAACAAATTATAGGTTCAATGATAAAAAGTAAAACCAACATGCCCACCATTTTCAATGTCGAAAGGGAGCGTCAAGAAAGTTAAGAGGGTGTCTCAGTGGGTCGCCTTGCCAGAGGCTATAGGGAACTTGCTCCATTTTAGCACAGAAGCACTTTGTTTCATAGGACAATGGTTCTACCGCTTTCCAGGAAGTCCAAAGGCTGATCTCTTGGAAATGCAGCAAAAGGTGAGGTGCGTGCTGACTTCTGGGCTACTCCAGAGGGCAGCTCCAATGCCAGGGATGTTCAAGTTAAGCCAGAATCAAACAGGAAAAACCCGCGCTCCTGAGGGAGAGGCTGGCCCTCAAAGGGCAGGGCCCTACACCTGTCAGCCCCCAGGCCAGCAGGAGGCCTCCGCGGTATGTAAGAAAGCCCCTGTATTGGGAGGGAAATCTCACTAGATGGTTCCTAAGGCAGTTTCGCAGGCGAGAATTTCATAAACGTTTTCACTTCTGAAAACAAAAATCCCTTAAGTGAGTTGTTTAACCACAACATAGAGGCTTGTTTATAATGCTAAGTATGTACGTGGAAAACCCCCCAAGAAGTCAGAACTGTCACCTTGGTCTGTTAGTTGCGTTATTTGTAAGGATTCTTGGCGTCCGCATTCCGGTTATTCATTTACTGGGCAGTGTGGAAGCCACAGAATTAGATGAGGACAGTGTTAGTTTATTGCTGATCAGCCACGGTAAAGAGCATATTTCTTCTCTGTCTTGCTTTCTGGGGACTCTTCACCAAAATTGATCATTTCATAAAAGGGGAAACCCAAGGAGAGAGACTAAAATTTGAATAAAAATTTCAATGCAGAAAAAGTGCAGTTCTGCTTTGTCAATCTAAATGACGTTCTGTGTGACCAACGCGTGCCTCCTTCTAGAGGGATGCCCATGCCTGGCTACCTCCACATCGTGGGCCATGGCACACCTGTGCACCATTTCAATTAGCTGCCAGCTCTTTCTTAAGCATCGAAATTATTTGTCCCGCAAACATGTAAATGCATGGCTTTAAGACCCCTTTAAGTCAAAGTTTGCAGACAAAGCTCCCTGTGCATTTGATTTGTCTGGTGTGGCAGATGAGATGGCACATAGGAGGGACGTCCCCAGGGACGGACATGTGGCTTTGCTCTTTTCTGGTGCGTGCAGCAAGGGGTGTGCTAGGGTCCCTCCGAAAAGGAACTTGCTCCTGTTGTGGTTGGCAGTTCCCCCCAGTCGCTCTGGAATCTCTGGCTGAAGAGATGAAGTGCTCCTTCAAAGCCAAGCAATGAGCGGTTACACCTTCACCCACAGAAGAGCAGTGTTGTGGCACAGAAGCGTCGTGATGCCAGGCACCCCTCCCTGGGGCCTGGGAATCAGATGCCAGAGAATCTTTCTCACAGAACTGAAAATTCAATTAGCATTTGCTGAGGGAGGTCGGGAGAAAAGGAATGAGAAGACGAACACTCCGTGGTGCCGTTTCTGTTAGCAGATGAGAGAGACACCCAGGGACTCAGCACCCACCTGGGACCACAGCAGAGGGATGCTGGTGTGGGAGGACTCCGCGGTGCTCTCATCCTAACTCCTTTTTCTTCCTTTTCAGGGAGGAAGAGATAGTCGCTCTGGATCACCCATGGCTAGACGCTGAAAACCCACCTGGTTCCGGAATCCTGTCCTCAGCTTCTTAATATAACTGCCTTAAAACTTTAATCCCATTTGCCCCCATTACCTAGTTAGAGCAGATGACCTCTCCCCTAATGCCTGTGGAGTTGTGCACGTCCTAGGGTCAGGCACACGGCAGCCTACCGGCAATTTCTGGCCAACAGTTAAATGAAGCAAATGAAAACAGAAAACAGTTCAAACTGTCACTTTCTGTGTGAAGGTCGCATTCCTTACCCCACAGTGCGCCCCCAGACACTCATGGGTCTTCAGGGGGCCAGGTGCACAGGCGTCCCTCCACGTTCACCCCTCCACCCTTGGACTTTCTTTTCGCCGTGGCTGTGACACCCTTGCGCTTTTGCTGGGCACTGCAGTGGAGGCACACAGCTGCAGAGACAGAGGACGTGGGTGGCAGAGAGGACTGTTGACATCCAAGCTTCCTTTGTTTTTTTTTTCTGTCCTTCTCTCACCTCCTAAAGTGGACTTCATTTTTCCTAACAGGATTAGACAGTCAAGGAGTGGCTTACTACATGTGGGAGCTTTTGGTACGTGACATGCGGGCTGGGCAGCTGTTAAGAGTCCAACGTGGGGCAGCACAGAGAGCGGGGCATGCCCCCAGGTCGTGGCTGCCCACACACCCCAATTAGCTGAATTCGCGTGTGGCAGAGGGAGGAAAAGGAGGCAAATGTGGGCTGGGCAATGGCCTCACACAGGAGACAGGGTCTTCCTGGAGATTTGGTGATGGAGATGTCAAGCAGGCGGCCTCTGGACGTCACTGTTGCCCTGCATGGTGGCCCCAGAGCAGCCTCTATGAACAACCTCGTTTCCAAACCAAAGCCCACAGCCGGAGAGTCCAGGAAGACTTGCACACTCAGAGCAGAAGGGTAGGAGTCCTCTGGACAGCCTCGCAGCCGCGCCAGTCACCCTTAGACACTGGCTGTGACGGTGATGGGGCGTGCAGGCAGCGGCAGTGCACAGTGGCCAGCACTAACCCTCCAAGAAGATAACCGGCTCATCCACCTCCTCCCAGAAGACGCGTCGTAGCGAGTAGGCACAGGCGTGCACCTGCTCCCGAATTACTCACCGAGACACACGGGCTGAGCGGACGGCCCCGTGGAGACAGAGAAGAGCTCTTCTGACCACATCCTTCCTAACACCTGCTGACATCTCCTTTTGCTCCTCCCTCCCTAACCTACTGACCCACCTTTTGATTTTAGCGCACCCATGATACGCCTTCCAAAGAGCCCCACGCTGGCATCACCCTCCCCGAGGATGAAGATGAGTAGTCAGCGTGATGCCAAAACGCGTCTTCTTAATCCCACTCTAATTCTGAATGTTTTGTGTGGGCTTAATATCATGTCTATTAATATACAGCCTCGAAGATGAGAGGGTTACACAAAGAACAAAACTCCAGACACAAACCCCCAAATTTTTCAGCAGAAACACTCTGCGTGGCTGAGCTGAGGTCGGCTCTGCCATCCATACATGGCCGCACCGAACAGCACGTGCTGTGACGATGGCTGAATGGAAAGTGTACACTGTTCCTGAATATTGAAATAAAACAATAAACTTTTAATGGTATTTGCATGGGTGTCTTCTTTCGTGTTCTGGGCTGGAGTACACAGGCCCACATCAAGCGAGAGCCAGGTCTGCAGAGCTGCAGAGCTGATGTGACTTGGTGCCTCTGGGTCTTGAGGCAGGGCTGCCTGGTGGTGCCTGTTGGAGGGGTGTCCTCATCAGAGGGTCTATGGCTACTGAAGAAAGTGGAACAGAGGTAGTTGTAGGGCACTGATTCTCTCATCAGGAAAAATATACTTACTGTCTCTGAAGACAAGCTTCCAAGTCTCTCTGTGTTCTGCTGTGTTGCTGGTGTACATACCCTGCAGATGTGAACCCGGGAGGCTTGAACGATTTCCCCTTGCCACCTTTTTCTCTGAAAGCATGAAAGAGTGTGAAGCGATGTTTTACTTATAGTTGCCTTTGGTTACAATAATTTTTCTTCAAAAAGATAGACGAAAGTCTCTTTCGTTTTTTCTTTTTCTTTTTTTTTGAGACAGGATCTTACTTTGTCACCCAGGTTGGAGTGCAGTGGTGCAGTCTTGGCTCACTGCAGCCTCAACCTCCCAGGCTCAAGCTATCCTCCTGCCAAAGCCTCCCATGTAGCTGGGACTACAGGTGCGTACCACCACACCCAGCTAATTTTTGTATTTTTTGTAGAGACAGGATCTCGCCATGTTGCCCAGGCTAGTCTCATCCTGACCTCAAGCGGATCTGCCCACCTCAGCATCCCAAAGTGCTAGGATTACAGGAGTGAGCCACCACACCCAGCCTTTGTTTTGCTTTTAATGGAACCCCCAGTTCCCTTCTGTGTCTCAGCAGCAGCTGTGAGAAATGCTCTGCATTTGTGACCTTTGCGGAGGGGAACTTCCATGCTGACTGAGGGTAGGAGTACATGCTCCTGTTTCCCGGGGGTCAGACAGCCGCAGACTCCAGCATGAGGAGCAAGTGTGAGAAGCTTGGGACTATGACTGCATTCATTGCAATAGCGGGAAAAACCGCCGAGGCTGGAGGCATGGCCGCCTGAGCTCGCCTGGCAGGCACGGCAGACAGAAAGCCCACGTCCACCGGCTACACTTCTCCGCCCAGACCCCTTCCAACTGAGGAATTTGGAAAATCATGCAAAGATAATTACATTTTAAAACCTGTATTCTTTTCATTGGCAAGTCTATCTTAATGTAACATGTGGAAAATGCATTAGAAGACAAACCAAGGGTACATCGTAAGCTAGCTTTTACATGACAGTACAATACTTGGTTGAGTATTTTAAAATAAAACACAGCAAGACAGGAACTAAGCCAGGGAGCTTGTGTGCTCACTGAACACTTCCCTGAAGCGGTCTGCCTACTTTCTCCTGAAGGTGACTGGAAATTAACTCACCAGGCTGAGAGCCAAGAAGAGGGGCTGCTGGAGCCCCAGCCTCATGGACGCAGACGCCCTTCCCCACCATCCGCGCAGGCTGTCAGGACCTTCCCCATGGCCCGCACAGGTTGCCAGGACCACGGTCAGTAGAGGCTAGAGGCGCCATGAGGGTCTGTGGAACTGAACATAGAAAGCCATAGTGATCACACTTCCATCTGCACAGCCACACCCTGCCATTCAGTGCTGGCCTGCCCATCTGTAGGGGCAGGGAACGTGTATGAAATTAATAGAACAGTCTCTGAGCTTGGAGCGTGAAGTACCTGGCATGGAGGAAATGAAATTTCTACAGAGGGCTGACGATGAGGAGCCAGTCAAGAAGTGAGCACAGCAGGTGCTGGTTTAGCCCAGGAGACACCGTGGTGAATGATTCTGCCTGGGCCATGAACTATAAATTGGAATTGGGACTATGTGAGAAGAAAGAACCAGGGACTGAGGGAGAAAGTATAAAACAGTGAGTGAAAAGTTCTCTCACAGCAATTTTTACAGAAGAGAGCGAAGCCATCAGTTCATGTTGGGTGTTTGTTTGTTAGTCTGCTTAGGAAGCCACAAGAGAATGCTACAAACTGGGTGGCTTAAACAACAGACAGTTATTTTCTCAGTTCTAGAGGCTGTAAGTCCAAGTTCAAGGTGTCGGTTTCTGGTGAGGCCTCTCTCCTTTGCTTGCAGACGGCTGCCTTCTTGCTGCATCCTCACATGGCAGAGAGAGTGGCCTCACGTGTCTCTTTCTCATCTAAGGACACCAGTCTTACTGGATAAGAGCCCTGGTCTTATGACCTCATTTAACCTGAATTCCCTCCTTAAAGCCCCTATCTCCAACCTGAATTCCCTCCCTAAAGCCCCTGTCTCCAAACACAGTTGCATTGGGAGAGCTTCAAAACACACATTTTGGGAGGACACAGTTCCATCTATAACAGAAATATATTTTCCCTCATGCAACAACAAAATATTTTCTAAGCCACTATTTGGCAAGATGTTATAATTAAATCCAAGACTCTGCAGTATTCTTGCCTCTTTCTCAAAAAAAAGACAATATGAAGTGAAGCACGTTGGCCTATTTCTCTATTGTGATTCCTCTATTGTTAACAGTAGTCACTGAAATCCTAAATGATGCGGTATGAAGGCAAGGTCGACCCAGCAGCACAGGCGAGACTGTGTTAAACCAGCCTACAGTTGTGTTAACCCTACAGCACAAGACGCCGGGGCAACTCCCTGTGACCGCAATGCCGTAGAAGGAAAATGAGTGGTCTGGTTTTTTTCAGAAACAGCCTGATTTCAATTGGCACTCTCATCCACCTTCTAGGAAACTCCAACCTTGTCTCAGTGAGGCAGGCCAGGGCTGCTCCTCCTACACCCCCTTACCTCGACTTCCCACCACCAGGAAATGGTTTGTTCATCCAGCTCCGGAATCTTACAAGCGCCTGGAGTCAAGACTCCAGGGCATCCATAAAATAGTGACTCCTTCCACTACCCCCAGCACCAGCCAGGGCCCCTCCACCTCTCAGCTAAGTTCCTGCTTCTGATTTAAAGTTCATGTGAAAACTAGAGATGACCCTGAGTCGGAATCTACCTTCCAATGTGGTGGCCAGGCTATTAGCTCACCAGGGGTCAGCGGCCTGCCTGCCTGCCTTACCTCAGGTTGTGGCAAAAGCCCTTAAGAGCATGCCCCTGCCACACAGGTTGGGCAGCTTTCAGGTCTCCTGGGAGACAGTTTCATCTGTACCGTGGCAAGCAAACTTCAGAGCTATAAGCAATACCAGGCTATGGCAAGTGTGGTGTGCTAGGAAGACACTGTCACTCAGACATGGGCAGCACGCGAGTGGGGTCTATGGAGGCCTGCACATGGAGAGTTCTCAGTTCTTGCCTTACAGCTTTTCAGTAAGCTTGAAACTGCTGAAGAAGAAGAAGAAGAAAGAAGAAAGAAGAAAGAAGAAGGCTGAGCACGGTGGCTCACGCCTGTAATCCCAGCACTTTGGGAGGCCGAAGTGGGCAGATCACCTGAGGTCAGGAGTTCAAGATCAGCCTGGCCAACATGGTGACACCCCGTCTCTACTAAAAATATAAAAATTGGCCAGGTACAGTGATGCGTGCCTGTAATCCCAGCTATTCGGGAGGCTGAGGCAGGAGAATCACTTGAACCCGGGAGGCGGAGGTTGCAGTGAGCTGAGATGACGCCACTGCACTCCAGCCTGGGCAACAGAGCAAGACTCTGTCTCAAAAAGAAAAAAAAGAAAAAAAGAAAAGAAAGGACAAAGACTTAGCATTACTAGAGAAAGACTTAGCATTACTAAAGTTGAGAAAGATTTAGCATTACTAAAGCTGAGAAACATGATTGAAAGGTAACTAGAAAATGTACATGGTGAAGAGTACCTTGAGCCAGGGGCAGTGGCTCCCACGCATACTTTCAGCTGCTCAGGAGGCCAAGGCGGGGAGATCACTTGAAGCCACGACATTGAGACCAGCCTGGCTAACATAGCAAGACCCTGTCTCTAACAAAATAATAAAAATTAGTTGGGTATGGGGTATGCACCGGTAGTCCCAGCTACTCGGCAGGCTGAGGTGGGAGGATCACTGAATTCAGGAGGTCGAGGCTGCAGTGAGCTATGATCTGCACTCCCGCCTGGGTGACAAAGTGAGACCCTACCTCAAAAATAAAAGGAGCATCTCAGGGCAGATGGCCACCTGTTGTCCATCTCTACCCAGAACTACTAAAACATTGGCTGAGATAACATTAAGTGAGCCGTCTCATGTTAAACACAGAATTTCTTTCTTAAAGAGCTTGGTTACCAAGGTAACCAATGACCTCTTTGTTCTAATTTCTAAAATAGTAACGTAAAACTCTCTTCATTGGCCCAGACTAATAACACTGGGGAAGCATCCGTTCATTGGTAGAAGGGGCGTGTGAGGCGTCTCTGTGGGTGTGCACTGTCACCTGTCATTTTTTCTGTAGGGCCTTAAGGGATTGAATGTTTTAAAGGTGCCAGGTCACAAGAGAAGGTCCTCAATGATGGGGGCAGCACTGTGAGTGGTATGGCATAATCAGTAACATTTATTTTAACAACTTCCACGCATATCCTAAGCTGAACTAGAGCTGACCACAGAGTCAGCAGCCATGAGCATCCCAGGTTCTCCCCACTTTCCTTTCAGGACAGCCTGCCAGCCTCCTGGCTGCTGGCAGAAGACGTGGGCTCCTGGGTGACAAAGGGGATTTTACTCACAGTAACGGCAGCAGCAAGAAGGTCAGCATTTGTTTGAACATCTGAGGCCCCAGTCCTGAAGCGCGACGCAAAGTGGGCCAGTGGACGCCTGCACGCACGCCTGCCTCGCAGCGCGGGGAGCACACAGCACACTTGCAGGTACAAGCCTCTGCCTGTGCTTAAGGGACAGCACTCTATTTGCTGTCACAGGGAGTCCAGCCTCTGGGTAACATTCACCTGGAAAAGTACCACCAATAGTTGAGACAATCCATCGTAGTGGGAATACACTTTTTATAATTTGATAGTTTTGTTTAAAAAAAAAAAAAAAAAGCCCTTCCCTCACCCACTCTATTTCAAAAACCATCAGAGCAATATGCCTCCTACAAACAAACAAGCAAGCAAAGAGAACAGTAAAGCCATTTCTTACCATTCCATCTTAGCCACATTCAGGAAGTCAACATCACTTTAATTTTTTCAGTCCACAAATACCTGGAGTCCCTACTCAGTGCCAGGAATAAGGTGATCCAAGAAAACATATATTGTAATTTTTTGTTTCAACAGGATGATGACTCTCCATTACAAACTTCTGTAACAGTTTGGAAATGTAAGGCATACTAAACTAGATGAATATATCTTTACAAAGAGCCTGATGATATACAATAACTCCATGGGTGCTTCTGGGAAGTCCAGAATCTGGCACCTCTCATGAACAGACACTGATATTATGATGGATGTGCACTGCATGTCAAGTCACTCTTTAATAGCTTTCAAACAAGAGAGAAAGCAGAGAGCAGGAACCTGGGACATCCTCCAGGATTTAAATGCCCTGGGCTTGAACATGTTGCCAATTCAGCATTGCT
The DNA here is from genome assembly GCF_001698545.2 of Rhinopithecus bieti. Classification (NCBI taxonomy): domain Eukaryota; kingdom Metazoa; phylum Chordata; class Mammalia; order Primates; family Cercopithecidae; genus Rhinopithecus; species Rhinopithecus bieti. The sequence continues at coordinate 3,033,440 of NW_016841755.1, read as the reverse complement.
CTATTGTGTTAAGCCATGGCAAACGTGACCTAGAGGAAGTGTCCACCTTTCAACAGTGATAACTCACGCAAAACTCAAAGAAGTAAATATACAGGAGTTTTAAAATAATACAAAAGCTATTTTTATTATTTTTAAAGCCAGCACAGTGGCTTTTGGCATCACTATCCATTTCTAATACAAAACTGGATTAAATAAATATCATCCAATGTATAAATAGACCATGAAACAATTGTGAAGATAAAAAGAGAATTCTTCTGTAAATAAGAAAATTAACTTTAAAATTTTCTTTAGTGGTGAATCAAGAACGAATCCCGATGTCACTTTAGAATTTGTCAACTATGATACAAATCTTGATTGAATACAAAAGTCTTCATGCTGTAAAAAGTGTTACACGTAAAAGATTAAATAGAAAAATCTCTTCTGACTGCCTATTGCTCCTGCCACTCATACCGATCTTCAGTTTGTAGTACCTGAGTTGTTAGTCATCCACAGAAAGAACTGCCACGATGCCTCTGTGGAGGGAGGGTTAAGTGTGTGCTCATCCGTGCATGGGGGTCTGAGGAGGGGAATCCGTTCGGAGAGAGCCAGCCACCAAACAGGCCGTGTCGCTGGCGAGCCACACCATGACGAAGAACGTGTCTCTGCTGGGAATGTGTGGGCGTCCGGCCCTGGAAAGCTCTGTGGTTCCCACTTTCTCCACAATGACGATGCTCAGTGGCCTTTGGCATATGGTCTTTCATCAACATACGGGAAAGACGTGGAGGCCCCAAGTAGAGATACAGCATTAAATTGGGTTATGGGTACAGGCCTTTTGAAATCGTATTCTAAAAAATCCAAAGTGCCTAAGTTACGTGAACACAGATTAGGTGACACAAAGAGAACTCTTCCGTCAGAAGGATCCATTGCATAATCTCATCTCTGCCTCACTTACTTCCTATGCAGTAGGTCTTGGAAAAGGGATGAAGTCGCAATGATCAACCCTTGGATTAACTTTTTTTAGTGAGGGAAGGGCACGGTATTAATTTTGAAATAAGCTTCAGAAAAAAATGTAAGAAGTAGGAATGAGATAGCCTTAATATACAGTAAAAGGAGTTCTATATATCTTATCTATTTCCTTAAAAAATCTTATGTACATAAATCTTGAAATTGATTTACATGCCAAACTATTTTATCTTGAATATTTCCAAACATAAATCTGTGTGATGGTCATTTCATGTTAAAATGTATATCTTAACGAGTTACAAATATTCTTCTAAAATGAGGAGAACCCACAGCAAGAACAGAAATCCACTTCTACTTTTAACAATCTTGTACCTGTGCTAACACATGCGTCTCTTGCAATAAATGTGATATAAGAGTTCAAAGGAAGACACAGAACACTAGCTATAATTTCAAAATTCAAGTTTCCTTAAAACATTACAATGGGGGAGTGGAAAATATGCACGAAAGAAACATCCCCTAGTTAAGTGCCGGACAAGCACAGAGGTTTCATGTCCCACCAGCAGAACCCTGTCAGGGAGAGGAGAGCAGCGTTCGATGAGCCTCCCGCTGGCCTGGCTGCAAGCCGGCAGATGTCATGTCGTAGGATTTCTTCTATTTAGATACCTTCTAAGCGCCTCAAGTTTTTAAAAGGGGCAAAAGCAGAGCTTGCTGGGGTGGAGTAGCATTTGAATCTGCATGTTTGAAAACATTTCCTCATTTTCATCTATTGCCGTTCTACGGAAATGCAGCCGCTCGGGCATTATCTAGCAGGTGGGACTCCACACCGGCTACCTGCCTCCTGCTTCCGTGGTACCTGCACCCCAGCTTCACGTTCGGTATCTTTGCACAGGCAGTTCATTCTTTCAGCTCCAGTGCTCCATGGTTACTCGAGCACACAAGCGGGATCAAAACACTTAGGAACTTTCAAAAGGTTCCTCAATGACTGGGTGCTGTTGAATACAGCAGCAAATAAAAGGGAACAGGAACAGTTCTGGCACATGCACGGGGCACTGTGCTGACGCCCACGACTCGCTGTCGCAGAGCCATGCCCTGATTTTTAAAGTCTGAAGCCTTTCCAGTGGACACTGCAGGAGTAGACGCCTCTGAACTTCACAGAGGTAAAGGAAAATACCACTAAAGTTTTCTCTTAAAAATCTGAACTTGAAATTAATTTACATGCCAAACTATTTAATCTTATTTTCAAACGAAAAAAATCACATTTCCTAACTTCATCTTTTATTTATAATTATTCCAAAGCAGATATGCTATGATGAGATAGTTCTAAAATACAGTCTTTATCCTCAAAACCCTGGTTATACATGAGGCTAGAAATCTCTTTTCTAGAATTTTTAAAACAACAAGTAAAATATAAAGATCAACCTGTACCCCACAAAGATTCAAGTAAAATGATGTCTTTTCAAAATCTTGTATTTTCAAGGAATGTTCTGCAAAAAAGCAGCTTTTTATAATTAGGAAGTAAATCAAAATAATACATAAAATGTCTTGTGTTTGACTGATAATAAATTGAGAAAAGACACAAAATTGAATTATCGATATTTTCTTTTTAACCAAAATAAAAGTAGGCTCTAGATTCACCTGTTAAGGCCTTAAACAGTCAATTAACCAATACAATTCACCAAACTAGCTTTCTATACAATTAGGAATTAACCCCTTTTAAAGATGTCCTGAGATGACATTTAATGCTAAAATCAAAATAAATAACCGAGCAAGAACAAAAGTTTAAAATTCCAATAATTTCAACTTTGGGGATATTCGTTCACCAAAATTAATCAACATTTCTAAAATATTTCAATACAAAATTATAAAATAAAAAGTGCATTAAAAGCAGAACCTTTAAAACTCTAGCACAATTACAATGATTCTAAATATGCGTCAGGTTTACACACTGACATTCAAGGAAGGAAACCTCGGGATTGGTAAGAAGTCCAGTATCACAAGAATAAGTCAAATAAGGCTTTTCTTTTTCTTAAAAAAATATACAATACACAAAGCAGTTTGGAAAAGAAGTAATATTATTTAACAATTTTCTGACTTAAATATTTTCACATAACAAAAGTTTTCATATCACCATCAATATTACTTATATACATATGCCAAAAGTGAACAACAACAAAATCAAAAGATGCCCTTTCAAAATAACAGTAAAATGTCTATTTCTTTAGGAATCTGAAACGAGCTCCTCTCTTAATATACAAAGTCCATACAATATTTATAATAAAACTACTCTCTTCTGAAACCAAGGAGGCAATGAGAGAAAATAAAGGCAATTATTTTTCAGGAAAAAAAATAAAACCCAGCTTTATATTACAATGAAAAAGATATCCATTTATTAATAAAATGAATGCAATACTGATCTGAAGTGCTTGTGGGGAGGTGAAACTCAGACGCTCTTTCTGCAATTAGGACTAGTACTTATATTTACAAAATATACTATTCAGCCACACAGAGGCCCATATATCTGTCTATGTACATATGTATTTATATATAGAACATATAAATAATTTCAAAGGAAAAATTAACATGAAGTAAAGAACCTTCCATCTTTGGAATGCTGTAGGAATGGCGTGCACGCACTCTGCCCAGCACGGGTGGGATTTGGTTTGGGACATGTTTAATGTGGCACCATTGACGATACTAAAGAATTCCCTGAAATCAAAAATACATCTGTTTATGCACGAAGAGAAAGTCATGGGGTTTTTACGGATTCTTGGCCTTAAGCTACAGACATACTTCTTATTTGCTGGGGTACACAGGGCCACGGTTGCTTGCTCCTGGCAGACGGTTCTGTGGTTTCCTACCTGCGATGTATGGCTTGTGCTTCTGCAATTATCTAACCCTGGACCTGAACACAGATTGATGCGGTAAGTGTGTCACCAGCCCGTGTGGACAGCTGAATCCTTATTGGTGGGTCAGGTTTACTTGAGTCCCCGTGTTGACGCCCCTCAGACACTGCATTCTTGTAACTAATGATTAAACATTTGTCATGGAGAGAGAATTGGTCCAGCCATCTCTCAAGGTATCAGTTACATTAACTTATGGTAGACTAAAAAGAGTCCATTTTGACTAATTTTCAAAATGCACAGAGAAAAGAGTGGAAAAAACTTCCCTGTGTGTTGTAACATTTTTTTTCGGAACTTCATGCCCCAATCTTAAACTTGCTTTCAAGCTATGCTTCTTATAACCGGAAGCATGAAGGAAAATCTGACGTACTTTTCCATGTTAGCTTTTCGTCTTTGCTAATACAAAGAAATCACACTACAATGATAGTAAGACCCAGTTAATTGCTTTGTGAACTAGACGCACTAGCCACGGAGGAGACCAAGGAGGAAACTGCCTACCGTAGTACCTGAGTTCAGTGATTTGTAGACAAAAGAGAACAACGCGGTGACACTTCCCAGTTTTTTTCCTATGAGTCTCTGAAAGACAATGATTCTTTAGATAACTTTATAGCTAAAAAACTATTGTGGTAACATTTTTAACACTTGAAGCTTTAAAACAGAGATTTCAAGTGCTTTGCTATTCACAAAATGTAACTTCAGAAACATTCTTAAAGGTGTACTTCCGACTCGCATCAGAAGACGTGGGTGAGGGTCTGCCACTCGCCCGCAGCCTCCTGCACCACCTCCTCCAGGTGGAGGGTCCGACTCAGCTCCTCCCCGTCCTGCTCTGGGTGACCTGCGGACTCCTGCAGAGCTCCTGTCATGCAAAGAAAACACAAGCAGCCTCAGACCTTCCAGAGCACAAAATGACACCCATTTAAATAAAGACTTCCTGGTAAAAAGAGACAAGGAATTTCTAAAATAATTTGCTATTCATTCCAATGAAAAAAGAATAATCTGAGCTGCAAGTTAAACAACTCTGTCGGCAGTAGTTACTGTTAGTGAGTCTGAACGCACACAGAGCACTCGTGATGAGTGCATTCCCAATGAGTGCACTCCCATGACAGCTACGTTAACATAGCATCAGGAATGAGCAATTAATAACCAACACACATGATTTTGTAATAAAAAGGAAAGCAGGAAGCACTACAGTGTTAAAGAGAAAAATTACCCCTTTTTCCTTCGTCAAAAATTCCCCACAATACAGTGTTCTGTCCTTGGGTTCCTTACACATCTAAATGTCAGCCACTGAATACTGCAAGCCGTTGAGCTCCCCTCACAAAGGACACCTCAAACAACCAAAGAACACCTGCAAGCCTCACAGAGCACACCACCACCTCCAACACCAAATCATATAACTCAGAGCACACCACCTCCAACACCAAATCACAAATCTCACAGATCACACCACCTCCAACACCAAATCACATAACTCAGAGCACACCACCTCCAAAACCAAATCACAAATCTCAGAGCACAACACCTCCAACACCAAATCACAAATCTCACAGATCACACCACCTCCAACAACAAATAACAAATTTCACAGAGCACACCACCACTTCCAACCAAATCACAAACCTCACAGATCACAGCACCTCCAACAAATCACAAATCTCACAGATCACACCACCTCCAACAACCAAACCACAAATCTCACAGATCACATCACCTTCAACAACCAAATAACACATCTCATGAATCACATCACCTCCAACAACCAAACCACAGATCTCATGGAGCACACCACCTCCAACAACCAAATCACAAATCTCACAGATCACACCACCACTTCTAACAACCAAATAACAAATTTCACTGTCCACAGCACCTCCAATAACCAAATAACACATCTCACGAATCACACCACCTCCAACAACCAAACCACAGATCTCACGAATCACACCACCTCCAACAACCAAATCACAGATCTCACGAATCACACCACCTCCAACAACCAAACCACAGATCTCACAGATCACATCACCTTCAACAACCAAATAACACATCTCACGAATCACATCACCTCCAACAACCAAACCACAGATCTCATGGAGCACACCACCTCCAACAACCAAATCACACCCGCAAAATGCATGAGCACCCCAAGGGGTATACTCAGACTTTAACATTTCTAGATCCTTGCACAGCTACTGCCACCCTCTGAAACCTAGTCTAGTTCATTTGTTGTCATTCCTTCCTCAGAGATGGATGGTACTGCTAGATTCTGTGTAGGAAACAAAGATGAACAAGAGACAGACAGGCAGTAGGATCACACCCCAATATCCACACCCTGAAAGGCACGAACATTAGCCAATCAAGAGAGAAACCAAGGCCCACATGTTGTCTGTGCCAGGTCAACAGGATGCAGACAGGAGCACTTGGTGCAGATTCTGTTTTCTCTGTGCCCCTGAGTACCGAGATAGCACCTGAACTGCACGCTGCAGGAAAAGGGGCTTCCAGACATGCTGTGAAGACAGACAGAGATGCTATTCTGGGCCTCTGACTGCCCAGGTGCTGACAGCCCCTACAGAAAGCTCTGTCCAGTGAGAAACCAGCTGCTCAGAAATGCTGTGCTTGCTGAGGTTCTGGGCTGCCATTTTACTCCAATAAATTTCTGCGTCCTTCCCAAAATATATCATAAATTTAATCTAATCAAATTTGTGTGTGTGTGTGTGTGTGTGTGTGTGTGTGTGTGTGTGTGTGTGTGAAAGGGGCAGTCCATAGCCAGGTTCAACAACTGCATACACTAAGTATTAAAGTAACAAAAGCACAGGCTTCCAGAGATCATAGTGGATGGGAGGCAGGACTAGACTCAGGGACAGAGCAGCATGTGGAGGCTCACACTGTGAATTTTTGCCCCAGAACAACTAGGGGAATAAGTCAGGAAACCTGAAAGAACCCACAGACTCTCTGAAGGAAGTGGATTGCTCCTGCAGGACCCAGGAGACACCCCAAATACTCAGCCACAGCAAGACCCGCCCAAGGAGAGTCTGAGCTCAGACACGCATAGCCCAGCCCCCACCCAGTGGTCCTTCTCTACCCACCCTGGCAGCGGAAGACAAAGGGCAGATATTCTTGGGAGGTCTAGGGCCCCGCCCACTGCCTGTTCCTCCCTATACTACCATAGCTGATGTGCTCTGGAAAGCACCACCTCCCGGCAGGAGGCCAACCAGTGCAAAAATAGAGCATTAAACCACCAAAGCTAAGAACCCTCACAGAGTCCATCTCACCACCCTGCCACCTCCACCGGAACAGGTGCCAGTATCCACAGCTGAGAGACCACGGATGGTTCACATCACAGGACTCTGTGCAGACAACCCCCAGTACCAGCCTGGAGCCGGCTAGACTTGCTGGGCAGCTAGACCAAGAAGAAAGGTAACAATCACTACAGCTCTGTTCTCAGGGAGCCACAGCCACAGGAAAAGGTGGACAGTACTAAATCAAGAGAACACCCCGTAGGACCAAAGAATCTGAACAACAGCCTTCAGCCCTAGACCTTCCCTCTGACAGAGCCTACTCAAATGAAAAGGAACCAGAAAACCAACTCTGGTAATATGACAAAACAAGGCTCTTTAACGCCCCCCAAAAATCACACTAGCTCACCAGCAATGGATCCAAACCAAGAAGAAATCCTCAATTTACCTGAAAAACAATTCAGGAAGTTAGTTATTAAGCTAATCAGGAAGGCACCAGAGAAAGGTATAGCCAAAGGTAAGGAAATAAAAAAACGATACAAGGGTGAAGGGAGAAATATTCAATGAAATTGATAGCATAAATTAAAAAATAAGGAAAACTTCAGGAAACAATAGACATAGAAATGCAAAATGCTCTGAAAAGTCTCAGCAATAGAACAGAACAAGGAGAAGAAAGAAATTCAGAGCTCGAAGACAAGATCTTCAAATTAACCTAATCCAACAAAGACAAAGGAAAAAGAAGAAGAAAGTATGAACAAAGCCTCCAAGAAGTCTGGGGATTATGTTAAATGACCAAACCTAAGAATAATCGGCATTCCTGAGGAAGAAGAGAAATGTAAAAGTTTGGAAAACATATTTGGGGGAATAATCGAGGAAAACTTCCCCAGCCTTGCTAGAGACCTAGACATCCAAATACAAGAAGCACAAACAACACCTGGGAAATTCATCGCAAAAAGATCAGTGCTTAGCCACAGCAACAGCAGCTAAAAAAGCAGAGGGACGTTATATAATGATAAAAGGCCTTGTCCAACAGGAAAATACCAGAATCCTAAACATACATGCACCTAACACTGGAACTCCCAAATTTATAAAACAATTACTAACAGATCTAAGAAATGAGATAGGCAGCAACACAATAACAGTGGGACACTTCAATACTCCACTGACAGCACTAGACAGTTCATCAAGACAGAAAGTCAAAAAAGAAACAACGGATTTAAACTATACCTTGAACAAACGGACTTAACAGATATATATATATAACATTCCATCCAACAACTGCAGAATACACATTGTATTCAACAGCACATGGAACTTTCTCCAAGACAGACCATATGATAGGCCACAAAATGAGCCTCAATAAATTTAAGAAAATGGAAATTATATCAAGCACTCTCTCAGACCACGGTGGAATAAAACTGGAAATAAATTCCAAAAAGAACCTTTGAAACCATGCAAATACACGAAAATTCAATAACCTGCTCCTGAATGATGACTGGGTGAAAAATGAAATCAAGATAGAAATTAAAAAATTATTCGAACTGAACGACAATAGTGACACAACCTATCATAACCTCTGGGATACAGCAAAGGCAGTGCTAGGAGGAAAGTTCATCACCCTAAATGTCTACATCAAGCCTGCAAGAGCACACACAGACAATCTAAGGTCACACCTCAAGGAACTAGAGAAATAAGAATAAACCAAAACCAAACCCACAGAAGAAAGGAAATAACCAAGATCAGAGCAGAACTAAATGAAATTGAAACAAACAAAAGATAAAATGAAACAAAAAGCTGGTTCTGTGAAAAGATAAATAAAACTGATACACCATTAGCAAGATGAAGAAGAGAGGAAATCCAAATAAGCTCAGTAAGAAGCAAAACGGGAGATATCACAACTGACACCACAGAATATAAAAGATCACTGAGGCCGGGCGCGGTGGCTCACGCCTCTAATCCCAGCACTTTGGGAGGCCAAGGCAGGCGGATAAAGAGGTCAGGAGATGGAGACCATCCTGACTAACACGATGAAACCCCGTCTCTACTAAAAACACAAAAAATTAGCCGGGCGCAGTGACGGGCGCTTGTAGTCCCAGCTGCTCAGGAGGCTGTGGCAGGAGAATGGCATGAACCCGGGAGGTGGAGCTTGCAGTGAGCCGAGATTGCTCCACTGCACTCCAGCCTGGGCGACAGAGTGAGACCCCGTCTCAAAAAAAAAAAAAAAAAGAAGATCATTCAAGGCTACTATGAACACCTTTATACACATCAACTAGAAAACCTGGAAGAGACGGATACATTCCTGGAAAGAGACAACCCTCCTAGCTTAAATCAGGAAGAACCAGATACCCTGATCAGACCACTAACAAGCAGCAAGATTGAAATGGTAATTTAAAAATTACCAACAAAAAAAGTCCATGACCAGATGAATTCACAGCAGAATTCTACCAGGCATTCAAAGGAGAATTGGTACCAATTCCACAAGACAGAGGAAAAGAGAACTCTCCCTAAATCATTCTCTGGAGCCAGTATCACCCAAATACCGAAACCAAGAAAGGACATAACCAAAAAAGAAAACTACAGACCATTATCCCTGATGAACACAGATGCTAAAATCCTTAACAAAATACTAGCTAACCAAATCCAACACATATCAAAAAGATTCTCCACCATATGATCAAGTGGGTTTCATACCAGGGATGCAGGAATGGTTAAATATACACAAGTCGATAAACGTGATACACCACATAAACAGAATTAAAAACAAAAATCAGATGATCATTTCTACAGATGCAGAAAAAGCATTAGACAAAATCCAGCATCACTTTATGATTAAAACTCCCAGGAAAACCAGCATACAAGGGACATACCTCAATAATAAAAGCCATCTATGACAAGCCCACAGCCAACATAATACTGAACGATGAAAAGTTAAAAGCATTCCCTCTGAGAACTGAAACAAGACAAGGATGCACACTCTCACCACTCCTCTTCAACATAGCAGTGGAAGTCCTAGCCAGAGCAATCAGAAAAGAGAAGGAAATCAAGGGCATCCAAATCAGTAAAGAGGAAGTCAAACTATCGCTGTTTGCTGATGATATGATTGTTTACCTAGAAAACCCAAAAGACTCTTCCAGAAAGCTCCTAGAACTGATAAAAGAATTCAGTAAAGTTTCCAGATAAAAAATTAATGTACAGAAATCAGTAGCTCTTCTATACACCAACAGCAACTAAGCTGAGAAATCAAGAACTCAACCCCTTTTACAATAGCTGGAAAAAACAAAACAAAATAAAAACAAACAAACCAAAAAAAACCTTAGGAATACACCTAACCAAGGACGTAAAAGACCTCCACAAGGAAAACTACAAAACACTGCTGAAAGAAATCACAGATGACACAAACAAATGGAAACACATCCCATGCTCATGGTTGGGTAAATCAATATTGTGAAAATGGCCATACTGCCAAAAGCAATCTACAAATTCAACACAATTCCCATCAAAATACCAACATCATTCTTCACAGAATTAGAAAAAACAATTCTAAAATTGATATGGAATTAAAAAAGAGCTCACATAGCCAAAGTAAGACTAAGCAAAAAGAACAAATCTAGAGGCATCACATTACTTGATTTCAAACTATACTATAAGGTCAGAGTCACCAAAATAGCATGGTACTGGTATAAAAATAGGCACACAGACCAATGGAACTGAATAGAGAACCCAGAAATAAACCCAAATACTTACAGCCAATGGATCCTCAACAAGACAAACAAAAACATAAACTGGGGAAAGGACACCCTTTTCAACAAACGGTGCTGGGATAATTGGCGAGCCACATGCAGGAGAATGAAAGTGGATCCTCATCTCTCACCTTATACAAAAATCAACTCAAGATGGGTAAAAAAACAGTCTAAGATCTGAAACTATAAAAATTCTAGAAGATAACATTGGAAAAACCCTTCTGGACATTGGCTTAGGCAAGGACCAAGAACACAAAAGTGAATGCAATAAAAACAAGGATAAATAGCTGGGACTTCATTACACTAAAGAGCTTTTGCATGGCAAAAGGAACAGTCAGCAGAGTAAACAGACAACCCACAGAGTGGGAGAAAATCTTCACAATCTATACATCTGACAAAGGACTAATATCCAGAATCTACAACAAATTCAAACTAATCAGTAAGAAAAAAACAAACAATCCCATCAAAAAGTGGGCTAAGGATATGAACAGACAATCCTCAAAAGAAGATACACAAATGGCCAGCAAACATATGAAAATCACTCAACATCACTAATGATCAGGCAAATGCATATCAAAACAACAATGTGATACCACCTTACTCCTGCAAGAATGGCCATAATCAAAAAACAAAAAAATAGTACATGCTAGCATGGATGTGGTGAACAGGGAACACTTCTACACTGCTGGTGGGAATGTAAACTAGCACAGCCACTGTGGAAAAGTGTAGAGATTCCTTAAAGAACTAAAAATAGAACTACCATTTGACACAGCAATCCCACGACTGGGTATCTACCCAGAGGAAAATAAGACACTTGCACACGCATGTTTATAGCAGCACAATTCGCAACTGCGAAAACAGGGAACCAACCCAAATGCCCATAAATCAACAAGTGGATAAAGAAACTGTGGTATATATACACAATGGAATACTACTCAGCCAAAAAAAAGGAATTAATTAATGGCATTTGCAATGACCTGGATGAGACTGGAGGCCATTATTCTAAGCGAAGTAACACAGGAATGGAAAACCAAACATCGTATGTTCTCCCTCGTATGTGGGAGATAAGCTATGAGGATACAAAGGCATGAGAGTGACACAATGGACTTTGGGGACTCACGGGGAAAGGATGGGAAGGGACTGAGGGATGAAAGACTATAAATAGGGGGCAATGTATACTGCTTGGGTGATGGGTGCACCAAAATCTCACAAATCATCACTAAAGAGCTTACTCATGTAACCAAACACTACCTGTTCCCCCAAGAACCTATGGAAATAAAAAAATAAAATAAAATAAAGCACAGGTTTCCAGTCCACACAACTGAGGCTGTACCACGTGCAATGCACAATCACCGTGTGAACTGAAGGAAACAATGTATGCGAAACACAGGGTGCCTCGCAGGCCACTGAAGTGTACGCACCCCCAGGTGCAGTGTTCTCACCAGCATAGCTGTGCGCCCGCTTCATGTGCAGCTTCATGTTGCTCTTCTGTGTGAAGCCCATGACGCAGTAGGCACACTTGTAGGGCCGCTCCCCCGTGTGCTTCTTCATGTGCACCTGCAGCGCGCTCTTCTGGTTGAAGGCTTTCTCACAAAGCGTGCAATGGAATGGCCGCTCCCCTGTACAGAAAATGGCACATGTCAATGTCTCTAAGCAGAGGGTAGTGGACGCCTAGGCTCTACCCTGAGGTATGAACAAGAGGGACTGAATGTTCCTCTTTTCTCTTAGGCTTTCAGCCTGGCTGTCGTCTGAACAAAGGGCTGGAGGAGCCATGGGGAGCCCAGAGGGAGCCTGGCCAGGTCCTAATGACCCCCAGCAGATGGGGCAGAGGAATCAGAGAGCCATGGAAGGGCCACGGTGGATGCAGCCTGTGGAACCCCAGGCCCACAGTGAGTCGTCAGATGATCACGACAAAAATGAGCATGGGATGATGTCTTGTCAGGGCAGGGCAGAGACAGAAGGGCTGACACAGAGCTATCATGTACCAGTCAAGAGGCAGAGAGATGGGAGAGCTTGTTTCTTTGTTCTGTGTGTTTTTTGTTCTCTAAGAAAAAAGGTTTGAGCAGATTTAGGTGGTGTAGGAAAAGCCAGTAGAGAAAAAAGTTTTAAGACAAAAGAGGAAGATTAAAAATTAAGTTCCCCAGTGACATGAGGACATGGGACCCAGACACTGGGGGCTGCCTGTTTGCTCTAGCAGGAGGGAAGGAGGGATGTGATGTGGTCAACATCTCAGACACGGCACGGGAGCCTTGCGTGGTGCTTCTGTTTCCTGTGGTCACAACGTAAGCATCAAAATCTTCCATGTGAAAAGTTAGTTAAGATGATAAATAGGTCAAAACTCAGGGGAAATGGAACATGTAGACCTTGCTTTATAAATAAGGCATTCCATCACTCGCGAGTATTGTACAGGTGGAATTCTGTTTTCTCGTCCATAGTGTCTACTTCAACGAGTAAGGAAACAAAAGCACATCCCTCCCTGTTACCTGTGTGGATGCGGCTGTGGCGCTCCAGCTGGCTTGGTTTGGCAAACGCCTTCTCACAAGTGTCACATTTAAACACTCTTGGCTTCTGGGAGCTCAAAGAGGGGCCGGCCTGGTGTGTCTGCATGTGCTCCTGGGAGACAACACACAGAAAAACCAAGAAACGAGATCAAAACGGAGCTTTCGAGACTAGAAACAAGAGGAAGCAAATGACTGCAAAGTTCAGGTCAGTAGCAAGGACAAAATCAAAGGCTAATCTGTGATTTGTGTCCTTAAGGACTTTATCCATTGGTAGTGACAACAGGGTGATGGGCTTGGGGCTTCTCGGGGAGACTCCGGTCCCCACCTGAGCTTTACCGCCTGCTAGTTATGTGCCTTGGCCACATCTGTGTCCCAAATCGGTGTAGAAATATCTCCTTCATCAGCTTTAACTGAGACCAAGGGCGTCAAGCCATGAGCCTAGTGCAGGAGTCCAGGAGAGCTCTCTCTGTTGGCTGTGGGGGATTCTGTCCCCGTTTCACACACGAGTCCACCCAAATGTCACGGCCCGAGGCCACCCATAGATTATGGCCCGAGGTCCCGCGGCACTCAGCTGGGATGTGTTCAGTGACTCTCACCCACGAGTCCTTGCGGAATGCCTGTGATTCCAAAGTGCATTCCCCCGGTGATATGACAACTGCCTCACGGTGGCTCTGGAGGCTTCTAAAGCCAAGAGGAAACTGTTCCCTTCTCACGTTGTGACTGGCAACCTGCCAGAGATACTGCATTCATGTGACTGCAAATTTCTCAAAGATCTGATAGCTGCTTCCCTTGCAGGCACCTGAGGATGTGCAACGTGGTTATTTTCCAAAATTGCACAAGCATAATAATTATCCTGATAGAATCCCAGTTTTTAGACCTAACCTCTACCCTGTAAGGCAGGAGTCATGGAAAAGTACATGCTTCTTGTGTGTGTTCAATGTGACTGCCTGTGTTCCAGTTACAGACGTCGCATTGCTCAAGGCCCAGCACAGCCTGGGAGGTGGATGTAATGAAAGCAGCAGGGTGGGAAAAACAAACTCGGGAGGTGAGTGCGGGAGCCTCCCCAGCACGGCAGACCAGGCAGAGCCAGGACTGCAGGTGAGGCCTGACCAGTGACACCACCACCCCTGATGACACCAATCACCATCAACAGCTAGAGTGCATTCCTCGCCCACTCCGTCTGGGGTTCCCACCCAGTCCGCGTTGGATGTAACCACAGTCACACTGAGCACTAAGCTTCCTGAGGATGGAACCACCTGTTTCTGGGACCACCTTCTTTGCATACAGCAGGCACTCACTGTTTGCTAAGCTGAAAGGAGGACAGAGAGAGTCCATGCGGGAACAGAGTGTCTGGTGGGGCGGAAAGGAAAAGCTTTTATAACCTCGGCTTCTGTTTGTCTCTCTGACCTCCAGAGAGAGAAACTTCCTGCGGTGGTAACAGTACATGCGGCTGCCGCTCTATGCTGCTGACTTTAAAAGAAATACTGACAAGCTGCACTCCTCAAAGGGAGGAGTTAGGCTTACCCTGCGGCACAGGTTACTGTAAACCTAGTTCTCCCTAGAGAGTGCTCTCTGAGACAATGGCAAATGTTCCTCAAGAAAGAATTTCATCATAAAATAAGTTTGCAATCAGCTGGAGTTAATATCATTCTTACTGCAACACACCTGTCAGCCTGGCTCTGCTACAAGTGAGGTGTGAATTTTTAAGAAGGGGAGGTGCTGTGCCCTGAAGTTGGTGGGGACTCAGCAGAGCCGCCAACATGGCCATTAGCTCACCGCACCAGAGGATGCTAATGCAGTCCTGGGGCAGGGAGATTCATCAGAAGGTTTCAAAAGAAAGAGTCCTGTTGATAGTTTATTTTGCTGTGCAGAAGCTCTTAAGTTTAACTGGATCCCATTTACCAACTGTGGCTTGTGTTGCAATTGCTTTTGGCATCTTTGTCATGAAATCTTTGCCTGTTCCTCTCTCCAGAATGGTATTGTCTAGGTTGTCTTCCATGGTTTTTAGAGTTGTGGGTTTTACATTTCAGTCTTCAATCTATCTTGAAACAAAAAACCAAGTATCACATATTCTCACTGGTAAGTGGGAGCTAAACGGTGAGAACACATGGATCCATAGAGAGGAGCAGCTCACACACACTGGGGCCTCCTTGAGGGAGGAGGGAGAGGAGCAGGAAAAAGTATTGGCTACTTAGCTTAGTACCAGGGTGATGAAATAATCTGTACAACAATCCCCTGTGACCTGAGTTTACCTATAAAACAAACCTGCACATGCACCTCTGAACCTAAAGTGAAAGTAAAAAAATTTAAAAATAAAAAAGAACCCAAGCAGCCAAGCAACAGGCTTCCTTCAGGCACAGAGAGGGAGGAGTGAGGGACTCGGGGCTCACCAGCCCCTGGAGGGACCTGGGAGAGGAGCCACAGCAGGCGCCACAGGTGGGGCCCTGGGCTTCCCAGCCCGGACGGGACAGGGCCATCACCACTGACACCACTAGCCTGCAATACACCCAACGCCCGTGTGCTCTACTCCACACTCTCAAACAGCCATCCTAGTCACAGGGATCCAAGGATTCCAGTTTCTGGGACAGGAATTTCTCCTTGAGTAGGACTCTCCCTTCTTCCTGTCCTACACTCATTAAAAGACAACAGACGCACGAAGGCCACAAACAATCCCCGCCCCCCAACATACACAGAAACCCCAAGGGTCCAGCCATCTTAGCACAGCTTTCCTTCCCGGCCAGCGTGGCATGCCTCTGCCCTCCGCATGGCCTGGCCAAGGCTGGTCAGAAATTTTGCAGGCTATCCCTCACTTGGAATTTGTCTGTTTTTCTAATGTTATGAGGTTTTTGGGAGAAGTGTCATTTTCACCCCACTCTGCCAAGGACAGATGCAGTCTTGATGTGTGGGTGCTGACGCTGGCCACGGCCGCTGGGCTGGAGTGGTGCTGGCTAGGCATCCGCGCTGCACGCTCCTGTGTTCCACCCCTTCCACACCCCATTCCCTTCACACGGAAGACGCGATGGATCTGCTGCAGTGGAAAGCGTGGGCAGCTAAACCTTGGGAGGCTGAAGGGGCATCTTCAGGGCTGGTCCCCAGGGTGGGCACTCATGCATTTGTTAGGGCTGCCCAATGCCCCTACAGAAAGTTCTACCAAGTCACAGCCTTAACAGCCATTATGTGAGCCAGCCTCTGTTTCCTGACAGTCTCGACAATGGGTGCTGACAGACTTTTACATTTTTGCCAGTCTGATAAGGGAGAGAGGGCATTTCAATGTTATTTTAACTTGTGTTGCAAACTGATTGTGAGTTGCAGGTGAATATGCGATCCATCTGTATAGCAAGCGGACCTCTTACAACCAGAACAACAATAACTCTACATCTATTGAGCTTTTCCTCAAAAACACATGCCGGATTCCCAGCCAGTGTTAAATCTTGGACTCTGCATCTCTAGCCGCCTGGGGGGCACACAGCTGTGCTGCGGCACGGTGGGCCTACCTTGAGGTGCGTGGCGCGCTTGAAGGCCTTCCTGCACACAGGGCAGCCGTGGATGCGCTCCCGGCCGTGCACCTCCTTGCTGTGGTGCATCAGCACTGCCGCAGACGAGAAGGCGCGGTCACACTCCAGGCACTGGTGTGCCCGGCCCTCCTTCTCGGGCTGGCTGCCCGGGGCCAGGTTCCCAGAGACGCCAGCTACCTGGAAAGAGCCAGAAATTCTGTGACTTTCCACTCACTTGGCTGGATTTGTGGAAGTCTGTGAACTGACAGACACCATGGTGATAACAGGGACATTCCTAGCATGGACGCGCCAAGCCCACGCTGCATGTCCTATCATCAGGATAATTTAGCCAGAGGCACCTTCCACACAATATGAGACCAGAATGCACACTGTCTTGCAAGATTGAGACCGCACACAACAGCAGCTAAGGAATGAGCTCTGTGCTGCACCGACCAGGTGCAAAGTCCAGCTCCAACGTGACTGTCCGGGCTACTCTGGGCCAAGTACTTAACCAGTCTGTGCTTGCGTCCTCATGGGAGAACCACCTGCCTACCAAGGGCTGCATATGGCAGGCAATCACTAAATGCTCGCTACTGGTAGTAGCTTTAGATAAACAATTCTTAACAACAAAAGGTGTTTTTAGCTTTTAATGGAATTAAACCATTTTTTCCAAACCGTGGATCTCAACCAATTAGATTTTCAAATCATCTTAATGGGATGCCACCACCACTTGAAAAAATAATTTTCAAAAATTTTGAAAAAAATTTTTGAGATGGGGTCTTGCTCTCTTGCCCAGGCTGGAGTTCAGTGGCACAATCACAGCTCACGATAGCCTCAAACTCCTGGGCTCAAGCAATCTTCCCACCTCAACCCTCCCAAATACCTGGGACCACAGGTACGTACCACCTCACCATCATGCCAGCTAATTTTTTTATTTTTTGTAGAGACAGGGTCTCCTTATGTTGCCCAGGTTGGTCTTAAAACCCCTGAACTCAAGGGGTCCTCCTGCCTCTGTCTCCCAAGTGCTGGGATTACAGGTATGACGCACTGCACTGGGCTGACTCAGCTTTTATAAACAAGAGATTCCGGTTTTGCAAATGCAAATTTCTATGTGATGGCTTAACAAAACCATTATAATGCAAATTAATGAGATCTGTCCACATTTTTATTATTCCTAGTTTATCAAATACTTTTTCATTAATTCTGGAATATAGTAAGTAAACATTAAAGAAAAATACTTAAACAACAAAAAACGATTTATACAGGGTGCTATATTATTAATCTGTGCTATAATTTTAAAAAACGGAATGGGGAAAAAAGGAACAAAGGAAAAGATCAGAAAAGACATTGCAGCCATGTGAGATGTGCAGGAACTGGTGTCATTCTAGAATATGACACCTGCGTCAGGTGTGTGTCTACACGTATCTGTAGGTGTTATTCTATAACATGATACCTGTGTCAGGTGTGTGTGTCTACACGTGAGTATCTGCAGGTGTTATTCTACAATATGACACCTGTGTCGGGTGTGTGTCTACAGGTGAATATCTGTGAGTGTAAAGAAAAATGACAGAAACACACACGTGTTGAGGTCACTGCATACAATATATTCCATGTGAGTCAAAAAAGTCTGAAAAGCACAGGAATAAATGATACTAAAGGCTGGTTGTGTAACCACAGATAAATGCATGCTGATGAACATCAACTCAAATAAAAACCTGTAGTTATGGAGCGGCCTAACGTCCTCCATCAGTGTTACGAAGCATCTACCAGGAGTTGTGGCAATGAACACAGACAGAAAATTGTTTCTGAACCAAACATTTGACTCATGAGATGTGAGAATTCAATATCCGGTCCACATCATTCAAAGAAAGACAAACGAACACACTAAACTTTAAAAACTATTTCTGCAAAATATTTTTCAGCATAATCGCATCAGAAACAAAGCTTCCGAATCATTGCTACTACTGTGAAACAAATCTCAATGTTCCGCTGAATTCCATAACTACATATATATAAAAATCTACAGACTGAATTATATTAGTAGAATTTTGCTAAAATCATACTTGCCCAAAGGAGAAGGGGAAATTGGTTACAGAATGAGTGTGAGATCATTTTTAAGCCTGAGGCATAAACTTGGCCACAGCTAGAAATAATGTGCTTCCCACAGCAGGTTATTCTGCGTGGGGATGGGAGGGTAGAAGTGTATATGTCTACCCCCTCCCAAGCATGAGGAGTGTGGTTGCTGGGAAGCAGAAGAGGAAGGAAGGCAGCCTCTCGCATCCACCTCCTAATGAGCCTGGAAAGGCCTGGCACAGATCCAACATCCTCTGCATCCAGCGGCCGGCACTGGCAGGGACTTAATTTTGTTTGCTGAACTGAAACAAGGTCAATATTTCAGAGAAATGCTGCCCACAACACATACCTGGGCACATGATCACCTTTCTGACCCCAAACCTCCCTCTAAAAACCTGTCCCTTACTAAAAAGTTCCCAGCTGAGACCAGCTGATCGCAAGTAACAGGAAATCCAGGTGTAAATGCTCAAAATGATACTCTTCTATTCAGACATGAAGAGTGAGGTAAGACAGATCTAGGTTCAAACGCCAGCTCTGTCTCTATTGGCAGGGTGACTAAGTTACTCAAAGCTACCCTTAAATCACAGAATCCTTGTGAGTAAAACGGGGCCGTGACACTTAAGACACCTCCCAGGCTGTGGGAAGGGCTCGGCTACATAAGACCACATGCCTAGTGGGAGCCTGGCCTTAGTCATCTGGCCAGCAAGTGTCAGCTCTTTTCTCCTGTAAAACCAGTGTCAAAAGAAGGCCATGGCCCCTTAAGCAGTGAGTGAGGGAAGAAAGGCAGTTTGCTGCAGCAGCTCCCCTCTGATTTAACAGCTTGAAGTTGCTAACAAAGTTAGGTCAGGTCTCTTAGATCTTTAATGGGAAGGGTCAGGCAGAAATTAGTTCATTCGCTTTTGTAAAGACAGGCTGAGTAAGGGGGCAGTCTGTCAATGGCTCTCTTAGGATAAACATGTTTTTACATTGTGAGTACACATCTTGTCAGATCAGTATGGATTTCTCTTCAGATGAACCATGAAGAAAAAGATTTTTAAAAAGCAAAGGTTGCTGCTCTAGGGACTTCACCAGAGAGCGATGTGAGCCCCAGGCCGTAGTAGCTGCTACAATGCCACCAGCAGTGTCCTCACCTGAGCACTTACTTTGGGCCAGGACCTGTGCTCCGTGCCACGGAACATTACATGCCCAAATTCTGACCACTATGAGGCAGTCCTAACTACACCTCTGTTTGGGGGTTTGGGTTTTTGTCTGTTTGTTTTGAAACACGAACTTGCTCTGTCACCCAGGTTGGAGTACTGTGGTGATCACAGCTCACTGCAGTCTCGAACTCCTGGGCTCAAGCAGTCCTCCTGCCTCAGCCTCCCAAAGTGCTGGGATTGCAGGTGTGAGCTACTGTGCCTGGCCACCTGTCTTAAAAACAGGCCATCACAGATGTAGGATTGCCTGAGGGCTCCTGGCCAGAATGCACGGGAGCAGGGATGTACACACATCACCAGAGGCTACAGCCAGCACTCCCAGCCACTCTGTAGTGGGTTCAGATAAACCCAGGGTGCTTAAAGTGGTCCCAGCTTCCTCCCAGAAGCACAGGCCAGAGGCAGACCCAGGCATGTGTCTGAAGTCCCTGGTCAGAGCCCAGGTCAAAGCCTGGAAGCGTCAATGTGCATTCCATCTGTGTGCATTAGGATGAAATTAGACCGTGATTAAAACCAGTTAATATTGGCAAACAGTGCTACAAGCTAACAAGGGAAATTTACAGAAAACATCTAAGATAATTTGCTACAAGCTAACAAGGGGAATTTACAGAAAACATCTAAGAGAGTTTCCCTTGCTAATTATAGGCATACCTTGTTTTCATTGAACTTCGCTTTTTTGCCCTCCATAGATATCCTGTCATTTTTACAAACTGAAAGTTTGTGGCGATGCTGCTTCAAGCAAGTCTACTGGTGCCATTTTTCCAATGGCACATGCTCACTTCGTGTCTCTGTGTCACATTTTGGTAATTCTCGCAATATTTCAAAGTGTTTCATTACAGCGTATCTGTTATGGTCATCTGTGATTAGTGATCTTTGATGTTACTATTGTAATTGTGTTGAGGCACCACAAACCCTGCCCACATAAAATGGCAAACTTAACCTATAAATGTTTGTGTCTGACTGCTTCACCAACTGGCCACCCCATTTCTCCTTGGGCTCCCTATTCTCTGAGACAAAACAATACTGAAATAAGGCCAATTAATGACCCCACAATGGCCTGTAAGTGTTCAAGTGAAAGGAAGAATCACACATCCCTCACTTCAAAAGCTAGAAATGATTAAGCTTAATGAGGAAGGCATATAGAGAGCTGAGAGAGGCTGAAAGCTCAGCCTCTTGTATCAAACTATTAGCCAACTTGTGAAATGAAGGAAAGGTTCTTGAAGAAAATTAAAAGTGTTATCCAGTGAACCCATGAATGATAAGAAAGTGGAACTGCACTATTGCTGATAAGTAGAAAGTTTTAATGGCGTAGACAGATCAAAACAGCCACAACCTTCGCTTAAGCCAAAGCCTAATCCAGAGCAAGACTCTAACTCTCTTCCATGTTATGAAGGCCAAGAGGTGAGGAAGCTGCAGAAGAAAAGTTGGAAACTAGCAGAGGTCGGTCCATGAGAACTAAGGAAAGAAGCCACCTCCATAACACAGCAGTGCAAGGTGAAGCAGCAAGTGCTGATGGAGAAGCTGCAGCAAGTTCTCCAGAACATCTAGCCAAGAGCATCGATGAAGGTCACTCCATTAAACAACAGATTTTCAGAGTAGATAGAACAGCCTTCTAGTGGAAGAAGATGCCTCTAGGGCTTTCATAGCTACAGAAAAGTCAGTGTCTGGCTTCGAAGGACAGGCTGACTCTTTTACGAGGAGCGAATGCAGCTAGTGACTTTAAGTTGAAGCCAATGCTCATTTACCATTCCAAAAATCCTTAGGGCCCTTAAGAATGATGCTAAATCCATTCTTTCTGTGCTCTACAAATGAAACAATAAAGCCTGAATGACAGCACATCTGTTTACAGCATGATTTACTGAATATCTTAAGCCCACTAATGAGACCTACTGGTCAGAAAAAAATGATTCCTTTCCAAATATTCCTGCTCACTGACAATGCACCTGGTCACCCAAGAGCTGTGATGGAGATGTACAAAGGGACGAATGTTGCTTTCATGCCTGCTAACATGCCACTCTGCAGCCCATGGATCAAGGAGTAATTTCCACTTTCAAGTCTTACTAAGAAATACATCTCATAAGGCTGTAGCTGACACAGATAGTGATTCCTCTGATGGATTTGGGCAAAATAAAGTGAAAACCTGTGGAAAGGATTCACCACTCTATATGCCATTAAGAACATTTGTGATTCATGGGAGGAAGTCAAAATATCAACATTAACAGGAGTTTGGAAGAAGCTGATTCTAGCCCTCATGGATGACTTTGTGAGGTTCAAGACCTCAGGGAAAGAAGTAACTACAGATGTGGAGGAATGGGCAAGAGAATTAGAAGTGGAGCCTGAAGATGACTGAATTGCTGCAGTCTCATGGTATATATAACTCAGCAGATAAGGATCCCATGGTATTTACAACTGTTTAGATAAGGATCTCATGGTATTTATAACTTGAGCAGATAAGGAGTTGCTTCTTATGGATGAGCAAATAAAGCAGTTACTTGAGACGGAGTCTACTCCTGGTGATGATGCTGTGAACATTGTTGAAATGTCAACAAAAGATTTAAAAGATTACAGAAACTTGGTAAAGCAGCAGTGGGCTTTGAGAGATGGACTCCAATTCTGAAAGAGGTTCTGCTTTGGGTAAAGTGCTATCAAACATCATTGCATGCTATGGGGAAATCTTTCATGAAAGGAAGAATTGACGCAGCAAACTTCATTGTTGTCTTATTTTAAGAAATTGCCACAGCCACCCCAAACTTCAACTACCACCACCTGGATCAGTCAGCAGCCATCAACATCAAGGCAAGACCCTCCACCAGCAAAAAGATTACAACTTGCTGAAGGCTCAGGTGATTGTTAGCATTTTTAGCAATAAGGTATTTTTAAATTAAGGTATGTACATTTAAAAAAAATATTAATGCTGGTCAGGTACAGTGGCTCACGCCTATAATCCCAGCACTGTGGGAGGCCAAGGTGGGCGATCACTTGAGCTCAGGAGTTTGAGACCAGCCTGGCAACATGGCAAAACCCCATCTCTATTAAAAATACAAAAATTAGCCAGGTGTGGTGGTGCACGCCTGTGATTCCAGCTATCTGGGAGGCTAAGGCAGGAGAATCACTTGAACCCAGGAGGCGGAGGTTGCAGTGAGCTGAGATTGCACCACTGCACTCTAGCCTGGGTAACAGAGCAAGACTCTGTCTCAAAAAAAAAAAAAAAAAAAAAAAGGAAAAATAAATAAATAATGCTGCTGAACACTATTATTACAGTATAGTATAAACATCATATGCCCTGGGAAACCAGAAAACTACATCATAATGTTAAATGTATGACTTGCATTGTTGTGATAATCACTTTATTGCAGTGGTCTAGAACTGAACGCACGTTATCTCTGAGGTATGCCTGTATTCACTGATACAGATTAGTTATCTACCTCATTTTTATATTTAATTAATCTGTCAAATTTTGAAAGAAATTACACGCTAGACCAAGTATTAATATTTGGTTTCTCTCATTACCATCTACTACTCAAATGGAAGTTAAAATGGAATATATCACTTCAACTGGGACATTTCAAACTAATCTTAACATAGCATTACTCTTAAAAAAATTATTCTTCTAGCTATATTAAACCAAATGCTAAAATCATAATGTTAAACAATAGCAAAGTAGTTTCATTTGCTAGTCACACAAAATATAGGAATTAGGTAAGGTGTGCCTTGGAACTGATGTACGAACTCTGTGAAACATACCAGACTAATAAGGTTTCACTACAAAAGCACCCTGAGAAAGAGAGCTTAAAAATATGACCAAGCTGCCAGTGCGTTTTCTGTCTCAATGGATGTGTGTGGTCAACAGTTGCCTTACCAGGCCTGAGGTGCTCAAACCCTGCACACTCCCCAGTGCCCTTGATCAGCTCCCAAGCATCACCGATAAGCCCCTGGAACATCCTGCTATTAGTAGGTAAGAGTGTATTTCATACCCAGGACCTTGGGCAATGCCACACAGTTTGTGCTGATGATGTGACTTATGGTGAAGGCCTATTTTTGTTTCATCTGGGGACCTGGGCCACTGCATCAGTTTGACCTGGAGGGGCTGGGGCCTGGAGACCGCATAGCTAAGCCCAGCCACGCGGGCACTCCATGGCCACGTCTGACCCTAATACAGTTCTGGATACCAGAGCTTAGCTGAGCTTCCCTAGTTGGTGACAGTTGGCAGGCGCTGTCACACAGCGTTCCTGGGAGAATCAGCAGTGTCTGTGTGACCTCACTGGAGCGGACACTGGGAAGCTTGTGCCTGGGTTCTCTGGACTCCACCCCACGTGCCTTTTCCTTCTGCTGGTTCTCATCTGCACCTTTCCATTGTAACCACAAGTATAAACCACAACCACCAACAGATCAGATTTCTCTGAATCCAGTGAGACCTTGTAGTGAATCGTCAAACCTGAGGGCAGTCTTGGGTCCCCAGACACAAATGTGTTAAGTTATACAAACTGAAATTCAGTGAGACGAGCTCTGGTTACTCAGGTCAAACTCTAGGACATCCCCAGTGCTGGTTATATCTCATCTCTTTGTGAAAAAGCCCTTGTCCTACTGAAAAACAGGTAAGTCATTATTTTGAAAACTCATTTGCTAAAAATGTTTAATGCTTCCTAAATTCAGAGATTATTCATCATCTGTGCCTTAATTCTGACCCTGGAAACTTTTAAGCAAAGAGTTTTTAGACTCTTCTATATTTAGACTATTGCTTACTAAATATTTTGTCTCCCAAAAAACATGTATTTTAAGAAAAAAGACTAGCCAAATGACAAATAGATCTTGCACGCAGATGCACACACACATAGGTATATGAAAATGTATATGACACTTAACAGAATCAGCAAAGGTGTTACTAGGAAATCTGCAGAAAGAACTAAGTGCAAGTGGCTGGATATGTGAAGTCTGATCAGTAGGCAAATATAATAAGTTTAAAATTAGATTTACATATCACTGGTGGCTACATCTAATTTCGTGGTACTAAAACCTCACTCCCTAAGAAACAAATCACAAAATGACTGAGATGTCGTACCTGTCATTCAACACACGCCCCCGCAGAGCCTATGTCCACTCAGGATTCAGCTGGGGACATCTCAGAAGTCAGCCCCAGCCACCCGGGCCACACAGCACCCCCATGACCCTCTACCACCATCCCTTCTGAATCTGTATGTTTTTAAAAGCGACGAAAGCTCTGTGAATGAAAGAATATCCTGTACCTGGTAGGCTATTTCTTCACAAGCAGCAGACGCTGACTGTGGCGTGTGGCTCACTAGTATGACTTGCGGCGAGCCTGCTCCACCCTGGCCCGAGAGAGAGGGATCCGTGAGGAGTGCTGGGAACTGCTGACCCTGGCAAAAGATTAGTACTATTTCAGAAGTTGTAACATTAGCAAAACAAGTAATAATTTAAAAGATCTTTTATGGTGCAGCTACCTTGGAAAACAAGCTGGTAGCTCCTCAAAAAGTGAACTGTGGAGTCACCATGTAACCCAGCAACCCAAGAGAAGTGAAAACAGAGTCCACTCAAAGCCTTATACAGAAATGTCCACAGGAGAATTACCCATAACCAAAAAATGGAAACAGCCCAAATGCTCATCAACCGATAACTGCACAAATGAAATGTGGTATAAGGGAATACTGTTGAGTAATAAAAAGGTAGGAAGTTCTGGTACATGCTACAGCATGGAGGAACCTTAGAAATACTCTAAGGAATGAAAAAAGCCAGTCACAAAAGACAACACGGATGATCACATTTCTATGAAATACCCAGAACAGATGCATCTACAGAGACAGAAAGTGGTCTGGCAGTTGCCAGGGGCAGAGGTGAGGGTGGGCCGGGGGTCGTGGGAACATGGAGTGATGGCTCATGGCTCCAGGTTTCTTTAAGGGGTGATGAAACGCTCTAAAATTAGACCACGGTGATGGTTGTACAACTCTGTAAATACACTGAAAACCATTCAATTGTATACTTTAAATAATGAGGTGAACTTATATAAATTACATCTCAGAGTCTCTACATGTGTGTATATTTACAACACACTTATTTGCTTAGAAATGCATATACAATTTTGCTATGCTATAGAAAACTACTGTAAGTCTTCTTACCAGCCCAGCACACCTCTAGCTATGAGAATGGATCTGAGAGAATAAGAGAGAATGAGAAAGGTAGGGTGGTATGGGGCACGAGAGCAGAGAGGAAGCTGCAGCTTAAAGGGTCCGAATATCTACTGCAAATGCTGAATTTATAGAAATAATTCAGCATGCAACTTGAACTGCTGCAATCAGCACTGATTCTAAACACATTTCACACACAGTTAAAACCGTGGCTGATCACAGGAAGCATGGCTGATGTTATTGGCTCCTGTGCTTTAAGGTGAGGGGTGTTTCTCAATGTCTTAGGGAACTATGCAAGCTGAGGTCCCAAAAGGAAAGTTAAGAATTGAGGAGGGGATGCTGTATTAGTCCGTTTTCATGCTGCTGATAAAGACATGCCCGTGACTGGGCAATTTACAAAAGAGGTTTAATTGGACTGACAGCTCCATGTGGCTGGGGAAGCCTCACAATCATGGTGGAAGGCAAGGAAGAGCTAGTCACATCTTACATGGATGGCAGCAAAGAGAGCAGAGCTTGTGCAGGGAAACTCCCCTTTTCATAACCATCAGATCTCATGAGACTTATTCACTATCATGAGAACAGCACGGGAAAGACCTGCCCCCACGAATCAATTACCTCCCACCAGGTCCTTCCCACAACATGTGGGAATTCAGGATGAGATCTGGGTGGGGACATGGCCGAACCATATGAGACACAGTAGAGGAAAAAGAGGACTGAGCTGGCATTTTTAAAAACTTCCTCCGTCAGATAATTTCAGGTTCAATTCTTAAGGGAAAGAGTGGCAGGTGTCATCATCAGGGATTCCAGAAAAGAGAGCTTCTAACTTGATTTGGGTTCCTTACTTCCCATAAGCAGCTTTTTAAAAAAGCAAAATGAGGCTATTTTAGGTATCTCCATATATCAGCCTAATTTTTTACATAAACATGATCTAAATTGAAAAGTTCTTTTTCTTTTTCTTCTCTTTTATTTTTTGAGATAAAGTATTGCACTGTCACCCAGGCTGGAGTGCAGAGGCTTGATCTCAGCTCACTGCAATCTCTGCCTCCTGGGTTTAAGTGATTCTTGTGCCTCAGCCTCCTGAGTAGCTGCAATTACAGGCATGTGCCACATGTGTGGCTAATTTTTGTATTTTTAGTAGAGATGGGGTTTCACTATGTTGGCCAGACTGGTCTCGAACTCCTGACCTCAGGTGATCCGCCTGCCTCAGCCTCCCAAAGTGCTGGGATTTGTGAGCCACTACACCCGAAGTTCCTATCTATACTAATAAAGCTTCATGTTCCCTACCTCCCTACATAGAGAAGTTGATTAAATATTGCTATTTTCAAATACCAGTGAATGCTACACTTTTTTGTGACATGTCTGTTGCCAGCTGCTGCCACCACCCTTATCAGACTGCCCAATTTGAAAAATTGTATTAATCAACCTGGACTTATTAATTCACATTTATTTTATTAATCAAAGACCAAAAAAACTGCTGGTCAGAAATTCTAATGCACATAAGAACCAACTGGCTCAATAAATTCATATATTCCCAAACTAAAGGTAAGATATTTGAGAGTCTTAGCTTATATAGGTATATCAAGGGAAAAATTACAACTTCTTGTTGTTTTGAAATAACAAAATTACAGAAATAAAGAACAGAGTGGCAGATGTCAGGGTTAAGAGGGTCTTGAAGTCATTATAAAAAGCAACACGAGGGGTCCTTGAGGTGATGGAAATATTCTGTACCTTGGCTTATCATTGATAATAATTGTTTGTGATATTATACTACTGTTCTGCAACATGCTCCTATTGGGTGAAACTGGATAAGTATATATGGAATCTCTCCGTACTATTTTTTAAAAATTGCCTGTGTGTCTACAATTATCTCAAAATAAAAACTTTAATTAAAAAAACTTGAAAGCAATGTAATTTACTAGCTTATCATTTGTGTTTCAATTGCAAACCTTAAGTATTCTTTTTTTTTTTTTTTGAGACAGAGTCATGCTTTATCACCCAGGCTAGAGTGCAATGGCACGATCTTGGCTCACTGCAACCTCCACCTCCCAAGTTCAAGCAATTCTCCTCCTGCCTCAGCCTCCTGAGTAGCTGGGATTACAGGCACATGCCACCACACCCAGTTAATTTGTTGTATTTTTAGTAGAGACGGGGTTTCAACATGTTGGCCAAGCTGGTCTCGAACTCCTGATCTCAGGTGATTCACTAGCCTTGGCCTCACGATTACAGGCGTGAGCCACCACACCCAGCCAACCTTAAGTATTCTTAATGCAAATTTCCTGATTTAAAAATCAGTGTCCAATAAAATCTTTTATTTTGTTTTATTTTTTTTTTTTGAGACGAAGTCTTGCTCTGTCGCCCAGGCTGGGGTGCAGTGGCCGGATTTCAGCTCACTGCAAGCTCCACCTCCCGGGTTTACGCCATTCTCCTGCCTCAGCCTCCCAAGTAGCTGGGACTACAGGCGCCCGCCACCTCGCCCGGCTAGTTTTTTGTATTTTAGTAGAGACGGGGTTTCACCGTGTTAGCCAGGATGGTCTCGATCTCCTTACCTCGTGATCCGCCCGACTCGGCCTCCCAAAGTGCTGGGATTACAGGCTTGAGCCACTGTGCCCGGCCGTTTTCAGAGTATTAAATCAGCCTAAGTCTCAGTTTGCCAGCTAACAGAAAAAAGATTCAAATAAAGCTACACAATTTCTACTGGATATTTTAAAATTACTTATTGGACAATGTATGCTAATTAATCAATTTGGTTTATAAATTTTGCATATGAAGTACAGAAAAGAACATATAAAATGAACTTAACCCACCAAAGCTTAATAGAAACACTAATGTATCTGGCTAGACATGGGTTCCAGAAGACCCACCCGGCTTCTGCTGCTCACAAGGCCTCCTGCTCCCATGTCCTCAGGCCAGAGTGGAAGGGCTGAGGAGGGCGGCAGGGAAGCACTACAGCAGGGTGTGTGGCTGCAGGCACACCCTGGATGCCAGGCACAGGAGCCACCTGCGCAGTGGGTGGGAGGGAGAGGGCGTGGCAAACGAGGTACTTCTGGCAGCTCAGCAGGCAAAGCCCGAGTCCACGTGACGTGGCAGGGGCCAGGCAGGAGCCAGAGGGGCAGCTGATGGGGTCTGTCCTGAGGCGCTGGGGACCCACAGGACTTCTGTCCCAAAAGCAGCATCCTAAATGAGACAGTGACCCCACCAGGGGACTGGTGTGGAGCCAGGGAGCCCGGGTTGCCTGCTGGTGAGGACAGCAGGCCCAGAAACGGGCCACAGCACATCCCAGGGTCATCACTGCCACCAAGGCTTCACTCTACAGCCCTTCTTGAAGAATCTCCTTGGGGAACCACCTGCCCGCTCACAAGGCTCCTGGGTGACCCACGTGCACTACACCAGCAGTCCCTACCCTTTTTGGAACCAGGCAGGCTGGTTTCGTGAAGAAGAGTTTTCCACGGATTTGAGGTAGGGGGTGCTGGGAGATGGTTTCAGGATGAAACTGTTCCTCATCAGGCATTAGCTAGATTCTCATAAGGATCACACAACCTAGATCCCTCACATGTGCAGTTCACAATAGGATTCATGCTCCTTTGAGAATGTAATGCCCCAGCTCATCTGACAGGAGGTGGAGCTCAGGCGGTAATGCTCACTGGCCCACACTCACCCCTGCTGTGCGGCCAGATGCTAACAGACCATGGACAGGTGCCAGTCCACAGCCTGGGAGTTGGGGGCCGACTGTTCTACAAAAAAGGCATGGGACATCCTGGCAAGTATCTGCAGACTTTAAAAATACAACCTGGAAAATACTGAGAACTACTTACTGAACTTTCACTTCAACTGTAGTGGATAATTCTCAAAGTGATAAAACTTAACATACAGAAAATACACTCTCACAATCATTGAAATAAATGCCTTTCTGGGTTTTTCTCAACAAACTCAATTCCCACCCTCCAAAAGTTATTCAAAGGCATTTAACTAATTAAAATTTATATTTTAAATAATTTTTACTTCTTTACTATGTCTTTAATTACTATAGTTAAAAGTCTACAATAAGAAACACACCAGGGACCCTGGGAGCTGACTCACACTTATAACAGGACAGTCACCGTGTTCCCAAATGCAATGCTAGGGTAGTCTGATGCACGTTATGCCCTTAAGGCTTTGCAAGACAACAGGAAGTAAGGTCATATTTACAGTCGTCATCATTTAAATATAAAAACATCTTAGCAGCAAATAAAAAGGTGGGAAAGACAAATGGATTCCGAGTTAGTGTACAGACTCCTGTACCTGGATTTGAAGCATGTTCCTTGAATGGTAAATAAGTAAAAGTGCTCTCCCATCCAGCCTCCCCCCACCCACTGCCTGCCCCAGACCTCGGGGGCTTCACTAGGCCCTGAGTTACAGTAACCAAGATCACAGGTAGGAAAGGAGGAGACATGGCTGGTCCACCATAATCATCATGCTTCCTGCATCTAGGAAAGCACACCCCAGTAATTTACATCTTAGGATGGGTACTCCTTTTGTTTATTTGTTTTTGTTTTTGAGATGGAGTCTCACTCTGTGGCCCAGACTGGAGTGCAGAGGTGTGATTTCGGCTCACAGCAATCTCTACCTCCCAGGTTCAAGTGATTCTCTTGCCTCAGTCTCCCAAGTAGCTGACATCACAGGCGCCTGCCACCATGCCCGGCTAATTTTTGTATTTTTAGTAGAGACAGAGTTTCCCCATGTTGGCCAGGCTGGTCTCAAACGCCTAACCTCAAGCCCACCTCGGCTTGCCAAGGTGCTGGGATTACAGGTGTGAGCCACCACACCTAGCCAGTTGACTACTTTTGTTCCAACCACAATTTTAAAACATGATACGAATTGCTACTATTTAGAAGGTTAATTATGTGACAAGCAGGAGTTGATGGTGCATAAGAGCAGGTGAAGAGAGTGTGTTAAACTCCATAAGCAGTCACGCTCTCCACACAGCTCAGGAGGAATGCCTCTGAGTGAGATGCACGCTCTGCTTCCCAGCACCACATGTGGCTGTTTGTTGCCTGACAGGTCCCTGGGGGCAGGACGCAGGCAGGGCTGCTTGACTACAGGCAGGTCAGCCAGAGGGGAGCCCCTGTGTCCAGCGAGCAGGAATCCTGGCGTGCGGTGTGCCTGGGTCACCTCAGAAGAGGGTAGTGGCTGTGCAGGGGTCCTCGGTGAGGAGCCCTAGGCAAAGCCTATTTGCCAACGACATGTGAGTATCCCACAACCAAGGGAGACTGACTGAACACTGAAGCGATGCAGAGGAAATGCTGCTATTTCACTAATGAAAGGCACTAGAGCTTAGAGAGGTCATTTCTTCAGCAAGTGGCTGTGATAGTATTAGGACCAATCCTGCTCTAGATGCCAAAATCTGTTTTTCTTGTATGGTGAGCCTAAAACGCAGAGACAGAACAATCAAGGAATGTGTTTTGGTGAAAACAACCTCAGTTTTTGTTTTGAGAGAGAGAAGGTCTCACTCTGTCGTCCAGGCTGGAGTGCAGTGGTGCAATCACGGCTCACTGCAGCATCGACCTCCCAGGCTCACCCAATCCTCCCACCCCAGCCGCCGGAGTACCTAGTACTACGGGTGTACACTGCCGCGCATGGCCCAAGTTTTCATTTTTTGTAGAGACAGAGTTTTGCCATGTTGCCATGACTGGTCTCAAACTCCTGGGCTCAAGGAATCCTCCCACCTCAGCCTCCCAAAGTGCTGGGATTACAGGCACGAGCCACCTGTGTCCAGCCTCAGCTTTCTAATTCTGCTGTGTATTTTGCTTCTATTACAGCTAGGAACAGACACATAGAAATCACAATTTACATCAACTAAGAATAGATTTTTTACAGTCAACTATGAAAATTCTGACACAGTCTTATTATAATTAGTCTTCAACTATCAAAATGCTGGCATAGCTTTGTTACAATTCATCTTCATTATAACGAATCATAATGTATCATTATGATTTTCCTAATTAAACTCTGAAAGGTTTTTCAGCATCTTAGCTCAAGGAATCATGTAAAAATGTACACCCCTTTGGCATAGCACTTCTACTGGTAGGAATTCATGTAAGAATCTCAGTGACTGAGGGCATGAAAATTTCCATGCTACTTACTGAAACCATGAATACAACATAATGCCCTTCAATAAACTTCATCTACATGATGTGTACACAAACTTATTTCTGCAGAAATTTATAAATATGTACCTTATACATTCATATAAAGGTGTAGAAGGATATATACAATAAAACGTTAACTGTGGTTCCATTTGGTGGTGGAATTAAAGCTTTGGGTTTTATGTTTTACCTTATTTTTTTACATTCTTCCATATTATCTGAATTTTCTTTTTTCCCCTTTTTACATTTACTGTATTACTTTTTTAATCAGAAAAAAAGCTACTTCGATTTTGAAAAAAATATGCTCAGTATATATATTTAGGAAGGAGTCAATGAATAATGTTTTCAAAGACCACTTTTTGAAAGGACCTTTGTATCCCTCTCTGAGGAGCACTTGCCTGAGAGGTGATGTTGAGTGTGACAGTGTCCAGGCCTCCAGACAGCATACCCTGAGTATCAGCCAGCGTCAGCGTGACACTAGCGTCACCTCCCACACCCGACGAGGACATGACCAGGTTCTGAGTCGAGATGGCCGATGGAGACATCGGTGTTGTTGAAGGAAGGCTTCCGCTTGTAGTGTTAAGTTCTACAAAAGAGGCGAAGTAAGTAGGTCAATGAGAAGGCCAGACAAGTCCAGGTGTAAGGGCACAGGGAAAGCGACGCTCCCACCTGCAGGAAGCAGCATTCATGCTGCCCGAGGTCTCCAAGCTGCATCAAAGAAATCACAGGGTCTTCAATTCTAATTTTAGGATAAGGCTTTTCCTAGTTTTTAAACATCTTTACGCATGAATATACTGTGGTTCTTAATTATAATACACACAGAGAAAAACCAGT
Source organism: Rhinopithecus bieti (assembly GCF_001698545.2). NCBI lineage: Eukaryota > Metazoa > Chordata > Mammalia > Primates > Cercopithecidae > Rhinopithecus > Rhinopithecus bieti. Next base: position 3,000,265 of record NW_016841755.1, on the reverse strand, counting down.
AAACAAAGAGTGAAAATGTGACCCCACAGTTCGAGTCACAGCTACTACTGTAGAATGAAAACTCAGACAACAATTTCCAGGGCACTGTCCCCATTCACAACTAAAGAGACAGTTGAAGGAAGGAAGCAAGTATGATCCACTGACGAATAACTAGCTCCAAAGCTTACAGGATAAACTTGACCATCTCTGCTCATTTTCTCACTTTCATCACCCTTACTGACTCTTATTCTAAAAGAAAGAAGGTCAAAATAAACCTCATGAAATCCTTTAAATATTCATTTATCCTACATGACATCTTAATTTTCTTCAGAAAAGACAACAAAACTGAAATATCCCCCCTTGTAGCCGATGCTAAGAGAAAAGAAGGTACCTGGCAAAGAAAGGTCTTTCCTTTTACAAAACAGACACTCATGCACCTTGCTGACAGATGAGACGGGGTCAGTATGGGATTATCAAAGTCCTGTAGTGGGCGCCAGTGAACACAACGTTGAAAGGATAAACACACAGGCACACACACGCACACTCACTTTACCTGACAGTCGACCCATCCATTCATCTAAAATGTGTATTCCTCATCCACTTGTGCCTGCCACTGTGCCAGGCGCTAAGGATGCCGGATGACGACCAAAGGAGAAAAAGCTATTTCCTAACCAGGTTTCAAAACAAAACAAACACGCTCCTGTCAGTACTTTGCTGTGACTTGGGTCACCTCAGTCCAGCGCTCTCCTAGGAGTCAGGGGCCAACAGGAAAACTAGGTTACTTACTTGTCGCTGGAGTTCTCCAAATACAATGCCTCCACAGATCCACACTCCTGGGGTCCCACACTGTGCTGCACAGACCTGGAACCTTCAAAAGCAGTAGAACCATTAGCAAGCTGGGAGGCTCGAGCGCTGAAGCAGCAGCCGGGGCTCCACAGATAGCTAGGTCAGACCCTCCCGCCTGCTCCAGCGTCCGCACAGAGTGCTGGCGGGAGCCCGAGGAGTGTGGCCTTGTGGAGGATGTCTGCATGCGCTAAGCGTTCCAGTGACCAGTACAGCAGCCGACCTAATAGCTGTCCTCCTAAAATTCCCTCCACACACCCTTACTGCACACTAACCTGCGGGTATGTTTTTAACATGAGTGGTCAAAACTGTGGAGAGGCTGGGGCGGGGGCGCAGGTGGCAGCTACCAATGACCTTGCAGGAGGACAGGGAAGAGAGGTACGTGCCTGTGAATCTCGCCCAGGATCACACTTAGAGCCAAGGCGAAGCCAGCACACAGCAAAAATGCAAACCTCACCCCAACTGCTGAAATAAAGGAATCAAAGATCTCCCCACTCCCACCAGTCAACTAATCCTGACTTTCTAGTGATTATTAAGGCATCAGAGATTCTGGGACTGTGAAGCATGAAAAATGTAAAAAGATACAGAAGCCTTGTGCTTGATTAAAGTGAAACCTGACACAAAGTTCAATGAAACAATAAACAACTTCAGACAGTGCCAACGTTCATATTTCAACTCAAACAGTGAACCTTTAATAATGTCCTAATTCAACGGACTTTCCACAAAGAGGATGATACCAGTTCCAGTACAACTGTCCTCAATATGATTGAAAAGAACACATGACTAGAGCAGAAAAAAGTTGAAATTTTCTTAAGCATGCAGTTAAATTACAAGCTACAAGTAGCTCTTAACTATCTACTTGTTAAAAGCTAAAATTTTATATTCAAATTAAATACTCTTAGCGTGAAAATAAAGATCCCACACTGAAGTGAAGATTGTAGACTCTTACTTTTATTCTTCACTTATTTTTCTGAAACCACTGTTCCTCCAGCATGTATAGAGCAATACAAGTCTGACTTTATGATTCTGACTCCAAAATAAGTTAAAAAGATTAATAAATCATACACTCATCAAACCCAACATTGTCTTAAATCTCTTGGGATATCGCCTCATAGCTTCTAAGAAAACATAATTTTATAAGGTTCTAAAAATAGTTTAAAAGATATGATATCAGTTTTTTCTTGCAATTAACTGAAATGTGGGAAGAGAGAAGGTGGGGGCGACAGAACAAGAGAGAAGCATTGGGGTAGCCCCTCGTTCCCAAGCATCCAGGTCACTCACAGGGACAACTTATGAGGATAAGAATGTCCTCTTCGGTTTTAATACACACTGGCAAATAGAAAATGTTAAGTTGTTGAACTATTTAAAAATAAAATAAGTGATTATACTTAAATCTAGAAGAAACTAAGGCTAGAATAACCTTACAAATAAATAGAAAACAAATACTGGTCTTTGCTTTCATTGAAAGCAGAACTCAATTTATTCATCAAAATTATCTTAAATTTAAAAGTGGGCGAAGGTAAGAACACAAAGATAATACTCATTTGAGATGAATTCCTTAAAAAGTTGTGCTAAATTTCTCAAGCCTCTATCAAGACTATGATCTGCTTCTGAGACAGTACTTACATTCTATGGGAACATGTTTTAAGAAAAACTCTTTGTGTCAGATTTGGGAATGGATGTTGCTGGGATGAAACTCTGAAATAGTCTGCAACTCCTGCATCACAAATCTGAACAAAAGCATGTGCTTTCATCCTGCATGTGACATTGTGAGTAATTGTCTCACCTGGATTTATTCACAAATCCCTAAGTGGTGATACACTTCTTTCAATGCCTTCGATTAAGATGAAACAGCCAGAGTTAACCTAGAAGCTGATGAGTCTTAACCAAACCTTGCTTGCATAGAGAATCAAAAAATAATAATAGCCACATACATATTCATTATGCTCAACATAAGTTTGGTATGGGCATTAGAGGTTTTTATTTGAGTGTTTACTTTAGAAGAGCCATGTTTAATTTTAAAATAATGTCATTTTAATTTCAGTTATTAGTGGTGTGGCCTCAAGCTAGATCTGAAACTATGACTCTAGATAAATATTGCTCACTAAGAGGCAATCTCCTAACTACTATTACAGAGGTGAGATCCACTACATAATTATAACTAGGACCAATGGGATGTGTAAGCCACTCTAAAAACATCTGCTTAATATCAAGGATTGAGTGGGTCAATATATGACGAATTGCTTCCTATACCCAGGATTATTCATAGATGCTAAAGGTATTCAAGAACATAAGACTACTTACTTGATCACATAAAACTAACCCTGTATTTAAGAACAGCCGATATTACATTAGTACACAAATATTCTTTAATTATGCATTCATCTTTTATTTTATAATGTCACCCAATCCCTTGAAAAGCTTTTTCATTTTTTTTTTTTTAATTTAGCAAGTGGGATATAAGCTAAAGTAGCCTGAGAGAGAACGTGAGAGAGAAAGAGATTGACTTTCTCAGCTGGCTCTTTTTTTTTCTCCTTGAGATGGAGTTTTGCTCTTGTCGCCCAGGCTGGAGTGGAGCAATCTCGGCTCACCACAACCTCCACCTCCCAGGTTCAGGCAATTCTCCTGCCTCAGCCTCCTGAGTAGTTGGGATTACAGGCACCCACCACCACGCCCAGCTGATTTGTTATATTTTTAGTGGAGACGGGGTTTCACCATGATAGCCATGCTGGTCTCAAACTCCTGACCTCAGGTGATCCGCCCACCTCGGCTTCCCAAAGTGCTGGGATTATAGGCTTGAGCCACCATGCCCAGCCTCGGCTGGCTCTTTAAAAAAAAAGGTCTGAAAGAATAATAATTTTAAAAATGCAAATCAGCAAAGTGGGTATGTTGCTGTCTGTACAGAAATGTCGGCTGCATAACGTGGGAGCCTTGCACCCACTGACTGAGGACAGCTCGCCTGCCCTGAGAGGACCCTCACCTGCGTGTGAGATGCTGGTGTGACACTTTCAACATGTGTCTGTGGAGGTGAATTTATAGGTACAGCACTTACTACCAAACTAGCCAGATTGCAGGAGTTTAAAGAAATGCAGGCAGCCAGCGCAGAGCCCTGGAGTGCATGCGCCCTCATTCCATCCAACTTCTCCCTTTGGTCAGAACATCCCCAATTCTGAATCAAGCAATCTGCTGCACCTGCAAACATCCAGGATCACCAAGAGGCACAAGCCACTCCACTCAAACCAAAACCTCTACAACCTGACTTGTCTCTCCATCAATGTGCCAGGGGCTCACTAAGGATGTTGAGCAGAGTTTCCAAGAAGACATGAGGCTGCACCGCTGACAGCCAGTTTCCTGCTCAGTGAGGCCAGCTAGCAGGGCGTGAATCCAGACATCTCACCCAGAGCCCTGCACCATGAGCGACCACCGCTGGCTTCGGCCCACACACATGCAGCACGTCTTCATATTGCAACATGAACCAGGCAGTGGGGGAAAGATGATGAACTCACAGCCTAGGATTAGAATTCTAGAGATGAGAAGAACACACTGCCTGATCCTTTAAAATCCACAAACTATGAGGTTTAGAAAACGTTAGGAGAAGAACATTTGCTATGTAACTTCAACAATACATCATATATTTTGGATCTTCCACGCATTAAAATATCCACACCTCCTTGCTTCAGCTAAAAGCCACCACAGGTCATGCAAAGTCGAGCAGCTGGCATGGGGAGAAAAGCTGCCCCACTCCAAGCCCCTCTCTCAGCTCAGCCAGGACGTCCTCAAAGAAGTCGCAGGGCCACCCCCTGTGACATGTGCTCTCTGTACCATCATCTCTCCTTTATATATGGTTACAGCTGTAATTTTACAGTCACTTGTGGATTCTTCAAAAATGTCTGCACTCTACTTGTTTATAAGATCCAGAACGCAGGACCAGCTCTGACCTGTCCAGAGTTATATTCCCAGATTTCGCGCAATTCTTACCACACAGCAGACACTATAATCTTTTATGGAATAAATGAACTACTGGACAAGAGGTCGTTTCAATTAAGAATTAAGCATGAAAAAAGGACTAGCTTTTGGGTACAAACATATCTGAAGATTAGTTTTTTTTCCTCACAAAGTGATATACATAGTTGGAAAATAACAAGGCTAGGAAGTGAATGCAATCTCTATGAGGTGAAAAGAACGAGATAGGTATGTTATCCTAAACTGTTAATGGTTACTTACAAAACTGTCATTTATCTCATGTGAGCTCATTTATTACATTGGTGTAAAAGTAACTGCAGTTTTTGCCGATACTAATATGTTTATTTTCCATAAAATTATATGCTTTAAAATCTTAGAAAGCTGCCTCCTTTCCATTTTTCTATTCTATTTTCAGCTGGTGTCAGGAAATTCTCACTGGAGGGCAGAAGTAATGAGCTGAGTAAGAGACTTCCAATGCTGGGTTAGAAAGGGACAGCTTTGTACATGGAGTTATTAACATGATAACTTGTATAAATATATGATGCTTTGTACAGTTGAATAAAATTATTTACTTTCATGACTTAAAAAGTAACATTATCGATTGGTTGGTAACATTAGAGAGAATTTTGTATCCTAGAATTAGACATAAGCCACTAATCCTTACAGAATGGTACTCCATGTGACAAAGAATGATGCTGACATACCTGTCGTGCTACAGGACAGTTTACCTCCTCAGTTACTGTGGGCTGAGCTCTTCAGCTACGACCTCTTATAATGTGTCTCTTGGCTAACTCTTGTGCGGCGTACCTGAAGAGTTCAATGTTGTACTCTGAGAGAAGCTGATCATTGCTTATTGTTAGGGTAGCACCTGTAGACTGATTATTGATTTCAGGTGCTAACAATCTTATGCTCCCGTTTATTAATAGTTCACTATTTCCTTTAGAATTGTGTTGAATAAGTTCTTGACCTAAATGGAAATTAATATTGTGATACCTGAAAACAACATTCTCAGATGTGTATTGGCAAGTGTGTTAAACATATAATTGTATCCTCAAAGCTTTCATTTTCATTTCAGTAAAATTTATGGAAAAACGAAAATGAAACTACAAAATGCGTTTCCCTAAATGACAGTATTTGTTCACACTTTTAAGCTGTGAAGTATTTTAAAATACTTCTTATGAGTTCTACTTTAACTCAGTATTTGGGCCCTAAAAATCACACACTTTGTTGAATAAAACTGTCAATGAATTGAAAATATTTCCAAATATAGTGCACTGCCCAAGTATAGCAAAAACACGTTAAAAGGATCTGAGGGGCATCACCAGGCAATAACAGAATCTCCCCTCCCTGCCCTCCACTGGGCAGGCTTGCCAAGCCCATGATGCTGCAGTTTCCGGTGTGCTGTGTTCCTATCCTGTGTGTTCTGAATGCTCTCAAGTACACACTAACATGCCTGCAATACATTCCTACTAAAACACATTTGCTTGATTCAAAACCCACTAATGCTAGCTTCATCAGCTACTGTAATGATATAATGAAATTATATAGTATGGCAACTAGAAATGAATATGAGAATAAAACCTATTGGAATTCCAATGGAAAACCAATTGAATGCCTTGGAAAGACCTGGTAAAGAGAAGACACTTTAAACATTCTGCTGTCAAAATAGGCATAGGCAAGACAACTACACAAAATCAGAGAGAAAAAGATTCAAAAGACAAAAGTATACTGCACTATGATTGCTTTATAGTGACCTACATTCTCATGCCATGCTGAAGAAATAGAAACAGGAAATGAAACTGCATGATGAACATGAGTACAGGCAAAAATTTTAAAAAGTAGAAAATGTATTATCACCTAAGCAAACCCATATTCAAAAGATCCGGGGATGAACCTCCAAAGTACGCAGGTGTCACTTGTTTAGTTCCCAAATTTTATATACCTTTTTATTAATAACTGGGCTTTTGAAAACATCAGGTACAAGGACTTTCATTGTATCTGGACAGGGTAATTCCGGGAGGCAAAGGACTGTCTTTGCCTTTTACTCAACGTATAACCTTCTGAATTCTAGGACTCATGAACTGCCTAAAGTCTGCAAAACTTAGCTGAAGTGATACGTGCATTCTCTAGTACTTGTATGCATTTATACTCCTATGTGTTAATGGAAAAAAGAACATACTACGAAATCTTTGAAAATTTCTATGGAATATCTAGATGCTTTTAACAGGTTACCATAAATTAAATGCTTTTTGCAGCCCTTTCAAAATGGGATAAGGAATTGTATAGTCAATTCTCATTATCCATCAGAAGTCAGAAAAAACAATCTTAAGCCCAAAGTTGAAACCAAACTTATTTCATTAATTCTTTTAAGGTTTTCTCCTAGAATAGCTGAAGCCAAATTCTTAAAAAAATAGTTATATTCATCTATACTTTCAAATATACTAACAAAATAACCAAATGGCCAATAATAAAACACAGGAAGAACAGAGGCACAATCCACAAACTGAAGAATACATTTTCTTAACTCTGAACAAGAACCATGCACTATGTGGTTTTGATAGGACCTGGCACAATGCTTTTTATACTAAGTGTATTCGAGAAAGTTAACTGGATCAACCAAACAGCTTTCCTTCAGATATAAATGTAATTTTAAAAGGAAGAAGGTTACTGAATTATATAAAATTCAATGTTAATTTTCGCTTTCCAACAGCATCTAAAAACCACTGCATTTCATTCAAAAGCAAAGCTGTACCTAAAATAGTTCCTCAAATTTCTCACTAATATATTAAAAGAAATAAAGACATCTTCCTGAAAAAGAAAGCTTCTGGTTTTCTTATGAATACCTTTTCTTTCAGTTCTGAAATTAATTTCTGCAGAAATATCTCTGAAACAGCAGAAATCCTGCCCTTCATGGTTGAGTCCATCTAGAATGCTGTCCTTCTCCACAGCTGTGTTTCAGGGAAGTGCGGCTGCTTCCCCCTGTCACCTCAGATCTCCACGGAGGGTGTTTTGATTCCTAGCAAAATGTCTTTGTTAACGTCATCATCAGGTTACAAGTCTTAAATAAATTAATACTGAATGAGTTAATATCTGTGGAAGTTACTAAAATAATATCTAGCACTTAGTAAGGGCTATAAAAGTTGTTGAATTAACAAATGACTCTTAGTTAATACAGAGAGTTTATAGTTCAGAGTCACGTGAGCGAAGCACACCAGGAAAGTATGTTCAATGCTCACTGAGATCCGAACACGCTATGGGAATTAATGATACATAAGGACCAAGGAAGGCACACAAGGAGAAAAGTCAGAATAGGAGCAGCATAGCCCTGAAACAGGGAATGAGTCAGCCTGGTGACTGGCGGAAAGAATTAGATTGCCAATTTTAGGTGGGCTTTACTGCCAAAGGGTATTTCCTACCCGTTTATCTATTTTTCAATGTTCTCCCATGTTTCAATTTTTCTATATAATCCTAGTAGAATTCTGAAGACATACGGTAAAGAGAGTGCCATGGGGCTCTATAACGCCGTAATGTAAAGTTTATACCAGTTTCATGAAGCATGAGTGAGAACCACAAAGCTATGCTTTCTGCTCTTTGCCAAACAAAAGAACTTATTCTCTAAAATGAGTCAATAAATGAATGAATTAAATAACTGACTGTACTCAAACTGGAAATGACATGAGAAACTATAATTTTTCATTTCTGGTATCAGATCTGAATTAGAACACATTATTTTCACTAAACTTCAACTTCTCCCATAAATTACAAATACGTATTGAGCAGAGGCTTTATGCACAGCAGAGTATTGTAGGAAAAGAGATAGCAAGATATACAGTACTTAAATTTCAGGGTGAAAGGATGTTTAAAATAATAACTTACTAACCGGAGATAGTCAGGGTAATTTCCTGTGGAGACCCCGAGGAAGATGTGGCAGTAGGCCCAGCGGCCTGTGCTAGGACCTGGCTCAGGCTGGAGTTGTTGATGGTCAAGGTGATCTCGTGGGGACCGCCGGAGGGGGACACCAGACCTTGCGAAGTCATCACTTGAGTGAGGTCTTGGGTCCCTGATTGTCATTAGAAGGCAAAACAAAGTTGAGCTTCAAAAAAATCAATTTCCCCTGTTTTTATATTAAAAATATTTTAGTTAAACTGTTATTAAATATTTCAATAAGAGAAAGATAGAAAACAAAGCATCAGTCATCTCTAATTCCTTCATCTAAAAAGAAAGCCTTGCGATGAAATGAAGCCAGGATGAAAAGAGTGATTAAATGAAGGTAGTAGTAATTAAGAGCATATACTAAACACATATCATTAAGTATAAGAAAAGCTTATTTTATTCTCAGGACATCTGATTTATTCTCTTCTACAAAGAGAAGAAAATGACAACATAACATCCTAAAACCAAATATGTGATCGCAAGCAAGAAACTGAAACTCCAGCTGTCAAAATAAGCAAAGGTGAGTGGCTCTTACCACTGCTGTTAGTGGTCAGCACTGAATCCTGCTCAGACAGTGGGCCTATGGTCAGGTTTGCAGAGGTCACTGTGGGCTGTAAGGACAGGCCTGAGATGGGCTGGATGACAACACTGGCAGGGACTGTGCTGTCCGACGTCTGGAGAGAGCCATTCTGTGGGGCCAGGCCAGGCTCCCCCGTGAGCTGCTGAGCCAACAGGTTGCCCTGCTGTAGCGTCTGCTGCAGAATGCTCGGATCAATCTGAAAAGCAGCACAGGTACTTGTAATGAAAACTTCATGCTTCTGTGTGATGCCAAGAGAATTACAGCACAGGAGACCATGGAAGGTGTCATACCTGCAACGTAATGTTATTAATGCTGGCAGCATCGATTCCAGAAATCTGTACATTTGGTCCAACCAAGTTAGCAGCCAACTGTAACTGGATGCCTTCTAGGGTAGCCAGGCTCCCATCTGTCAGAGACACAGTCAGGTCACCCCCAGCTGGCCAGAGAAAGAGAAAGGGAGAATGAATGAATATTGTGAATGCTTCTTAAAACTAAAGTAATTCATTTTTTACATAGGGATTTTTAAATACATAAGTTGTACACATTATGTCAATACAATCTTGTTGTGGAATACCAACACCTACTTTATATCACATACACACATATGCTGTCTAACCACGCTTTATACCATATACACACATACACTGTCTAATCACCCTTTATACCATATACACACACACTGTCTAATTACCCTTTATACCATATACACACATACACTGTCTAATCACCCTTTATACCATACACACACATACACTAAACCCCTTTTTTTTTTTTTCTTTTTTTTTCTGAGCACAGAGTGCTCGCTCTGTCGCCCGCTGGAGTGGCAGCTGGCCAGATCTCAGCTCACTGGCAAGCTCCGGCCTCCCCTGGTGTTGATGGGCCATTCTCCGCTGCCTGCAGCCTCCCTCCGTAAGCCTGGGAACTCATGGCGGCCCGCACCTCGCGCCGGCTAGTTTTTTGTATTTTTTTTTTTTAGTAGAGAGCGGGGTTTCACCCGTGTTGCCAGGATGGTCTCGATCCTCCGACGCTCCGTGATCCGCCCATCTCGGCCCTCCCAAATGGCTGGGACTACAGGCTTGAGCCACCGGCGCCCCGGCCAACATTCTTTATACCTATATACACACCATACAGCGTGCCCTAATAACCCCTTTATACGCCATTACACCACACTGTCTAATCACCCTTTATACTATATACACACACTGTCTAATCACTCCAGAAACATACTTTATACTATATACACACACTGTCTAATCATCCCAGAAACCTACTTTCTACCATATACACACATACACTGTCTAATCATCCATTATACCATATACACACATAAACTGTCTAATCACCCATTATACCATATATACACACACTGTCTAATCACCCCAGAAACCTCCTTTATACCATATACACATACACTGTCTAATCACCCCAGAAACCTACTTTATACCATATACACATACACTGTATAATCATCCCAGAGCAACTCTGTGAAATAGATACACTTTATACCATTCACAGACACTGTCTAATCACCCCAGAAACCTACTTTCTACCATATACACATACACCATCTAATCACCCCAGAACGACTCTGTGAAATAGATACTCATATTACCCACTTTAAATATATCAGAAAAGTAGCTGAAAAAGATTCCACTGATTAGCCGAAGGTTCAAAACAACCACTACTACTGCGTGGTGATCAGGCTGCAACGGTGCCATGAGTCACAGAAACAGAAAGAAGAGCACACAGGACATCTGACTGCCACGCACAACTGCTGCATCTACTGGCAGGTACACAAGTCAACACAGCTAGCTAAAACGCCACACTTCTCAAGCACTATGTGACCCAAGAACAAATGGAAAACTGCACTGTATCAAAACCAATGCTAACGAGTATTTAGAAATTACACTTCTCCCTCCTAAATTTATGAGAATGCCAACTGAGGAAAAACAAGTTTACACCCACTAAAAACAAAAGCTAAACAAAGTGCTTAGTGTAAAAAAGCAGCTGTCATGGAAGACAGAACGGGAAATGGAAACGGGCGATGTCTGCAAGATGGAATGCCCATTTTTCCGAATGCCTTATAAGGGAAAGGCTCAAAGAAGGGAAACATGGTGCTACAGTAAACAACGTCTCTTCTACTGTGGGAACAGACAGAAGCAGCGCAGAACAGTTTAATCACTGTGCTGTTCCCATTCCCCCGGCTCACTGTTTACCTGACACGGAGGCAGGGAGAATAGCTTGGCCCACCAGTCCTGGTTGCAGCAGATTCTGATCCAACTGTCCTGTTAGAACAGAGTTGTTCATGATAAATACATTAGGGTCAGTAGAGGAGGAGTTGAGGAGGTTTACGGGCTGCAATCCTTCCGACGAGCTTCGAGTCACAGGCTTTCTGGCCTTCTTTGGGTCTGGTTTATAATGAAACTGCATGTGTGTCTTCCTTCTACCCGAGGTACGGAAACGCAGCTCGCAGTGCGGGCATTTGAAGGGCTTGGCTCCCGTGTGCAGACGCATGTGGACCTTCAGACTTCCCTTCGTGGAGAAGGCGTTGCTGCAGACGTGACAGCTGAAGAGCTTCTGACCTGAGAAAAGCCCAGCCAAGAATCAGCAGAGGCAATGGCAGCTGAGACACTCACACCCACCCCACTCAGCTGTCAATCTGGATGTAAATATGTTGAATCAGTGGATGGAAGTGCTTTAATGAGAATCCCTTTCACCTATAAGATGTTATGGCTGTCACAGGCAATTGTTGCAGGAATTTAACAGTATATTATTTACAACTTGAATTCAGCATTTTCACAACCCTTTGAGCTTTATAGTGTTTCTAAACCACTGCGTTATTCTGAACCTTGACTGGAATATTTGATTTATATTTATCAGAAGCTAATGGGTGGTATGACTTAACAGCCCAGCTCTGAATTACTGTCACTTTTCTTTAATTTTACAAATGGTACTTTAACATCTCAGCATCTCTCTATCTTCTCTTCTGCCAAACAGGAGCAACCAAAATGCCAGCACAGGTAGGCATCACATTGGGAGAACGTGCAAAGGAAAGTTCTATTCTACGGTCAAAGAGCTGTGTGCCTAGTATCATGTATCTAGTTCCTGAGGCTCTGTTCATGATTACTGGGTATATCTAAGGCCACGAAGGCTCAGAACACCACGAGCATAGGCTCCACCCTCCAAGAGCCTCTGGGAGCTGAAAAACTTCCTGGCTGGCTTTTCCCCTTTACTGGTTCAGGAACAAATGCTAATTTTTACAGCATGGCGCACACTAGGATCCACAAAGGGACTAGAGCAATCTACTATCCCAATGCCACCCTGGGTTCCTCAGAAATCACACATCTACTTCAGAATGGAGAAAGAGGCACTAAAAGGTATTTATCCAGAGACTTCCATTTCTAGTCCTTATCCACGTAGCCTACGCTGAACTCCAAAACCAAGGAAATGATGAAGCAGCGTGCACCAAGTCATCGTGGATATCACTGGGCACCTGCTGCATGACAGGCCATGCCCTAGGCCTGGGGGCACAAAGGTAAGTGAGGCCGGGCCCTCCATATCCGCAAAAAGTTTATTGCATTACACAAGAGAGACAAATACAGGGAGCCTAAAGAACAACAGAAAAACTGCACACAGGACAGTCATATAAACAAGCTCAGGGATCTGTTTATCTAGCTCCAAACATTAACCCATCAGAAAAGAATCACAGGGTCAGGTAAATGTGTGAAAGTCCATTTGTTCTTGTTGGTTGAATTCTGCTTATAACCAACAATGAAGAATATAAATTGGTCTGATAATCATAATTCTATGAATCATTATAACAACAGCTCTGCATTCACTGTGCGTTTACCACAGGCCAATCCACTCCTGAGCATTTACCTAAGGCCAAACACTTTTCCCAGCTATTTAAATGTCTTAATACTTAAAGCTATTTAAATGTCTGAACTCCCAAAGACAGAGGTACAACTATTAGCCCCATCTTCTGCAGGAGAAACCTGTGGCTGAGAGGAGAACCTTGTCTAGGACCACAGAGCTCACAGGAGGACTACAGGATTCCCAAGCAGGCAGAGGCAGAGCCGGCCTCACCACCGCTAGGATGCACTATGCAGAACTCCAGAAGCAAAGGCGCAGACAAGATGAAGATGAGAAAAAGGCCAGGAAAACTGGACATTCACTTCTCCCTTTGCAAGATTTTCCCCCCACATAAAAATAATTATGAAATGATAACTGCCATCAGATTTGCTAAGTGCCAGTTTTTACAAAACCTCAACATACTAAATCTCTTTGGCTTAAATGAGACTAAGAGGTGATCTTTTTAACAAAGTTATTTAGGCATGAGTAAGAGTACGTGACAATTTTTAGGAAAAATGCAACTTTTGAGACCGAATCCATCTTTTTCTTAGTGTCATTTGGACAGTTTTCCCTGTGTCACGAATAAAAAAATCTTTCATATCACTTTCTTCATGGTGCTTCATTTTTAAGCTTTCTATAATTTGGAAAGTATTATGTATGCAAAATACATAGGAACAAAACATACGAAATGCTACCTAAGACCTCTACCAATGACACAGGAATGTGTTCCTTACCTGTGTGAGTCTTCACATGGCAATCGAGAGTGGATTTCACAGTAAAACTCTTTCCACATTCATCACATTTGTATGGCTTTTCTCCAGTATGGATTCGAACATGCCTATCCAAAAAGCGTTAATTATAGACGCATTGACAAACGACTTCATGATTTGAAATTTATAACTATATAAATTAAAATTAGGTGTTACTACGTTTTGATTAAGTTTGGCCAAGAAAAACTTTAAGCTTCACTCCAAACAAAAAACACCATAAACAAATCCAAATAACAACGAAAATATTTGCAAGACAAATAATAATAGAGATAATTTCCGTAGGGAGGGGAGCAGTGGCTCACACCTGTAATCCCGACACTGTGGGAGGTTGAGGCGGGCAGATCATCTGAGGTAGGGAGTTCAAGACCATCCTGGCCAACATGGTAAAATCCCGTCTCTACTGAAAATACAAAAATTAGCGGGCCGTGGTGGCAGGCGCCTATAATCCCAGCTACTCAGAAGGCTAAGACAGGAGAATCACTTGAACCCAAGAGGCAGAGGTTATAGTGAGCCCTGATCACGCCACTGCACTTCAGCCTGGGCGACAAAGTGAGACTGTCTCAAAAAAAGAAAAAAAGAAAGAAAACAATTTCCTTAAAAAACCCAAGAACTCTGACAAATCAGCAGGAAATCCCAAACAATATCAGAGTAGAAAAGTGGGCAATGCACAGAGAGCTTACAGAAGAAATACAAACAGTCGAAAAACATATGCAAAGCTGTTCAACCACACTTAGAACCAAAGAAGAGCAGATGAAAATGACATCCTGTTGGCTGGAGCTGTAAAACAGGCACCCGGAGTCTCCGAAAGACAGAGGCACAAGGCCCTCTGGTGGCCTTTGCCAGACTCTACCCTCACTGAGCCGTCAGAGGCATATAGGCTCACAGAAGACAATCATGGCAGCACCCTGCCAGTCATCACACATAGAAATTCAGTGTTCGTCAGGAGGGGTCTGGTAAAATTAATTTGGTATGCCCATGCGACAGAACCCTGCATTGCCATTAAAAAGAATGAAATAGGTTTATAGATACTGACAAAGAAAAATATCTATGATTCATTGATATGTAAAATTTAAAACCAGAATCGTACAACTTAACATTGGTGTATGTCCAGACATTTCTGAAAAAAAAAAAAAAAAAAAAAAAAAA
>NW_016841755.1:2979205-2983318 GCF_001698545.2 Rhinopithecus bieti | reverse complement strand
AAAAAAAAAAAAAAAAAAAAAAAAAAAACTTAAAAAACTGTTAACAGTGGTTATCTCTGGAGAATAGGACACCCTTCAGTACCATTTTTTGTTTATCATCACATTTACTCACTCAGAGTCTGAACCTTGAACTTTTTTAAAATGAAGGCTAGGACAAGAAGAAGAAAACGCAGCTCTAAGAATGTCCCGCTCTTGGAGTTAGCAGTGAGCCAAGATCACACCACTGAACTCCAGCCTGGGTGACAGAGCGAGACTCTGTCTCAAAAAAAAAAAAAAAAAAAGAACGTCCCACTCTTCTGGTCTTTAGCTACAGTCGATGGAGACACGTTTAGCACTTCATGTCACCTTGGTGGCATCTTGTCTCTGCTAATTGGCTGGAACGCCCCACCCACAGGCAGGTCACAAAGTGCTGTCTCAACACCTCCACATGACACCCTTGCCAGGCCTGACTTTCTCATCTATGACTCCACCACTAACCCCTACTGGAAAACTATCTCTCTATCGGTTAGTTCACGAGTTCCTCTAGTCCACATACAACTGCTGGCCAGACTGGACTCCTTATAAACATCCCAAGTTTTCCATCAGAACCCCTTAGCTCCTCCTCTCCTCAGTTTAACTTTCTATGTCTTATTCCCAACCTCAGATCACACCATCAACTTAGATCCTACCCTGGAACTTTACTACATGGCTCGAGAGCTTGCTATTCAAGGGTCCCGTGGCTACACCACCCAGTGAGACCTGGGCTCTCTTTCTTCTCCAGTCACCTCCCTCGTTGTCACTCTCTAGCTGAACATACCCCGCCGTCCTGCTGTGGTCAAAACACAAAGGCCAGCAGTCAAGGTGTGTGCTCACTAGGGTGGCAATGCCAACCCAGCAGTTCCTTGAAACCACCTACCCTTTCCCTGCAGCACCTGCTGCTGCCCGCTGTAGAATAAAGAGTACAAGGAACACACCCTCTTTGGTTTTCTGAAACATCCTGCAATGTTAAAATCTTTGCAGTTTGTTTTACTAAGTTGCTGAATAATTAGTTCTATCTCCTAGAGCAAAACATAAGCATCCCCCTTATATACAGAAACTCTTCTGATTCTTTAGGAGAACGCTGATACTTTGGTCTTCCTTTCTCCAGAAAGGAAGGACATTCTGAGAGCCCCTTCTGTTCTTTACCATGGGTCTTGGTTTCCAGATTCTTCATGGTTCTGCTAAACTCGATCTCATGTAGCAGCCACTGCTGTTTGGCCAACTGCCAATGAGTCTCCCTCCTGTCACGTGACTGTGTCCCGCTCCTCACACTGACTGGCAGGCATCAGGCGGGAGGGTGCCTGCTGCTCCTCTGCCTGTCCACAAACCTTAGAGCCCTGCCTTCCTCAATGGATAGATTTGTTTTCATTGTTTACTACTATGACAACCACACAGAAACAAGCATAAGCAATCTACAGAGAAGACAGACTTTCTTTTTTTTTTTTTTTTTGAGATGGAGTTTCATTCTTGTTGCCCAGGCTGGAATGCAATGGCATGATCTCAACTCACTGCAACCTCCACCTCTCGGGTTCAAGTGATTCTCCTGTCTCAGGCTCCTGAGTAGCTGGGATTACTGGCACCCACCACTACGCCCAGCTAATTTTATATTTTTTAGTAGAGACTGGGTTTCTCCATGTTGGTCAGGCTGGTCTCAAACTCCTGACCTCAGGTGACCCTCCTGCCTCGGCCTCCCAAAGTGCTGGGATTACAGGTGTGAGCCACCGTGCACAGCTGAAAACAGACTGTCTAATTAATATTCTGAACGAGCTTACTACAGAGAACTAATTCAAGCTTAAAACCATACACTCTAGTAAGCAAGCTGCCATCACTCAGGAGATACCAGGTTGAGAAACTAATGGCCCTGCTGCAGTGAAAGTCACCAAAGGAGCAGCTGCCTGCACCTCCAGTCTTCAGAGCAGAACCCGTGCAGCGTAGCCATGCCCTCACCTCACCAGGTCGCTGGGCTTCTTGAAGCTCTTGGGGCAGTATGTGCAGCAGTTGGCATGCTTGGGCTCGTCCTGCAGCTCCGCCTGCTTGTCCCTCAGCTCGCTGATGCGGTCCTTTTCTGCCGCGGACTGCACCAGGACCTTCTCTGACACCGTGGCGCTCTCCTGAGGCCGGATCTTGGCTAACTGGGCTGTCTCTTCCTCTGTGAAAGTGATGACCTCAGGACGAGACTTCCGTGATGCATTTCTGTCAGAATGTTCTTCCTCCTCCTCCATACAAATGTCTAAACAAAATCAAGGAAAAGGGATCAAAAATCTAATGAAGAAAACTTAGGTTATTAGCAAGACAATTAAAACTAAATAGGTATGTATGTAATGAAAATCAATAACTCAACCAAGCTATTTTTATGATGGTAGAGAGTTGCCATATTTTCCCACCTCCATTGAGAAACTTAGGTCATGGAAAGAAAACAGCCAAGTGTACTGGAAAGTAGGGGGCAGAGGATGAACAGAGGTTGGTGAGGAGGTGAAAACATCCACTTAGATAGAAGNTTTTTTTTTTTTTTTTTGAGATGGAGTTTCATTCTTGTTGCCCAGGCTGGAATGCAATGGCATGATCTCAACTCACTGCAACCTCCACCTCTCGGGTTCAAGTGATTCTCCTGTCTCAGGCTCCTGAGTAGCTGGGATTACTGGCACCCACCACTACGCCCAGCTAATTTTATATTTTTTAGTAGAGACTGGGTTTCTCCATGTTGGTCAGGCTGGTCTCAAACTCCTGACCTCAGGTGACCCTCCTGCCTCGGCCTCCCAAAGTGCTGGGATTACAGGTGTGAGCCACCGTGCACAGCTGAAAACAGACTGTCTAATTAATATTCTGAACGAGCTTACTACAGAGAACTAATTCAAGCTTAAAACCATACACTCTAGTAAGCAAGCTGCCATCACTCAGGAGATACCAGGTTGAGAAACTAATGGCCCTGCTGCAGTGAAAGTCACCAAAGGAGCAGCTGCCTGCACCTCCAGTCTTCAGAGCAGAACCCGTGCAGCGTAGCCATGCCCTCACCTCACCAGGTCGCTGGGCTTCTTGAAGCTCTTGGGGCAGTATGTGCAGCAGTTGGCATGCTTGGGCTCGTCCTGCAGCTCCGCCTGCTTGTCCCTCAGCTCGCTGATGCGGTCCTTTTCTGCCGCGGACTGCACCAGGACCTTCTCTGACACCGTGGCGCTCTCCTGAGGCCGGATCTTGGCTAACTGGGCTGTCTCTTCCTCTGTGAAAGTGATGACCTCAGGACGAGACTTCCGTGATGCATTTCTGTCAGAATGTTCTTCCTCCTCCTCCATACAAATGTCTAAACAAAATCAAGGAAAAGGGATCAAAATCTAATGAAGAAAACTTAGGTTATTAGCAAGACAATTAAAACTAAATAGGTATGTATGTAATGAAAATCAATAACTCAACCAAGCTATTTTATGATGGTAGAGAGTTGCCATATTTTCCCACCTCCATTGAGAAACTTAGGTCATGGAAAGAAAACAGCCAAGTGTACTGGAAAGTAGGGGGCAGAGGATGAACAGAGGTTGGTGAGGAGGTGAAAACATCCACTTAGATAGAAGGAATAATCTCTAATGTCTGATAGCAGAGTAGGATGATACAGTTAAAGACAATGTATATTTCAAAGCAGCTACAGGAGAGAACTTGAAATGTTCCCATCTAGAAACTGATAAATACTTAAGGTGATGAATACCCCAAGTACTCTGATTTGATCATTCCATATTCTATACTTGAAATAAATTATCACACGTGCATCATAAATATGTACAAATATTATGTAACCAAAAAAAAACCAAGTCAAGGGCTTCCCTTAGGAGAGCGATGACCAACATTAGGAAGACGCTCGGATTAAAGACCTGCTTCTACCCCTCCCTGCAAATTCAGGAGTAAGCTTTGAGGCTGATAGTGTCCACACAAGCTACTGGTACTCATAAATACAGATACTAATTTATTAATAACGGCAAAAAATGAATTACCCTGGGATTTTAAAATCAGAAGCCCAAAATGGGAGACCAAATTAATAAATTAGCAAATGGTCCCCAACTAAAACAATTACTATAAAGAAGAAAATAAAACTTTAAAATATATATGAGCCGG
>NW_016841755.1:2937457-2978686 GCF_001698545.2 Rhinopithecus bieti | reverse complement strand
ATATATATATATATATATATGGTTGGCCCTCTGTATCTGTGCCTTCCACATCCATAGATTCAACCAACTGCAGTTAGAAAATACTCACAGATATTTTTTCTCTTGTTATTATTCAGTAAACAATATGCTATGATGGCTATTTACAACCAGGTGCAGTGGCTCACGCCTGTAATCCCACTGCTTTGGGAAGCTGAGATGGAAAGATTGCTTCAGGCCAGGAGTGTGAGACCAGCCTGAGTCACACACCAAGACTCCATCTTTACCAAAAATTTAAAAATTAACCAGGCATGGTGGAATGCACCTGTAGCCCCAGCACATTGGTAGGCCAAGTTGGGGCTTGGTACAGAAGTTCAAGACTGCCTAGGCAACAGAGCAAGATCCCGTCTCTACAAAAAAATGTTTTTTTAATTAGCCAGGCATGGTGGTGAGCCTGTAGCCCCAGCTACTCAGGAGCCTGAGGTGGGAGGATTGCTTGAACCTAGGAGTTCAAGGCTGCAGTAAATTACCATTAAGCTATTGTACTCCCGCCTGGGTGACAGAGTGAGGCCCTGTCTCTCAAAGAACCCGAAACTATTTACACAGCATTTATATTATATTCGGTATTATAAGTGATCTAGAGATGGTTGAAAGTACACAAGAGGATGCGTGTAGGTTACATGCAGATACTGTGCTGTTTGATATCAAGAACTTCAGCATCTGCAGATTTTGGTGTCCTCAGGAGTCGAGGAACCAATCCTCAGCTGATACTGAAAGAGAACTATACGCGTAAGTATTTATTCCTAAATGAAAAATAAGGATGCATTCCAAATGATTAAAAAAAGAATAACAGAGAGGAAAAAAAGTTTGGCTGGGAGCAGGGAAGTCATTATTGTACGACTGACTGAAAAAAACTTACAACTCAACAGAAACACTAAATTGCAAAGTGAACAGTGATTAATTCACCAAATAAGTAAATTTAAAAACCGACTAGATAATTTTTCTTACCATATAAAAGGAAAAAAAGATGAGAGATGGGTGCGGGGTGCGGGGGGGAGAAGATAGAGAGGGGAGCAAAGGACAGCGAGGGTGTGGGTTGAGGGAGAAAGTCATGGAGGATAAAGCCAGTGGATTCAATGTCCATCTCGTAGAAATTCCAGAAAAAGATACAGCAAACTAAAATTCCACATTATACCAATAAAGCTTGGAATGATCTGAGGGTAGCTTATAGATAGCAGCCCCACCAACACTCATGAGGAAATAAGGAGGTAACTCTATTAACATTCTTTAAGGAACTGAGAACACAATCAGTATAGCACAGGCTGGAGAGAGACAGAACAACAAAATTAAGCACGATAGACAGACAGCATGAAATAGACAGCAAGTGTTAGAAGCAGGCTAACGTCGCAATAAATGGGAGGGAATTTAACCCCTATCTAAGTCTCTAGGTTTGGGCAAAACAATGCAATTTAACACGTGACTTTTCTCCTATGGACAAGAGTTCATCTGCAGTTTCCCCCACAATGATCCAAGGAACATAAGACATATAAAGGTGAATCTAAATAAATATGTAGCAGTGAGATGAAGCCCAAAGAGAACCCCCAAATTGATGCTAGAATTCAGTAGCATTAGAAGCTTTATTAATTGATGGGAAGGAATATGTAAAGAGGCTTAGAGATTATTTGTATTTGGCTGATAAATTAACACTCTCCAAATGACAGGGTTCTAGAAATAATGCCTGTATGTCCTATAGCCTTTAACTCATTTGAAGGAAAGGGCCATTTTCTTTTTATACTTTATGAAATCTAATGACAGAATTTTTAAAATGGAAAGAAAGGCTTTAACAAGTATCATCGGACTAAAGAGTTTGAACTATCTCAGTATAACAGGCCAGAAACTTTTATTCCAGAATTATCTACTAAAGAAATGAGGTGCACAGTGGCTCTGGCAATGGTTAAGTCACAGTTTGTGTTACTTTGAGGGAGTTTAGGCAAGTTTTACAGACTTATTCCTCAAAACAGAAGAGAAAGGTAGACTACCATAACCCACCGGGGACCCCGGATGGTCTCACTGTGATCTTTTGGTCAGATGGTGGCAAAGCAGACAGAGGGGGCAGCACCTTGAGAGAGGACGATAGGCCACCAGCAGGTCTGACCTCTGATGACAGTCCCCATTTAGCAGCCCTGTCTCCACACAGCCACTGACACAAGATTCACTGACAACATTGCACACCAACTGTGCCAGGACAGGATGGCCGCAGCACAGGCAAGAGCCCAGGCCCACACATACACTCAGACCAGCCATGACCTCCAAGAGTATCAGAACTAACATGGATTTTAAAACGGCAATCTGTGTGCTGGCACAATGTGTCAAAATATAAAATGTGCTCCATTCTTAACTCTAATTTCATTGTGGAACTTACTAAAAAGAAGTTGTCTTATAAGCACAAAAAGTATAATCACAAGAATAATACTTAGCATTTTTTCGCTTGGTATGGGACTTGGGAGAATTAACTTGTCTAATGTTTTGCTGGCTAGTGTACAAAATGAGATTAATCCCTCTAACTATGCAGTGTGTTGTGTCTATTACATGAGACAATGTAATGGTAACCACAGGTTTTGCGAAGGTTACAGTACTCCATAAATGCTACCATTACCATTTCAGTGAAAGACCAGATACTAGCTACACATCCATCAATCCATCAACAGAAAATTATATAATAAAATATGATGGAATTCCATGGAGTCATCTGAACTGATGTAGATCTGTGTTCAATAAATTAAATATGCCTATAATAAACTTTAGTAGATGGAAAATTAAGCACACTACAACACTATTTAGAGCAAGATACCATATTTGTTAAAAAGCATTAAAGTCTCTAACAACATGTGCGCGTAAGCATGAAAGGAAGAGCACAGTGTGAGAGCAAATGCTGATTCAGCGTGTGGTGATTTGTAAGAGCAGATGTTTTCTTCATTGCGCCTCCGAATTTTTCTTCCAAGAGCATGTACAGCTTTCCTAATCAGAAAATAAAATTAACTATTAAAAACTCAGGGTGCTACTGAACTTAATCTGTACATAGCCAGGTTAAAATGCTCACGGTGATTTGTGAATGGATTTATTCCTAAATTAGCATTGGGTTAATACACCTTGAATCAACAAATGGAAAATACCTCCTCCTTCTGTCTCTCCAGTGGCTGACACAGCAGAGGGGACTGCTTGGTGTCTCTTCATGTGCTTTTTACAATGCACTGTCGTTCGGAAACCCTCTTCACAAAACGGACACTTATAAGGCTTCATGCTCATATGTGTGGCCATGTGCCGGGTGAGGCTGCCATTGGTAGTGAAGGAAGCATTGCACACGCTGCAGCTGAACGCCTTCACTCCTACAAGCACAGAAACGGAGAAAAAACGGCTGGAACCAATCCTATTTCATTACCGCAAAACCAGAAGCAGTCAAAACCAAACAAAGATATGTTTAATAAGCCACAACATTATCCTGAGGCTTAGCAGAGTTTGGTTAAAAAAAAGTAAATCACAAAATTATAGACAGTTTATTTGGTATGGGTTTCCAATTTTTAGAAATGGGATTGTTTTAAGAACATGGAAGTTAACACAGGACATCTTACTGCCTTGTCTACTGAAATCAGCAGGCTCTGTGAAGTCACAATATCCAAAACAAATCAAGTCCTCTCTGACTTCGGTCTTTTACCTTTAAACTGGCAACATGTGGATTCTACCCCAGAAATGTTTTTTCCCACCATCTTTTCATCACTTCCACCGCACATGAGGTATATTAGGCATTAAGAACTAGTCTATAAATCTTCTATACAGCTTTATTTTCAAATAAAGTCCCATATAGAAGGCCTTCTCTCCTCTGGACCAATGACACAGAACCAAGTAACCAGCTATTTTCTTCCTATTTCTGTCTTTCTTCCACTGTTCCTTATAAAAGTCATATATTGCTCTCTGGTCCTTTAAAGTACCACATAAATGACTCCCAGCAATCTTTCCAATAACCACTAAAACCACTCCCCAGTCATCAACCTATGGACCAGTCAATAAAACTTTTCCTTATTTTGCTTGGCTATATGTTTCTAAGCAGTATATCTTCATTTTCAAATAAAGCCTTATATAAAATATACACTGATATTAATATACTGAATATATTAAAGATAACAAAATATGTTAAAAATATTTTTAACTGGACACTATGTATCTGATAAAAGTCCAGTAATCAGACTATAAAAACCTCTTACAACTCAATAAAGCAAATCATCCAATTTGAAAATGGGCATAAGATTAGAACAGACATTTCTCAGTGTCTGTGAAAGATGTTTAACTTGATCAGCCATCAGAGAAATGCAAATCAAAGCAAAACCACAATGGCACGTGGGAAGGCTCATGACCATCTACAAGGCCGGTCATGAGAGAAGCAATAATAGCCATTGGCGAGGATGTGGGGAAACCAGAGCCCTCCCACCCTACCGTGGGCTGTCAAATACCACAGCCACAGTGGAAAACGTTCCATAAACTCAAATGTTTTAACAGAGTTAACATATGACCAAACAATTCCACTCCTAGGTAGAGCAATGAGCCCGTGTCCACACAAAAACTTATATACAAATGTTCACAGCAGGATTACTTACAATAAACAAAATATGGAAATAACCCCAATGTCCATCAACTGATGAATGGATCAATAAGACGTGGCATATCCTACAACGGAAAGTAATGAGGTTCTGATCCACCTATACAGCACGGATGAAACTTGAGCACACTGTGCTATGAAAGCAGCAGACACAAAATGCCACATATTTCTATAAAATACCCAGAACAAGCAAACCTCTAAAGACAGAGGTAGATACTGGGCGCCTGAGGTTCTGGGCATTGAGGGGAAATGGGGAGTGACTGTTAGTGGGTACAGAGTTTCTTTTGTGTGTAATAAAAATGTTCTAAAATTACGGTTTTGATGGCTGCAGAACTCTACGAACATACTAAAAATCACTGAATTGTGCATTTTCAGTGGGTTAATTGAATGGTATATGGATTACATCTCAATAAAGCTTTTTTCTTTAAAGGACTAATCTCCAAGTATAAGGCAGACAATGACCTGTGTGTGTCTTCTCGTGAGACTTGAGCACCCCGGAGGAAACAAAGCCACGTCCACAGAGTTTGCACTTGTAGGGCTTCTCCCCGGTGTGCGACCGCACGTGCTGCTTTAGGTGACTGGACTTCTTAAAGCCTTTGTTGCAATAGTCACACCTGCAAACACACAGAACCCAGACCCCGTTAATTCATAGCACAATTACAAATACAGCACCTGAGATGGGAAGGAAAGCAAACAAGCTTCACCGACAACCATGAAACATTTAGGCACAACTGTTACAGAACCTAGGTACGCTCTCCAACATTGAAGAAATTATAAACTAGAAAATATTGCCGACAATCATTTGTTAGACCAGATTCTGCTTAGAGTACTTATAATCTTAAATGTATTACTTAAAAACCAGTAAATCCCGTAACTCCCCAGCAGACATAACATTTGATTAATTAGAAACTCTCACTAAGCATAACAGGAAGAAAATGTATGCACTCTTTTCTTTAAGTCATTAGACACTGTGAATCCTTCCATTGCCTCTGAGGCAGAATCACTCCTGCATCTAGTCACTCGTCAATGCCAATCCATGTACTCCTCTGGTTTATGAAATACAAAACAGAGTGTACTGGAGTTATGCTGAATAATATATCAGTACGCAGTATTATTTCCCCTTCCGTTGTTACTGAATAGACTAGCGTTATCTTAAGGATTAAAATAATTATCGATTTCAAAACTCCTACTCACATATTATTAAAAGCTTATTCCATTAGTATGTCTCTTTTGTCCAATCTCAAGTTTTAATGTCCAGTGAGAAGTTAGAGATGTCCCTACACTAGAACCTAAGTCAAGACTGAGTGCCCACATAGAGGCAAGTAACTTTCAAGTACAAATGAAACTAAAAGCTGGAAGTGTCTGAATACATTTTGAAAATTCACTCTTGTAAACCTGGTTTGGCGGTGGCTCACGCCTGTAATCTCAGCACTTTGGAAGGCTGATGCAGGTGGATCACCTGAGGTCAGGAGTTCGAGACCAGCCTGGCCAACATGGTGAAACACTGTCTCAACTAAAAATACAAAAATTACTTGTACACTGTGCACAGAGGGTGCTCGGTATATACTGCTGAGCCAGCGGACGGACACATCTAAAAAGCCGTCTTTCTAATTGTGCTGTACCCTGGTACACAGATTGTCATATGTAAAGCACATGAAGAGTCTTGAACTAAAAGGCACAATATAAATTTAAGTAATTTCTGAAAATGGAATAATAATGACTTAAAACAGTGACGGGAAGCTATAGCAGAGTACTTCAAACAGACAAACTGAAGACTGCTGCATCCAAATCCTGGCCCGCTCGCTTATTTGCTGCAAAAAGTTTAGCAAGTAAATCTCTTTAGTCTCAGATCCCTTATTTACAGAATATGGATGACAATGGAACTGTTTTGAACAGTTCTGAGAGAATGAAATCGCAGAGCCCTTGGAGCAGGGCAAGCACACTGCAGCATCTGTCGCTGCAGGATCCGTCGCTGGGAGCCGGCAGTACCATGAGCTGGTCTGTGCAGACAACTACCTGTAAGAGCGCCTGCTCTGGTCCTCACTGTCCTCCAGAAACTGGGAACCTTGTGCCTGCAGGTCCAGTTCCTCTTGGGATGACTCCTGAATCAAGCGAGTTGTCTAAAATTTAAGAGAAGTATAAAGCAAACTACTTGAATATCTGTGAATAAACATAAAACAACTCAGCAGCTAAGAACTAAGGATAAGAACATTCATAAACTGTGGATTTAAGAGGGAGAAACCCCAAATAGTCCACTGTAATCATTTGGGCCAGAGCAATAATAAAGATCACTTATACAGATTTTATTAAATGAAGATCTATTTATTTTCCATTTCCCTACCTCAATACAAAGCTTAATCAACCATAAAACTGATTATTTTATGTATCTTAATAAGAGATTCCCCTTCCATCTGCTCTACTCTTACTGACAGCGAATAAAATCCCACCTTCAGAGAGTATAATATTGTCTCCTCTTGTCACACAAACCAGAGGGTGGGAAGGACATGTTCTCCATCCCCAAGAAGGGTACCACGCATGCTGAGAGCAGTCACACTGACCCCATCCCTTCCTGACAGCGGCATTACAACCCATGCTACCACAGCAAGGACGAAACAAAAATCTGGTCCATGTTTTCTAACCACTCTATAACAGACCCATGCTCACACTGAGCGGAGGGTAAGCTCCACTGACCTTCAGAAGTCCTGGAGTCACAGGACGGACTGCGAACAGTGGAGTCATCCACCCCTGTACAGCAACTGCACGCTGCTATAAGCAAGGGCTTGTGTCTCATTTGTTTACCTGACTTCCAAAACCAACTTAGATAAACCACAACAACAGAACTGGGTTTGCACAGTTTTATTTAGAGAGTTCTGGAGTAAAGGCAGCTGCTAAGAAGTACGTTCTCCACTTCCCAGATTCAGCATCTGCTGCCAAGTTTGTAGTTTCTAGCTATGAGAAAAATGTTCTGAAATTTTCACGGGAGGATCCAGCCCTACCACTTGGGCAAAGCTACCAATGGTGGATTTTAAAGAGGGATAACAATTGGTCAATAATTTCTCATCACTATTAAGAAATTTCCAAAAGCAGAAAATGAAAATAAAACCAAAATTAAAATGTCTCCAACTAGGCGTAAGAGATAAAATTTTAAATGATGCATTTAAATGTTTTTTAATGTCAGCATTCATTATATTCTCCTTCTAACATGTTTAAAAGTCCACAATTAAAAATGTTTAGGTTTTGTGCCTAAAGCAACATAGTATCTTTCAACATGTTATTACCTAACACTCTAGTAAATTCTTAGCTTTTAATCCCAAATGCAAGGCCACACCATGGCACGGAAACCTTTAAGTAAAATTAAAATGTTTTAAGGAAAAAGAAAGCCCGATGTACTAACACTGAGGATTTCCCAGGTAATGCAGTAACCTTAATGTTACAAGAAGTGAGCACACCTCTTAAAATTTCCCTTAAGGAAATTTTAAATAATCACAGTGAAGAATAAAATAGCATCTGCTAAATACTGCCACATATGCACCCCTCTGTCCATACTCACTACATTCATCCCATCAGAGCTGGGAGCCTGCAGCAAGCTCTGCTGGTGGAAGCTTGTGGAGAGGGCCTGAGACTCAAGTGTGCTGGAATCCTGTAGCTGTTGGACAGGTGGAAACTGAGGCTGCTGATGGTACGTGTCAGTCACTGTAAAACCTGAAATAAATTAGAAAAGAGGAGTTCTACAAAAATATTAAAGTTACACTAAAATGTTTTTTAAAAAGGGTTTATAAATTTAAGATGTCTAAAGAGGCATTTCTATTTTCTGAACTAGAATCAGGACTAGCTGTTATTAGCAAGCTTTAACATTGTTTGCTAACAGGCGGGAGGCTGTGCTCAGCAGACATTACAGCAGCAGAGGCTTTACAGAACCAGCCACCACAAAGTTCTAATTTCTACTCAGCCACCTTTTCTCGGCTGGAAACTACATGTAGAATGGCTGCAAAGGTCACTTTCCAGAAGACCTGAGCAAACCACAAAATAGTATGCATCAACAACAAAAAAATCTACAATGCACGGAAAAAGTTACTTGGTTTGAAACCATACATTTTAGAAGGGCCTTAAGAGAAAACATGTAAGGTTGTCGTAAAATTAAATTCAACTGAGGTACACTCACAAATTTCATTGAAAACCCACCACTGACCTTGGGGTAGCCCTGCCGGTTCGAAGGACTGTTGGGCAGGGGTCTGCTCTTCAAACTGGTCTATGTGCCCTCGCAGAGGGTCCTGTGGAGCCACAAACCCATCTAAGGATGAGATGCAAAAAGGGGGACTCATACATTTGGAAGTTATTTCACATCTGCAAATCTGCCCAAAAGTACACTTTGGCGAGTTTTCAAATATCAGACACCTTATTTTGAGGAGACAATAGGGATAATTTATATACATATATATGCTTAAAGCATTCTCTTTGCATTTCTTTTTTTTTTTTTTTTTTTGAGACGGAGTCTCGCTCTGTGGCCCAGGCTGGAGTGCAGTGGCCGGATCTCAGCTCACTGCAAGCTCCGCCTCCCGGGTTTACGCCATTCTCCTGCCTCAGCCTCCGGAGTAGCTGGGACTACAGGCGCCCGCCATCTCGCCCGGCTAGTTTTTTGTATTTTTTAGTAGAGACGGGGTTTCACCGTGTTAGCCAGGATGGTCTCGATCTCCTGACCTCGTGATCCGCCCGTCTCGGCCTCCCAAAGTGCTGGGATTACAGGCTTGAGCCACCGCGCCCGGCCTCTCTTTGCATTTCTAGAATATCATCCCTGAAAGCCTTTAGCATCTGTCTTAGGCATTGTTCCATTAAACAATATTCTAACATGCTATTACATTCCATAATTGTTTAGAACCTTTTTGGGTGTGCATGGTTGCAGGCACCACAGGGGATAAGTGTATAATCCTACCCAAAGACTAAATACATTTGAGACATCCATAAAACAAAACAGTAAACTGGTCAGCACATTGTTTGTTGACATCCCTGTGTGAGATAAGAAGCCTGTGCCAGACGCAAGCCAGCTATGCCACTAATCACACAGTCTACAGTTGACCTGACATTGTTTTTTGTAGCCAAACTTTACTGATGAAGGAAGCGATGTACTACTTTATATTCTGGTTCAGGAGCCTAATCTCACTGCAGACCAGTCACCAACAGTTCACTGACCTACATTAATCTTCGAATCTACATGGAGTGCACTTTGTAGAATACTAAAGATCACACAGATGTACACTTGAAAGATGTTCTCAATATACTGGGCATAAAAGTAGGTCACAAAATAGTATGCACTGCAAGATCCTATTTGTACAACTCTTTTTTTTTTTTTTTTGAGATGGAGTCTCACTCACTCTATTGTCCAGGCTGGAGTGCGGTTGCGCCAGCTCGGCTTACTGCAACCTCCACCTCCCAGGTTCAAGCAATTCTCTTGCCTCAGCCTCCTACGTAGCTGGGATTACAGGTATGCACCACCACACCCAGCTAGTTTTTGTAATTTTAGTACAGATAGGGTTTCACCACAGCCAGGCTGGTCTTGAACTGCTGCCCTCAAGTGATCCATCTGCCTTGGCCTCCCAAAGTGCTGAGATTGCAGGCGTGAGCCACCACACCCAACCTTATTTATATAATTATATATGCATACCAAACACACACACACACACATACACACACACACACACCTGCATATTTGTATGGAAAAAAATTGGAAGCACCTATATCAAAATAAGGATGGTAGATTTTGCTGTAGTCCTAAAATTTCAACTACTTCCTAATAAGATTTTGAATATTTCCTAACAAGAAGTCTGATCATTCTGTTTTTGTTTAAAAAAAAAAGAACTTCCCCTAAGAAATCTAATAAAATTGAAGAGTAAAAACCTAATTTAAGAGGACATGAAATGATATCAAATACTCAAATTCAATCTCTCTCACAGACAGCACAAATTGTTTTAAAAGTCAGTGATCCACGGGAGACATCAATGGACTGCAATGAGTGGGAAAGGCTGTAAAACTCTGTTGGGATCACTCAAAGTTAAATATCCTGAAACATTTACCTTCATCTGCTTCCAAGGGCTGATCTGTCAACTGCTGGCCCAGCCCTGCTTCCTCTGTGCCCACCACGTGCTGAGGCTCCAGGTCCAGCATGGCCTCAGGGTTTGCTGCGACCACCTCTGCCGTCTGCGGCAGCTCGTCGCTCTCGATCTCCACCTGCATCTGAGTGGAGGCCTGCATGCTCTGCTGGTCCACGGTGCTATCGTCTATCGAGGCTGCCTGCTGATGCTGTTGGAGCTGCTGGGCAAGTTCGTATCTTCAGAATAATTAACGACAGTTCATCAGATTAGATGCTGTCAAAGGTTACTTGCGTGGGATACTACAGTGAAAAAGTTGTCATTGATTAAATAACATTTTTTATTAATGATTTCATTTTGAAGTCATGATGGCAATTCAGATAAAATGAACACATTAGTACTCTGAAGAGAGCTCGTTTGTCTCATCTTTAAGTGCTTCCACCGGCTACAAGACACGAGGCACAAAGGGAGGATAAAGGACAACACATACCTGAATGCCTAATAGTTTAAAAACATTAAAAAGATGTCTCGTGTTTAAAAGTAAAACTCTCCCAACTCAAGTTCGGCAATGAATCTAAGTATTCAGCAAAATAATTGTACTAAATGAGACGACACCTTTATAGACTGATCTAAATCTGACAACACATGTGGTGCACAGACAGAGAGGCTCCAGCCTACTGTCTCTCACAGCCCGGGCCACAGGTGCTTTATTGGACCAATGATCCAAATGTTGCTACCAGCAACATTTACACACACAAAGTATATCCGGCATATATTCATCAAAGTCAGCGATTTCTCTTTCAAAGGAAAAGATGAACAATGAATTCAGCAATGAACTGAGAACTTGAAAAGAAAAAAAAAAAAGAAAAAAATATCACACAATTATCTGTCTAACAGGCTGGCTAGTACAAAGAATACTAAGACAAAGAGCCGGTTGGGCGCATGGCTCACACCTGTAATCCCAGCACTTTGGGAGGCCGAGGCTGGCAGATCACCTGAGGTCAGGAGTTCAAGTCCAGCCTGGCCAACATGGTGAAACTCCATCTCTACTACAAATACAAAAATTAGCCAGGCACAGGGGTGTGAGCCAGTAATCCCAGCTACTCAGGAAGCTGAGGCAGGAGGTTGCAGTGAACCAAAATCGCACCACGGCACTTCAGCTGGACAACAGAGCAAGACTCCATCTCAAACAAACAAACAAAAAAAAAACACCCACACACACAAAAAAAGTGCCGCCTGGTCCCCTCTTCTGCCTCTGAACACACAGACCATACAAGCTGTGTCACGGGCTCTATCCCAGTGTCTTAGGAATCTGCCTACTCAGAATTTCATTCTCAGTTCCAAACAAAATTTTCCCTCTTCGTTTTCTAATATCCAAAATAGACAATTCATCACTACTTTTACTGTGGAAAGGAGAACAAATATGTGTTGCATAATAGAGAACAGTCAGAAAACGCACGCCTGCACCTACGCTGTGATGCTTCCACACACAGCGCAGCGGCACGCAGGGTCTGCATAAGCCACTCTAAGCTAAGCACCTCTGTGCCACACGCCAACTGACGGAGGCTTGCTTTCTGTTTGTTTCCTTGGTTGTTTGCTTTTCCCCATAAATTCTACTATAGTAACCTTCTTTACCTATCTTTAGTATAAGTATATGTGATATTTTGGGAATTTCCAACAGTTCAGACAAAGGAATGAAACCCTGGCTGGATGCTCTCCTTGTAGGCAGATTCCAAGTGCACACAATCTGTAAAAGCAAAGCACTGCGGCTCTGCAACGACAGGCTGATCTGCTCAGTGTCCTCTCAAAGCTCTACACTCATCTCCTACACGTGTCCCTCGAAACTGATGACAAATAACGGCCATGCAATATACCACTTAATAAAGGTGGCCCCGCAATTATGCCATTGGTCACTGGGTCTGGAAACAAGGGCCTGAACACCCACATTCCCAATACTACCACAAAAAGTACACTGGAAAAGGCTGGCTTCCTAACTAAAAAAGATTTTATTTAAACATTCCACTGAGCAAGCAAGCGCCCAAGCTCCATTCTTCTTAGCATGGTAAGCTCTCGGGCCAACTGGGGACCCATCACCCTGCTACAGCGAGCAGAAACACAAACATCTTCAATATCCATGTGCCCCCGAGTTCCCCAGTTCCCAAACACATGCAGTGCCCTGCACAGGATTCCCTCCACAAAATGCAGTGAAGTATAACTGGATATGTAATTGACAGGAGTCCACTATATAACACCGCCAATACCACACTCCCTGGGTGGTTTCAAGCAGCAGGTAAATTTCTCGGCTAAGCCATCAATGATGCTGAAATCAAAAATGTCAATTCTGTTGAGGGTGCTTAGGCATTCAGATCAATAATATCAAAAAACACTATCACAGTTAACTTATTCTAATATTTAGGGTTTTGCTTTGTAGGCGACATCCAGGCAGACATATCTGGGTTAAAATGCTGTCTCAAAGCAAATGTTTCAGGGCAGCAGCTTTAGGCCTAGTGACTCTCCCTTTCACATCTCCTAAGCTGTGGTCACCCTACCCAGGTTTTACAGTACCACACGGAATTCTGCGGCTTCACAGAAATGCTCGTCGAACAGGCCCTAGCACTAGTCAGAAATGCATCTCTTCCGGATTACGTCCACAAAGATGAGCTAGCCTTCCAACCATGTGGAAATACAAGCTAGGCTGAATGAAAAGTTTATGGAATATCTAAAACATGCATCCTTTAAAGTCAACAACACAGAATAATTACCATTCTGATTTGCTGATGACAGGCCTAGAAATCACAGGGTCTTTAAGATTCTCTTTTCTGAAATATTCACTATCTGACTATAGTAGACACAGTCCAGCATTTCATCTAACTAACAGCTTTAAAAGAGAGCTTTACAGAATATAAACTGCTTCATTATTAAATTAAAAATGCAAATGCTAATGCTTCAGTCTATGGCTCCCATTAGATCCTTAGACACTAATACGTACATTTCTTGAGCCCATATGCTACAAGCTAGAAATAATCATGTAAGAATCAAAGACAATTATTTCCTAAAAACACTCCCCACCATCTACTGGAAATTATAAAGATGATAAAAAGTGACCATCAGAATTACACCCACCTGTGGGTTTTCATGTGCTTTTTGCAATTTAGTGAAGTCTTAAATGTTTTTTGACAATAGGGACACATATAGGGACGGAGGTCGTTGTGGATGCCCATGTGTCGCCGTAAGCTGCCACCAGTAGTGAAAGCCCCATTACATATCAGACACTTGAAAGATTTCAGTCCTGTGTGTGTTCGGATGTGTGCTTTGAGCACACCTGCAGAAACAAAGCCTCTTCCACACTGAGAACATTTAAAAGGTTTTTCACCCGTATGGGATCTTAAAAAAAAAAATACACATTTTAATGAATAAGTTTCTTATACTTTTATAATGCTTTGTGACTAGAATGCACTCTTGCATTTCGCTTCACTTCATCATCACATTTTTTTAAAGTTAAGCAGCAATGCCGGAGCTTTCCACATTTAAAGGTGAGGAAGCCTGAGACTCGAGTGCTTAAGCAAACTGCCTCAAGTCACACGACTGAGACAAAACTAGAAGCCAAATCTTTTTCCAAGTTCTATACTTTTTTCATGATATCACACTGTCTCTCATGATCAAGGTTTGACTTCTTTTTCACTGTGGCTAAAACTAAGAATTAATTTAAACTCCGATAAACACATATGAAAAACAAACGGAAGTCTAACAATAAACCAAATACTTCTTTGATATTTCTTGGAAATTGCAAACATTGAAATTTAATGAGCATATACATAAATTCCGGGGCAATTTTGTAGAATATTTTAGTCAAGACATTAAAGAATAAAAATATTAATTACCAATAAATGTTTTGGAGTCAAATGAGACATCTTAAATACTAAAAGCTAATGCTACCATCCTAAATACTTCTAGAAGTCATCAGGTCACTAAGTCAGTTTAATTATACTAAATTTCCACTTGTGAATCCGTTACCTTACCTGATGTGTTGTTTAAGGTGGCAAGATTTTTTATATGCACGATGACAGTAAAAACACTTGTATGGTCTATCTGCTTCATTAACAAAATTATTATTAAAATAGCTTTGGAAAAACTGGTTTTTTGGAATGGGCTGGATAAGACCTACAAACCAAAAGAAAAGCAGACATAATTCACTGTCAATGCTAGTAATAAAATTAAATATCACAAGGCATATGTTTTACCCAGAAGATGAAAATTCTGATGTTAGACTCTAATGTTGCAACTATTTTAACTGTGTTAGGAACTGGCTATTCAAAGAATACCTATGGGGAACCATAAGAAATTAATATATTCATAATATAACCTTACAAATTAATTTATAAATTAATATAAACATTATAAATTAATATATATTAATGTTCATTTTTTCAACATGAGAAATACCTAGTCACAATTACTTCCTTTGATTCCACAGCCAATTTTTAATGAATTTCTACATTTACTTTCTATATGGGCATTTGTTGACATGGAATGTACATAACTATGTCCAAAATTCAGGAGAAGCAAGATTTTAATACCTTGTTTATTCAGTATGAATACTGAACAGTAGGTACTATAATAAACTGAAAACAAAAGTGACTATAACACGATCTTTTGTTCTACAAAGGTTAGTGTTTTCACAGATATCACTAAAGGGATATCTACAAACAACAAAATTACTAATTTAAATATTTCACATTTTATATACATTTACTAAATAAAGAATTCCTTCAGGTTGACCATCTAATAAATATGACTTGATCAAGCTACTGCATTATATCAGGAATTCAGGACAAACTTAGAGGTAAACTTTCGAATGCCTTAAGAGTCACTTGGAACGCTAAGAGAAGATGCACACGGTCTTCTATCAGCCTCTGTCGGCCTCGGGCTGCTCCTTCTGCCCAGACAAGGAAGCACTGGCCAAGATTCTGTCCTCTGCCTACAGCTCTCCATTTCCAGTCCTCTCTCCTCCCTCAGTTGTACCTTAACTTCTATGCAATGATTAGCACGATGCACCTCTGAACACACTCTGTTTTCCCTGACTTTCCATAAAAATACGGATTCCATTTCAATTTCTTCCCCAAAAACTCACTTCTCCCAGCTTTCCTAGTTGCATGCCTGGAACAGTCTTCTCCTGGTCCCTAAGGCTGGGGAGCCCCAGACCTCTGAGAGTTCCCTTCCCTCTCTTGTACTTGGCATCTGCCAGTCCTGATGATCAGCACCACTCCCATGTCTCTTAAACTTGCATCTTCGCTTCTTTTTCCACTGCCACCAATCGCAACAGTGAAACAATTACAAAGCTGGAGGGAATTTGACAGCCCAACCAATTTCACTTAGCTCATTATTAGATTTAAGGAAATTCACCTATGCTTCCTGAAGCTTGCAACACAACCCTGCTTACTTTTCAAAAAGTATTCAGAACTCTCCCTTGTGATATAATCCACACAGCACAACCCCTAAGACTGCCAAGCCTTTTCTCATCTCACAAGCCTTCTGGACAATCAGAGCTGTGTCAAAGACCTCTCTCCGGGCAGCTCTGACACCACCCTGTGCTTGACAGCACAGTCTCATTTTTTCCTAAGAACTCGTTCTGCTCAAAAGAGAAAAATGCAGGCTGGGCATAGTGGCTCAGGCCTGTAATCCCAGCACTTTGGAAGGCCGAGGTGAGTGGATCACCTGAGGTCAGGAGTTCGAGACCAGCCTGGCCAACACAGAGAAACCCCGTCTCTACTTAAAATAAAATAAAATACAAAAATTAGCCAGGCATGGTGGCACAGGCCTGTAGTCCTAGTTACTCAGGAAGCTGAGGCAGGAGAATCGCTTGAACCTGGGAGGCGGAGGTTGCAGTAAGCCGAGATCGCACCACTGCACTCCAGCCTGGGTGACAGTGAGACTCTGTCTCAAGAAAGGAAAGAAAAAAGAAGAAAAATGCAGGCATCCAGTCCATGCCCACCACCTTCCCTAGGATACACATGCTAGGACACGCAGACTGAATGCCATGCCTGGTTCTCAAAAAGAGTCATGGCAGAACCCTGGACACAGGTTTCCTCTTCTACAGTGCTCTCAGTCAAGGACTCCTTAGACTAGCGCTAGCTTCCTCAATGAGCATTCTACTTCACTTACTCTCATAACACTACTCTATGCTAAACCTCATCTCACCATGTTTTGATCAAACTCTGTCCCCCAAAGACTGTGACAGCCAAGTCTTTTCTATAGCCTCTAAGGAGCCCGGAGTCTGAGAGAAAAGATGAACACAAATACAAATAACAAAATTAAGCATAAGACAAGTTACAATATTTTACAATTTACAGTGTGAAACTCCCTCTAGCAATCATTTCCCTCATATGTCTCCATCAGCCTAAACCAAAGAATTCAGCTTCCTCTATCTGGTCTAAGATACAGGCATCTGTAAAGCCAACAAGCAAAATATATCCCATTTTAACCCCGAAACATGTCTGAAGAGTCAAGACTCTAACTCAACTGAAGATTCAAAAACTTGAAGTCAAGAAATCCATGGGTATATAACTTGATTTATGGCAACCCGAAAGAAGAAACTGGTCTGTTGTTTCATTTTGTAAGCAACCAAAACTGGCCAAGGATATCAAAGTATTCTAAGCTACCAAGGGGGTTTTGATCCCATTCTATGCTCAAAAACAGTTAAATACCATAATAATTATAGTTCCTAGGAAGCTTAGTATAATTCATATATCAAATTATCAGACTTTTTTTAATTTTTACCTTTTTGAGACAGAGTTTCACTCTTGTTCCCCAGGCTGGAGTGCAGTGGTGCAATCTTGGCTTACTGCGACCTCTGCCTCCTGGGTTCAAGCCATTCTCCTGGCTCAGCCTCCTGAGTAGCTGGGATTACTGGTGCCTGCCACCATGCCTGGCTAATTTATGTATTCGTAGTAGAGATAGGGCTTTGCCATGTTGGCCAGGCTGGTCTCAAACTCCTGACCTCAAGTGATCGCCCACCTCGGCCTTCCAAAGTGCTAGGATCACAGGCGTGAGCCACTGCGCCCAGCCAGACTGGTGTTTTGGAGAAGATGATCTTTTACTATCTTGTCAATTTGTTGTGTATTTTGGAGTTTTCTATGTCTTCTACTGTCAATTCTGCCAAGTATATTATTCTAGAAAACATTCATTTTTCTATTTCCTTTTCTATTTCTCCTACAGTCAGTTCTGCCAAGCATATTATTCTAGAAAAGATTCATTTCATCAAAATTTTCAAATATATTAGCAAAAAGTTGTAGAGTGTTTGCAAACAATTGTTACCTCATTTGTATCTGTGCTTACAATTTCCTTCTCATTCCTAATACTATGTTTTCTCACATTTCTTTATTAGTGACAAGTCATCTATTTTTTCTGTTCATTTTTATAAGTTTTGTAAAACTTCAGTTCACTACAGTTTTGTCTTCTATCTCCAATTCCATTATATGTACTAATTCAGGGGTCCCCAAGCCCCAGGCTGCCTGTTAGGAACTGGGCCACGCAGCAGGAGGTGAACAGCAGGTGAGTGAGCTTTACCATCTAAGCTCTGCCTCCTGTCAGATCTGCGGCACGTCAGATTCTCATGGAGTGCAAACCCTATTGTGAACTGTGCATGTGAGGGATTAGGCTGCGCGCTCCTTCTGAGAATCTAATGTCTGATGATCTCAGTGGAAGAGTTCTACCCTGAAACCATTCCCCTCACCTGATCCCCATCTGCGGAAAATTGTCTTCTGTAAAACCAATCCCTGATGACAAAAGGTTGGGAACTGCTGTATTAATTCCTTTCTGCTACTTTCTTTTAATTTTCCTAGTTTTTTAAGTTAAATATTTTACTTATCTTCAATCTGTCTTATTTTCTAATAATACTCAAAAGTCTTAATTTTTCCTAGGACAGCTTTGGTCCATCCAATCTGTTTATATTACACTCATACCTGTAGTATGTAGTATCTGTTTTGAGTCCTTCTTTTCAGGTAATGAAATTTTGGATGGCTATTTTATAAGTTTTTCAGTGAACTGTAATCAAAGATTGTATCCTACACAAAATCAACTTCTGAGAATTTACTGAAATTTTTGTGTATCCTAGAATGTGATCAACTTCTGTTTTATGCATAATTAAAAGTGTGTAATTTAAGGCAAAAGATTCTATAAAGCTATTAAGTAACCCTTTTGATTTGTGTGCTCAAATCTTCAGTTTTAGGTGTTTATTTAAGTTGACCTGTCTAACTGAGGATCTTTCACTACACTTGAGAATTTGAGTATTTCCTTTCTTTGAATTTTTTGGGTTTATATATTTTGAAGTTAAACTCTTAGATTCACACAAGTTTATGGCTGTTGGTCATCTTATTGGTGGCCCCAAATTTTTAACAATCTAAAATCTCTCTATACAATAATTTGCAATTATTGTAAATAAAGGTTATGCTTTAGAATAAAGGAATTATATTTTGTTTAATATTAATTTTGCTTATAGATTGAATTATCTTTCCTAGGAAAGTAGTGAAATACAGAAACTGCATAAAAATGTAAATTCACACATTAATAAGTGCCATGGCCTAAATGTTTGTGGTCCCCCAAAATTCATGTAGTAAGAGGTAGGACCTTTGGGAGGACATAGCCAGAAGGCACCATCTGTGAGGAAGAGAGACCTCACTAGACACTCAATCTGCCAGCACCACGACCTTGGACTTTCCAGCCTCTAGACCTGTGAGAAGTAAACTTCTAGTATTTATAAGCTACACAGTTAGTGGTATTTTTGATTCAGGAGCTCAAACAAATTAAGACAATGAGGTTTCTTAAGTTTTGTTCTAGCACTGACAAATATAATTTTTCTGAAGATTCTAACATGCAGTGTTTTGTTTCTAGATCGTTAACAAAATCATAGTTTGGGTTGGTTATAATAACACTGAACCTAAAAAGAAAAGCAGGCAGATTTTTCTTTTCCTTTTTAATCCAAAGATTAAAGTAAACCAATAACCTGTAACACAGCACAAAGAACCTACAGATGAAAACTACAACGTGCGCTGTGTGTTTCACAGAAAACCACCTGTCATTTTTGATGCTTCCACTGAGGTAGCAATGTTCCTTCAATGAGGACTTACACACTACTGTTTTCACTTACACATTATTTGTCTCTAATCCAAGAAAACAATTTGAGTAGTAGTTTGGATACAACTTAGATTTTAATCTTGATTGTAAAACATACTAGCCCATAAAGCAAAACAAGGCTTAACACAGACTTCATTAATACTATGCCTAAAAAACTATTTAACTACACAGACCATAATGTGCATACACAATTCACAAAATACCAAAGAAAATAGTACTCGATAAATTGTAAAGACATCC
This sequence comes from Rhinopithecus bieti, assembly GCF_001698545.2. NCBI lineage: Eukaryota > Metazoa > Chordata > Mammalia > Primates > Cercopithecidae > Rhinopithecus > Rhinopithecus bieti. The sequence continues at coordinate 2,958,604 of NW_016841755.1, read as the reverse complement.
TACAATCCATCTTACCTAAGTCAGTTATAAGAATTGGTTCCTGCAAAGGAATATCAGGGACTGGAACGTTCGTCTTGCCAACACGAACCTTTGCAGGTTTACGCTGGTGCCTCATTTTCCTTAATTCCGTATGTTTAAAGTGGGAAGCAATGTGAGTCTTCCTATGGCCCGAGGTTCGAAATTTTTTGTCACAGTGAGGACAAGCAAAAGGTCTTACTCCTAATAAAAATGAAATCACATTTTAGAATTATTTCCAGAAATTACATCTCAACAGCAAATGCCAACATAAAATGTTAGTACTTCCAATACTGATTTGAACCTTCAATTTATTAAGCCATGCTTATAATTTAATGGATATTGTAAATTATTGTCCCTTGTTTGTATACAGTGCATATTACAGATATTAAGGCATGTAATGAGAGCATTTTAAGTTAAAAAAGAACATTTAATATTTTTAGGACAAAGTCTTACATTGTAAAATATGGATAGTAGTTCTTAAGGACTTTACAGTATGTAAGGATGCTCCCTCTCTTGTGTCATCATCTGTAAAGTGGCTTAAGGACACCTGCCTCCAGGGCTGCTGCTGAGATTACTTAAGCTAATGTTTAAACAGCACTTAGCAATGTCTCACATTTTGCAAATAAACAGTAAATAGTAGTTGTCACTGATTGTAAATGATGATAATAGTACTAATATCTTAATGATCCTCTTACTACTATGCCCCATTTCTAAAGAATATTTCCTTGTTTTACAATTTTATTAGCAAACGAAAATGTAAATTCCAAAGAAACACATACAACAAAATTGAGTAACTTCAGCTTTGTCAAATACTCATCCACATTTTCAGCCCAGAGGAGGATCCCTGAGGGAATTTGGGAGATATTGCCAATGAGTACAGAGTTTCTTTGCAGGGTGATAAAAACGTTCCAAAATCAGACAGTGGTGTAGGGTGTACAATTCAGAACTGTACACATTAAAATGGTAAATACTACGATATGTAAGTTACATCTCAATAAATATGTCATTAAAAAAATGGAGCTCCATAATGAAAGATTTCACACCTTAATACTGATTAGAAAGCCTCAATACAAACAGGTCCCTGGTCCTCCCCTGGCCCAGCTACAGTCTTGAGGTCTTCCCAGATCAAACACAGATTACATGTTGTGTCCTCAGAAAGGCTCACTCAGTCTAAATCTAAATCTGATACGGACAGAAGTCTCTTTTCAACCTCTGTAATTCTATGTTCATTTGTAAGTGTTGCTTGTTTTTAATGCCTCCCCCAGCAAATCCTTAGCCCCATGGAGATCAAGGTTGCACCTGTTTTCTTTACCTGTAGATACCTCATGCCCAGCCTATAGAAAAGACTCAACAAGTGCTGATGAAAAGACAGAAATGCATCCTCCAAGTAGTCAATTATTGCTTCCCCAGGTGCTGTGACTCAATCCCTTCTCAGCACCTGTGTGCAGTACCTATTGGCAGTTCCTGTGTGTGGCACTGTGTTTGGTACCACGTGTGGTACTTGTGTGTGGTACTGTGTTTGGTACTGTATGCACTACTTGTGTGCAGTACTGTGTTTGGTACTGTGGGCAGTGCCTATGTACAGTACTGTGTTTGGTACTGTGCATGATGCCTGACTGCAGTTCTGTTTGGTACTGTGTGCAGTACCTGTGTGCAGTACCTGTGGGCAGCACTGGTACCTGTGTGCAGCACTGTGTTTGGTACCTAAGTGCAGTACTGTGTGTGTGGTACTATATGCAGTACTGTATGTGGTACTGTATGCAGTCCCTGTGGGCAGTACTTGTGTGTAGTACTGTGTTTAGTACTATATGCAGTACCTGTGTGCAGTACTGTGTTTGGTACTCTATGTACTACTTGTGTGCAGTACTGTTTGGTACTGTGTGAGGTGCCTATATGTGGTACTGTGTTTGGTACTGTGTGCGTTACCAGTGCACAGTACTGTTTGGTACCCGTGTGCAGTACTATGTTTGGTACTGTGTTTGGTACCTAAGTGCAGTACTGTCTGTGGTACTGTGTGCAGTCCCTGTGGGCAGTACCTGTCTGCAGCACTATGTTGGGTATTGCGTGCAGTACCTGTGGGCAGTACTGTTTGGTACCTGTGTGCAGTACTGTCTTTGGTGCCTAAGTGTGGTACTGTGTATGTGGTACTGTGTGCAGTACTGTGCACGATACTGTAATACAGTGTCTGTGGGCAGTAAGTACTTGTGTATACTATGTTTAGTACTGTGTTGGGTACTGTATGCAGTACTGTGTTTGGTACTATGTGCGGTGCCTGTGCACATTACCTGTGCACGGTAGTGTTTAGTACTGTATTGCTTACTGTGTGCAGTACTGTGCTTGGTACTATGTGCAGTAGCTGTGTGCAGTACCTATGCACAGTACTGTGTGGTCCCTGTGGCCAGTAACTGTGTGGGTGCAGCACTGCAGGCCATACCTGTGTGCAGTACCTGTGTGCTGTACTGTGTTTGGTACTGTGTGTGGTCCCTGTGAGCAGTGCCTGTGTGAGTGCAGCTCTGCAGGCTGTACCTGTGTGCAGTACTCTGTTTGGTACTGTGTGCAGTACTGTGTTTGGTACTGCACATGATGCCTGTGAGCAGTACTGTTTGGTGCTGTGGGCAGTACTTGTGTGCAGTACCGTGTTTGGTACTATGCTTGGTACCTGTGTGCAGTACCTGTGTTTGGCACCATGTGTGATCTTTGTGGGCAGTGCCTGTGTGGGTACATCACTGCAGGCTGTACTTGTGTGTGGTACTGTGGCACCTGTGTGCGATACCTGTATTTAGTATGGTGTTTGGTACTTGTGTGCAGTCCTGTGTTTGGTACTGTGTGTGACACTGAGTTTGGTACCTGAGTGCAGTACCTGTATTTGGTACTGTGTGTGGTCCCTGTGGGCAATGCCTGTGTGTGTGCAGCATGGCAGGCTGTACTTGTGTGTGGTACTGTGTCTGGTACCTGTGTGCAGTACCTATATTTAGTACTGTGTTTGGTACTGTGTTTGAGACTGAGTTTAGTACCTGTGTGCAGAACCTGTGTTTGGTACCGTGTGTGGTCCCTGTGGGCAATGCCTGTGTGGGTGCAGCACTGCAGGCTGTACTTGTGTGTGGTACTGTGTTTGGTACCTGTGTGTGGTACCTGTATTTAGTACTGTGTTTGGTACTGTGCTTGATACTGAGTTTAGTACCTGTGTGTAGTACCTGTGTTTGGTACTGTGTGCAGCCCCTGTGGCCAGGGCCCATGTCGTTGCAGCATGTGGGCCATAGTTGTGTGTGGTACTGTGTCTGGTACCTGCCTTTGGTACTTGTGTGCAGTCTCTGTGGGCAGTACCAGTGTGGGTACAGCACTGTGGGCCATACCTGTGTGCGATACTGTGTACAGTCCTTGAGGACAGTACTTGTGAGCAGCACCTGTGCAAAGTGCTGTGTTGGGTACTATGTGCAGTACCTGTGTTTGGTACTTCTGGGCAGTGCCTGTGTGGGGGCAGCACTGTGGGCCATACCTGTGAGCAGTACTGTGTTCAGTACTATGTGCGGTACTGTCTGCAGTCCCTGTGGGCAGTACTTATGTGCAGTACCTGTACACAGTGCTGTGTTGGGTACTGTGTGCAGTACTGCGCGGTTCCTGTGGGCAGTACTTGTGTGCAGTACCTGTGCACAGTGCTGTGTGGGGTACTGTGTGTAGTATCTGTGTTTGGTACCTGTGGGCAGTACCTGTGTGGGTGCAGCACTGCGTCCCACACCTTTGCGCAGTAATGTGTGTGATACTTTGCGCAATCCCTGTGGGCAGTACTTGTGTGTAGTACCTGTGCGCCTACTGTGTGCCATACCTGTGTTTGATACATGTGTGCAGTACTGTGTGCCGCCCCAGTGGCCAGTGCCCATGTGGGCCCAGCCCTGAGGCCGTACCTGTGTGCAGGCGGATGTGCACCTTGAGGCTGCCCGAGGTGGAGAAGCTCTTCATGCAGTACTGGCACTTGAACGCCTTGATGCCGGTGTGCGTCTTGATGTGGGCTGTCAGCGTGCTCTTCACCGCGAAGGCACGGAAGCACTGCGGGCACTTGAAGGGCTTCTCGTGGGTATGGATGCGGATGTGGCGCACCAGGTCGCTGGGCTTGCGGAACTCCTTGGCGCAGTAGGGACACACGTGCCAGCGCACGCCGTTCTCCTCACGGATGGAGCCTGCGAGGGGAGAGGACACGTCCCGCTTGGCCTGGACGCCCCGCCCAGTGTCGGGTCCAGGGCCCCCTGCGGTCCCGACGGAAAGCTGCACGCATGATCAGTTATGGGAAAGCTTGGAATTCCCAGAATCACTGACATTATCGAGGACTATGAGTTAATCTCGCTGAAGCCCTAACAGTCGGGGAAAACACAATTCACAGCGTCTGAGGAAGAGCGCCCACTGAGAAGGTGATCCATTCTGTGGGTCCAGTAGCACCAGGACACAGTGGCTCCCTCTCAATGAAAGCAGATGGGCTCGAATGACCCCATGCTTAACGCAGGGAACGGGAAGAGAAGGAATGCCGCTGGAGTAAGTATTTATCGGGCCTACTGGATATCACCAATAAAAAATAATAGAAATGCAAATATTAAGAAATGCTAAATTCATATGCTATAAAAGGAAATTTGTAAATAGTTAAGACAAATAAATAGTATGTATCAATTAATGATGAAATATAAGTGGATCTGCCTCATACTATTCAATTTTGAATCAAGTTTAAAACTATTTCTAATAGAAAAAAAATCACAAATTGATGGGAATAAAGTAAGTACACCTGTCCCTCTGTTTTCAGCAGGAAACAGTGCCAAGACCCCAGTGGATGCCCGAAAGCCCAGACAGCAGGGAACCCTATGTATACTACATCTTTCCATCTGAGAACCAAGCCAGCTACTGAGTGGCGAATGCAGCAGCATGAGTGCGTGGGACAAAGGGATGACCTGTGTCTCCCTCACCCCTCTCGGGATGGAGCAGGACAGTGGACGGGGAAATGGTAAGCAATTTACAGCTTATGAACTGTTTATTTCTGGAATTTTCCATTTAATATTTTTGAGAATTTGGTTGAATGCAGGTAACTAAAACTTAGAATCACTTTATTTTTAAAAATTTTGATTAGACTTATTCATCTGAAATTAAGGTAGCATCTACAGTGACTATACAGATAACTCATATAACGAATCCACATGAAATCAGAAAGATTTTGGCCACATTAATGAAATTCACCAGAACATTTTAAGTAAAGTTTATTTAACTGTGTCTGTACCAACACAGTTTTCTTAGGGAAAAAGAAAACCTGTTTCCTTCTCTCTTATCACTAAATATAAGGAATTTCTCCATATATGCAAGTAAATCTGTAAAGATAGAAAACGTACTTTCTCGAATACAATATTCTTTGCAAGAGTAATTCACATAAAAAAGAAAGGTGGGCTGGGCACAGTGGCTCACGGCCATAATCCCAACACTCTGGGAGGCTAAGGCAGACAGATAGCTTGAGCTGAGCAGTTTGAGATCAGCATGGGCAACATGGCAAAATTCTGTCTCTACAGAAAAAATTTTAAAACAATTAGCTGGGTGTGGTGGTGCATGCCTGTGGTCCCACATACTCAGGAGGCTGAGGTGGAAGGATGACTTGAGCCCAGGACACAGGAGTTGCAGTGGGCTATGATTGTACCACTGCACTCCAGCCTGGGTGACAGAGCCAGACCCTGTCTCAAAGAGAAAAAAAGGAAAGAAAGAAAGGTAGAAAAAAAAGAATGAAAAATAATACATTTTTTAAACACAGTGACAGAATGTAAATAAAAACAAAGAAAGGCACAGACACAAATCACGGGGGTAAATATGGACAAGGAAATAAGGGAACTGGTTTTAAAAGGTGAGACATTTGTGGTGATAGTGCATAAAGATATCTAAAATTTAAGACTGCTTAAAATTAATAGATAAAAATTAATTCAGAAATATGCATAATTACCTAAAGGCCTTATCATGACAAATCAAAAATGCAAGGTATAAAAGGGTCTGAGAGACTATAATATCTACTAGTGAAAATTAGGACACCATTCCCCAGAAATCAGATTTTTTTCCAAACCAAAATGAAACTATATCTCAAGTTACGCAGGATGACAATCTCAATCTGCCACCAGGTTCTAATATCTGGGAATAGACTAGAACAGAGACTACGAACTGGAAGTCCTGAAGCTGTCTCCAAATCTGGCCTGCATATGTTTTGTTTCACCCACACAATGTTAAAAAAGAAAATGGAATCCAGATTCCCAACTCTGACAAATGGAAAGATCCGGAAAGCTAGATCTGCAATCCCACATGGCAAGCTTTCCTGGAGTTGGGCAGTAGCTTTCCTCTTCAAATAGTAAGGCCAGGTGCGGTGGCTCACGCCTGTAATCCCAGCACTTTGGGAGGCCGTGATGGGTGGATCACCTTAAGTCGGGAGTTCGAAACCAGCCTGACCAACATGAAGAAACCCCGTCTCTACTAAAAATACAAAATTTGCTGGGCGTGGTGGCACATGCCTGTAATCCCAGCTACTCAGGAGGCTGAGGCAGAAGAATCACTTGAACCTGGGAGGCAGAGGTTATGGTGAGCCAAGATTGTACCATTGCACTCCAGCCTGGGCAACAAGAGCAAAACTCCATCTCAATAAGTATATATATATATATAAAAGATTAAATCAAAGATTTAGTTTAAAACATTAAATTATGACCAAGCACAGTGGCTCATGACTGTAATACCAGCACTTTGGGAGGCCAAGGCAGGAGGACTGCTCCAGGCCAGGAGTTCAAGACCAGCCTGGGCAATATAGCAAGACCCTGTCTCTACAAAAATAAAAACAACAAAATTAGCCAGGTGTGGTGGTGCACACCTATAGTCCTAACTACTCGGGAGGCTGAGGCAGGAGGATCGCTTCAGCCTGGGAGGTTGAGGATGCAGTGAGCTATGATCATGACACTGCACTGCAGTCTGGGCAACAAAGTGAGACCCTGTCTCAAAAAAAAAACCTATTAAATTATAAAAGTCAGATATAAGAGAAAGTGATCCATAACGTCTGTGATGAAGTCTAAATATCACCCAAGCCCAAAGTCATTAAATATTGACAAACTTAGCTACATATATATATGTATAAATTTCTCCCCAGTTAAAAAAGTTTTCAGCTCAAAAGGTAAACAAATTAGAAAAAAAAGTACAACTGACCCTTGACCAACTCTGAGGTTGGGGCACTGACCCCCGATGCAGTTTAAAATCTGCCTATAAGATATCCCAAAAACTTAACTATCAATAGCCTCCTGCTGACCAGAAGACTTGCCAGTAACATCAACAGTTAACACATATTTTGTATCTTATACATATTATATACTGTAATCTTACAATAAAGCTAGAGAAAAAATGTTATTCAGAAAAGCATAAAGAAGAGAAAATACATCTCCGATTCATTAAGTGGAAGTGGTTTTCCTCTCTGTCTACATGTTGAGTGGGCTGAGGAAGTTGGGGGTCTTGTTCTCTCGGGGTGGCAGAGGCGGAATAAAACCTGCATATAAGTGGACCTTGGAGTTCAAATTTGTGTTGTCTAGGAGTAAACTGTATCCCACAAATACAGGTCACAAAATACTATCATCTTTAATACCTATGGACAAAAGAAGTCAAGAGTTAGTCTTATAGGAAAATACAGGTACTCTTTAACATGAAAAGCTCTCAACCTTACTCCCTGTAAAAAAAATGCAAATTCAACATACAATAAGACACCATTTTCTAACCTATCAGATGAGTAAAAAAAAGTCCCCAAATTTTGATAATTTCTTGAAAAGGCTGTGGGGAAACAGGTGCTCCAATAATTGCTCCTAGAAGGTAAATCTACATGACTACATGAAAGTTAACTGTTTATCAAAACTTACTCCTTTTCACCAAAAGGAAAGTGTAACTGTTTACAAAATCCTTTTCATTTGTTATCAAGTACATTACTGATACCAATGATAAAATTTCAACAAGGTCGGTACAGTGGACAATAGTTCTGGGTCAATTTTAATTTCCTGATATTGATGATTTTACTATGATTATGTACAAGGATGTCCTTGATTGTAGGAAATAGACACTAAAGTATCTACAGTTAAAAGGGCATTATATCTACAAGTCACTCTTAGTAAATTCAGGAAAAATATAGGTAAACAGCGAAAACAAATGTAGTAAAATGTTAACATTTGGGGGAATATGAATGAAGGGTATATGGGAATTCCTTGTATTGTTTTGAAACATTTCCGCTAAGACTGAAATTATTTTAAAACTGAAATGTCCTTACAGATAAACGTACATGTGTGAAATGATGCAGCTACACTCATGGCCACTGCAGCATCATTCATGTTAGCAAATGGCTGCAGATTGGTTAAATTACGATACATTCACAAAATGAAACATTATTCAGGCATTTTGAAAAATAAGGTATCAAGTGGAAAAAAGTAACCTGAAAAATATAATCACATTATACTATACTTCTAGAAGGAAGTCACTCGTCCTCCTAGAAAATAATCACACAGATGCCTGTGCTTGTTTAAAAGACACAGAAGACAGTAGTGGTGAGCTTCCCTGGGGAGGGGTGGCAGAAGACCCCTCACAGAAGTTCTGTGTACACGACTGTGTCTTTTGAATTGTGTGGCATGAGCATGTTTCACCTATTTAAAAATAATTTTAAAACACATATATTCATTAAGCACTTATTATTGGTCAGGTACCACCATGCTGTCCACTTTACATGGATCCTGCCATTTGCTTCTCTTTCATTTATTCTATCCTTAGTCCCACCTTACAGATGAGAAGCTGACATCTTAAAAGTTAACTGACTTGCCCAGGACCAGATAGCCAGTGAAGTCCATGCGATCCTAGCACCTAAGTGCAGTTTTCACAAGGAAGTCTGTCTTCCCAGTGCTACTTCAAGCACAGCATGACAAGTGCCAAGTGCCATGCCAGGCATCAAAAGGTATCCGCCCTGGAACGGACTGTGGTCTAGGGGAGAAGCGGGCAGGGCAGTGTAACCAAGCATGTATGGCAGAGCATCAGAGGTGCCAAGACAGATGTGTGCACGGATGCACACCAGGAATGCAAAGACAATGCTGATTACTTCCGTAGGAGAAGGCTCAGAAACTTCTGCAGAAATAAGGTGGCCCTGTGGGTGAGCTTCGAAGGCAGATATTTGCCGAGAAGGACACAGCCTTAGGTACATTTATCAGATAAAAGCAGTAGCAAAAGCCAGGTGTGAAGGTAAGTCCCAGAAACTTCTAGTTCAATATGGCTGGGGTAAAGGATGTCTGGTGGGACTAGCAAGAGTCAGAAGTGCAGGCAGGGCTAAATTACAGAAAGCCTTACATGCTGCAGAAAGTTTCTTGGCAGGAGAGAAAAAAAGCCTAGACGTGTTCTCTTCAGTCTTCAGTTAGCTCCCATGCAAGAGAAGGTGCCATGGGCCATCCAGTCAGCTTTATCTCCAGCATTAACTGGGCCATCAGGAGGACAAGGATGACCAAAGAGGAAGGCCACTGGCCAGACATGGATAGGGTAGGCAGGCAGGGGCAATGTAGTAACCAGAAAGACATCTGTGGGTTCTTCTGTGGGATCAGAGAGCACCTACTGTAATCAGAAAATTCCAAGTAGAGCACCTGGGATGGATGTGCCTGCTCTTTTGGGGCAAAATCCAAATGCTGGTTCCAACAAAGGACCCTGGCCTGCTGGGAGCATCAAAAGATTCCCCCAGATGCCTGACAGGTACATACAGAAGTTCTAGCCCAGAAGACAGTCATGGTGACACAAAGTCTTTCTGCTTTCAAGGACCAGAACATCAAATATTCAGAAGTAACTACTATCCAACAACTAATTAGAGAGGGACTCATATCTCAGTGTCACACACAAATGCAGACTCCCCAGCCAGAGAAGACCTTTACGTAAAATACAACAGCCCGAGTCACCTTCTTGACTTTTGTTACAGAATATCTCACTGCACAGTCTAAGTGTGTGTGTGTTTGTTTTGTTTTTTGAGACAGTCTTGCTCTGTCGCCCAGGCTGGAGTGCACAATCTCAGGTCACTGCAAGCTCCGCCTCCCGGGTTCACGCCATTCTCCTGCCTCAGCCTCCCGAGTAGCTGGGACTACGGGCGCCTGCCACCACGCCTGGCTAATTTTTTTGCATTTTTAGTTGAGATGGGGTTTCACCATGTTAGCCAGGATGGTCTCCATCTCCTGACCTTGTAATCTGCCTGCCCCCGCCTCCCAAAGTGCTGGGATTACAGGTGTGAGCCACCGCACCCAGCATTTGTTTGTTTTTTGTGTTTTTGTTTGTTTGTTTGTTTTAAAAAAACACTCTCTCAGTAGCAGACCTACTAGAACACTGGGAACACTTCATTCAAACCTGGTGGAACCACAGCAGCAAATCTTACCAAATAATCATTATACAAATCAGAAGTGACAGGTCAGTGCTGGGTCTCGGGGCTTCACACAAAAGCCTCTGACATGGTTTGGCTCTGTGTCCCCACCCAAATCTCACCTTGAATGCTAATAATCCCCACATGTCATGGGAGGGACCTGGTGGGAGGTAACTGAATCATGGGGGTGAGTTTCTCCTATGCTGTTCTCTTGACAGTGAGTAAGTCTCATGGGGTCTGATGGTTTTATAAAGGGTAGTTACCCTACACATGCCTCTCTTTCCTGTAGCCGTGTAAGATGTGACCGCCATGATTGTGAGGCCTCTCCAGCCATGTGGAACTATGAGTCAATTAAACCTCTTTCCTTTATAGATTACCCAGTCTCTGGTATGTCTTCATTACAAGCATGAGAACAGACTAACACAGCCTCTTACATAAACCTGGCCCTCAACTAATGACAGATTTATAGATATGCTGCTAAGACTGGGCCAAGAGAAGCATGCAACCGGATATCTGAAACTGTAAATCGAGGAACGGATCCTGCTGATGAAATGGAGCTAGTAGAATCTTTTTATGTATGTATGTATGTATGTATGTATGTATGTATTTAGACATGGAGTCTCACTCTGTCACCCAGGCTGGAGTGCAGTGGTGTGATTGTGGCTCACTGCAAACTCTGCCTCCTAGGTTCAAGCCATTCTCCTGCCTCAGCCTCCTGAGTAGGTGGGACTACAGGTGCGCACCATCACGCCCAGCTAATTTTTGTATTTTTAGTAGAGGCAGGTTTCACCATGTTGGCCAGGCTGGTCTCGAACTCCTGACCTCAGGAGATCCACCCACCTTGGCCTCCCAAAGTGCAGGGATTACAGGTGTGAGCCACCATGCCTGTCCAGTAGAATCTTTTTAACAAGTACTACAGTCTGCTGAGTTTTTCAGCATTGACCAGGAAGATGATGTTGATTTTCTAGCCAGGTTTTCTTGGCTGGTTGCAGGAAAGAGACAGTCACTGACAGTTAGCTGGACTACGTGAATTAAGAATGGGAATATCAAGATGCTCAAGAGGCACTAGGAGCTGCTGAAACAAGGGTGGCACCAACACTGAGGTGACCAGCTCTTGACAGGACCTCCTCTAAGATACTGGCTTTTGCTGTGACTATGTTCAGATTTTGAAACATCTTAGAGTGCTCTCAGATCAGTAGAAAGCTGGCGCAGCAGCAATCATGTTAGTTGTCACAAAGGAACTTATGATGAAGACCGTATCTTTGAAAATGAGAGTAACGACGAAGCCATGTTTGTCAACGATAAAAAACAACAGAGGTTATTGTTGGACCAGCCGGCTCAAGCTTCACCAGTTACTGCTGGCTCCTGCGCAGTTTATATTTCGACACCGCAGCACTGGCAGGCTACATGGTTTATAGAGGCTGCAGGAGCAGCAAGCTTGCTATAGAAATTGGCAGAAGCTCCTCCAAGATCGCATGGTGCCTCTTTCTCACGTGCTGGTTCAATGGCTAGTGCTTTGCAAATGTGACACAGCTGTTGGTAATGTCAAGAGTAAACTCTTATCAGCATATATCTGTGACATGAGTTTTTCGGAACTTGTCAAACAGGAAAGTTCTTCACAGCTGAACCTCAACACATTCCGTGGGTATTAATGGCTTTCTTAGATCACAGGGAGTCTGCAACACTGTAGTGCAAAAGCACGCAGCAGAACTGCTTAGCAGTTCTTCAGATCTGTCAGATCTCTCAAGAAACAATGAATCCTTTCATTGAGGATATTCTGAATAGAACAGAAGACTTATCAGGGCTTTCTCCACTGAGAAGCATTAGCAGTCCTTACTGAAGAACAATCAACTATTTGTTTAAGAGACAGCTGGAGTACCAATTATGGACAGCAAACACCCATCAAAAAGGAAGCAAGCATTAACTGAGGAATCCGTGGACTCCACTGATGGACAAATCTAAACTTGTTAGGAACACTGATGCTGACAGCAGAGGAAGAAAGGGAAACATCTATAACGGACTGCCTCAACCATGCTGCTGGACTTGCCAGAGCAGCAAGCATCCTGGGGAATGGCATGACTGTTCTGAGGCTCTGAGCTGTTTACAGATACTCTCATCGGCCCTCAGCTGTGCCTTACAGAAGGATATGCTCAGAAGCAGAGTTCCCATGTTCCTCCTCATTGCATGATTACTTGCCTGGAGGAAGAAGTCCTTCTGTTCCTCTTGTCTGCTCAGACACGCGCTCAAAGACTAGGAAGGAAGAGACCCCCAGCAACTCATTCCTTTTATCAAGCAGATTACAGCCAAGCCTAAGACACAGGTATCCCCATTTTATGACAGATGCTCATGCCTCTGCTCATGCAGTTGTTGAAGAATTGCTCTGACCAGCAGAAGAAAACAACCAGTCTGCTGCTGAGAAAGGCAGATGCTGCGGAGGAGTTACTTTGCCTCCCTTCTGTCAGTCACAGGCAGTGGAATGAGTGAAGGTACAGAGAACAGAGAATGAGTGCTGGTTACTTTCTCACAGGAGCAGCTGAATATCCAGATCCAAGTGCACAGAAATAGGTTTTGTCCTTCAAAGTTGAGAACCTCAGGGAGGTTCAGAGGGACTATGGAATTTCTTGCTCCTGTTTATAAGTGCATTGCCCCCATGTGGTTCCCAGAACCTTGAAAACAAATCTCTGTCCTGGCAGATGCACAAACAGTGCCGGCTGATGTGGTTACACAGCGACACTGAGAACAGTGCATCGCAGATGCAGCCCAGGATGCACTGAGCATCTTCACCAAGGAAACCTGCCCTCCTCACATGCTGCCCCAGAAATGATTTAGGACTTTTATCAAGTGCTTCAGCAGCCTGAAGCTAAAGTTTTACGAGAATTATTTAAAGTACTCTTCCAGGGAGGAAACCCTAAGGACTGCATCTCCTTGGGTCTACTTCACAAGGAGAATTCCAGTTAATAATTTAGGGGGAAAAAACCATTTTTGTGTCCCATTCACACTAGCATTTTTAACACTGCTTTGGGCTTACTGCAGTACACTTACTGAGGGTTTTCTGATATGAGGTCTGTTGCACTCATGGATGCAGACCCCACGGAGGAGGAGAAGGGCTACCTGCACTTAACTTTTACGCAATAATAAAAATCAAATTTATCTGAGCTGTAAGCACTTGGCAGACCACAAACAACAAAAGAAGAACGTAGGAGAAGGTTTGTTACAGGGAATTTTAAAAAGCACATTTGCAGACATCATGATTTTAAAAAGCAGATGAGTCTAAGAGCCACACCATCCTGGAGCCCATGGACTGAAACAGGACAGGAGGATGCCAGTCAATTACAGACCAGTACAGTATACCGAAGTTCACAGTGATGACCCCAGGTCATCAAGAAGTGGCTAAGTTAACAAGATCACACTCTGATCTAAGAAGGTAAAGTATGCAACGACTTTTAGAAAAGTTTCCATACACAATAGTTTCACTATACCATACCATTTTCATCCTTAAAGGAATCAATCATCAGCTTTCCAAAACACCATTCACCATGATTTCTGGATAGCCAGTATTTCACCACAATAAATGTCTTTTTTTTTTTTTTAAGACAGAGGCTCACACTGTTGCCAGGGCTAGAGTCCAATGGCATGATCTCGGCTCACTGCAAACTCTGCCTCCCGGGTTCAAGCGATTATCCTGCCTCAGCCTCCCGAGTAGCTGAGATTACAGGTGCCTGCTACCACACCCAGCTAATTTTTTGTATTTTTAATAGAGATGGGGTTTCACTATGTTGGCCAGGTTGGTCTCGAACTCCTGACCTCGTGATCCACCTGCCTTGGCCTCCCAAAGTGCTGGGATTACAGGCATGAGCCACTGCACCCGGTCATAAATTTCAAACTTTACTAAAAGTTTACAATGATTTATGTGTCACAAGTTGTATGATAACTATAAAAGCATTGTTAAATTTTTACTATAACTTCTTCAAACAAAGCAAATCCCGCCAAAAACATTCAATCTGATAAAAGTGAATAAATCAAAAGCAATACTTTTACATGGTGGAGTATGCTTAACTTAGGAGCATAATGAAGGTGAGTTATAAGCAATTAATGCTACGACTTACGAGACAAGAATAGTTTTCCTCATGGTCTTTCTAAGATATCAAATGATATTCCATCCTTGGAGAGGCATTTTCAGATAGAATCACTATGTTAAAAGTGCACTGGTCATTGAAAAGTTTTAATTAAAAGGAACATCTTTATATAGAAACATGTTCCCAGGCTAAGAGTGATAGCTCATGCCTGTAATCCCAGCATTTTGGGAGGCTGGGGCAAGAGGATCACTTGAGGCCAGGAGTTTAAGACCAGACTGGGCAATATAGCAAGACCTCAGCTCTACAAAAAAAAAGTTTTTCACTAGCCATATGTGGTGGCACATGCCTGCAGTCCCAGCTACTCAGGAGGTTGAGGCAGGAGGATTACTTGAGCCCAGGAGTTCAAGGCTACAGTGAGCTATAATTGCACCACTGTACTCTAGCCTGGACAACAGAGCAAGACCCAGTCTCAAAAAAAAAAAAGTCCCCATGGTTTTCTCATAACCATATTAGACAGGTCACTTAGCAAAACAAAACAAAACAAAACAAAACCAAAAAAAGGAACTGGCTCCAACTTGTACTAGGGATCCCATGAATGTAATGGGTAATTATTAGAACTGCATGCACTTGCTCAGTATTCTACATGTGTATTTGATTGATTCAAGTAGTCCAGAAATTACCTAATCATTACCAACTCTGTAAACACAGTACTCCAACCTAGAACACCGTACAGGAAGGTTTCCTGCAATTCCATGTGGAATTCCTTGGCTAGCACTTGGTGCAGGGAGAAAGCTGCTTCCAGCACATGCGGGTGAAGGTCTGGAAGGAGCACCACGGGGTGGCGCTCACCTTCTCGGTCTAAGGATCATGGCTATGTGGTACTTTCAGGAAGGAGAAGGTCTGACATGGCTCCTCACTCAGTGGCTTGCTGCCCAGGTGAACGCATCTAATTTAGCACAATAAGTAGAGACAGTGGCCCATGGGGCTCAGGCGGGCACTTGCACACAGGTAATAAATCTGCATCAGATTATCAGGAACACATAACACACCTGTAACCTGGAAGGCTACCACACAGCTAATCAAAATACATGGAAATGGCTCCTGTTTCCCTTTCTTGCCCTGCTAGATACCAGGAAACTGTGTGGGAGAAACTGCTTAGATTCCAGCATCCTGTCTTTCACTTGGGGAGAAGAAGGCCAGATCAAGGGGAAGAAGAGCAGGACTTGTGTTGTTTGAGAAACAAGAACTTCACAATCATGTTATAAATGAGAAAATGTATTCTAGGAAAGAAGTGTTAACAGAAATGGCAATGTTATTCCATGCTTTGTAGCAAGAATGCACTTGTTCCCCAAGACACCTGGGAAAGGTTTTTACAGGAACAGTTTTGCCAAAAAGACAGGAATCTTTTCAAGAAAGATGTAGTAAATTCCTGCTCCTGTAGAAAGAGCCATATTGAGCACTGTGGAATGTTCAGAAATGAAAAGGCTGTATTCCTGGCCAGAAAGAGCTTATTACCTAGAAGGGACATTAGACTGCATCTGTGCACAATTAACATGAGAGAATGCAGGAATCCTAAACACTCTAAGTGCTGTGGGAGATAGGACAAGGAAAAGCACCTCTCAGAGTCCGTCCATGAGGAGGAGCACTGAAGATGCTTGAATGACGGAGCACTGAAGATGCTTGAATGATGGCCAAGATTTGACAGAGACCAGAGGGAGAGGGAAAAGGAAGGCATCCTTGCTGCAGAAAGCTTGCAGAAAGCATCATGTGCAGAAACGCAGGGATGCCTAGAAACAGTAGGAATCCAGTTTCAGTACGATGTATAATAAGTTTGTGCCTAGAAGCACAGAGGGAGGAAGGATTGGAAATGCAGGCTGGACAGGGGATAGGATACTCAGGAGCCAAGAAATGGATCTTGGAGTGTAACGGGAAAGGGTGACGTGTGGAGGAGGGAGCTGTGCTGCAGGGGTCCTTTGATGAAGAAGAGGAAAGGACTAGTCAGAAGCTACTAGAATCACATGGCTGGATGCTAGAAGCACCAAGGGTGAGAAAAACTGAAGCAAAGCCGTGGATCTCAATGGAGAGGAGGCACCTAAGCAGAGCAGAGAGAGAACAGTCAGAGACAACAAGCTTTCAAGCCCTGGCGAGGAGTCAGGACAAACTGAATACAGGAAAGAAGCCAGGTTAAGGAGAAGAGATAAATTTAAGAAATTTTATGGCTGTTATTTTTATTTTTAAATACCAACCAACTACAGTTAGCTACAAAACATTCAACAAACATATCCTATCACCTTCAGAGGAAAAAAGAAGGGCATATTTCTTAAAAACCAGAAATACGCTATCCCAATGTCTAAACTTTAAAGTTTAGCAAAATTACCAGGTAGAAATGGTGATTTCTTCTTTATCATTTTTTTTTCTTTTTTATCCAGTTTCTCCGGGCTTTCCTGTTCTTTTTCTTGCTCTGCGTCTGTAGGGTCCGTCTGCTCATTCGAAACGCTGGAAACATCTGGGTTTTGAACCTGTGGTGCAGAGGTCTTGGCATGGCTGGAGTCATTAGGATGTGCTGCAACTGGAATTGAAGACAGCCCACTGTTTTCTAAGGCTTGCTAAGACAGAACAAAACTAAAAGGTTAGAAGATAACGATGGCCCAAATCTGCCTACCAAAATCAATCACAAAGCTTTACCTATAGAATTCTAATTTCACTCCAAGAAACAAGAATCTACAATTCCAAGTAATCACTTAGCAGTGAGGCTTCCAACCCTTTGAGGCTGTAACATCTTTTCTGATATATGACATTCTGCCCCCACCCAAAATAATATAAGCGTTTACATTTCTAATTAAAATTGATTTGACTTTCAGAAATCTTACCTCACACAACTTTGGTTGTCTCTAAATAAACTTGGGAATCCCTATCTTAAGGCTTTTGAGTTACACTGGGCTTAACTTTAAGGTATCGGCTGTAGAACGACACCCTGAGATTCCTCATACCCTTGGCCAGCTCTTCCCCATGAAGGTATAGGAGGAAGGTTAAACAAGTAACAGAGAGACAGGAGAAGGAAGGCCCCCTCTTTTTAGAAGCGAAGAGTTAGTGTGAAGTAGTGGTGGACTAGAAGGCTGGGGGCTCTGTGCTCCTGCCTCACCCCTCTCCCACATGTGTAGGTGCTGCCCACACACCTGAGAGAAGGCCAGGCGGTATGAATGCTCTCAGAATTGTCAACACCCATGACTGTCTCCAAATTATAAACCAAAACCTCAAGAAAGAATAAAATACTTTTTCCACCTCTGTCAACATAAATCAATACAACTTATGAAAAGGCTGTTCTTTTCAAGTAAGTTCATTTACAGAAAAAAAAAATAAAAGTTTGTGATTTTTTTAATGTATAGATGAATAAATCATTTAAATATTGTGCCGTCCATAAGCAATTAAGTAGGCATATTAATTTCTTTCGGTTCAGGCACATTTTTCATGAGGATACCCTGGCTTTGACAAGTCCTGCAGATTTATTTCTCAATGATCATCCCTGGTTTCTGACCCAGCACGAGCGTGTAAGCCTCACACCGCAGGGAAGCATGCTTCACCTGTAAAATGTCCTGGTTGATGCCCACTGTGATGCTCAGCTGCTGCCCAGGCTGCGGGGACTGCCCTGACTCCACCGGCCCCGGCTCTGAGAGCTCCAGGAGCTGCTGGATGACGTCGCTCACTGCCTGGGAGCTTGGCTGGCTTGAGGCTGACGTGGCTTGGGCTTCTGTCTGTTGAAGAGGTAACGTCTGAAAGAGTGTGGCCTGAAACACAGAAACATTTTCATTAAAAATACAATTTTGCTCTTCGATTTAAAAGGAAAATTAAAAAAAAAAAAAAAAAAGGCAATACCCTCCTTAAGAGTGTTAGATTCTAAGAGTATCCTAAAAATTTTAAATATCATGCCTCACTGATTCTTGTGTTTGGCACGATATTGGCTCTTAACATATACAATAAATTGTTCTAATGCAATTTTTTACAGTTTTTTCAAGTGGGCAGTAGAGACTCAAGATGACAGACTGAGCGCACGAACCCTCACCTTCCTGTTAGCTCATAAAATTGAAGTGAAGGAATTTTAAAAATATCAAGTTATACAAATTTAAAAAGTAGGAAAGAACCACTGCAGTCAAAATAATTCAACACATTTGTGAAAAATTCTTCCTGCAGGGAGACTGGAGGAATAAATGCACGGTAATGCTACAGCCAAGAAAACCTAAGTCAGAGGAAAGGGCTGTGATGGGAGAGACAGCCAGTCCCACCCCTGCAGGGCTTGGGAATCCGAAATGTCCCATCCAGAAGAGGGCGGATGGCAGGGAAACTACCCGTACAACACTGTGTGGGTGGGGACAGGACACTCTACCTTTGTCAAAACCCACAGAATGGACAACTCGGAGAGTGAACCTTGACAGAAACTACGGACTTTGGTTAATAATAATCATATATCCACATTCATTCACCAGTTGTAACAAATGTACCTGACCAATGTGCCATGTCGGAAATGGGGGAAACTGAGCGCGAGAGCAAGAGAGAGTATATGGTAGATCTCTGTGCTTCCTGCCTAAATTGTCTGTAAACCCAAAACTGCTCTAAAATTCAAGTCTGTCAATTTAGAAAATAAAAATAAAAACAGAACAGAAAGTATTAGGACCAAACATGAACGCCCCTGTCTTCCTCCACGGAGGAAGTGGCAGACAGGCACTTACTTTGAGGCAAAAAAAAAAAAAAAAAAAAAAGAGGAATCTCTAAATATCTTTTATCGCTAAGAAAGATAAAAAAGAATAAATGACCTGGGAAGAACTAGGGTACCTTTTGTGGCACTAAATTCCCAGACTAAGTATAAGTCTTTTGTGTTCTGCCACCAGGGTCCCGTGAAGGGCTGGTTCCCCTGGCCACTCACACTCAGTGACCCCTGGATCCACAAGCACCATCCACGTGTCAACAGTTCACACACAGGTTAGCGCTGCCCTTTCCTAAAACACAAACAGGTGACCAAAGATGATGAGGTGGGCCCAGGAGAGAGACGGGGAGATGACCCCAGACAAGTAACTCAACGAGCACAAAAAGCTTTTTAAAACAGAATGCTTACTGGATTTCAGAAAAGCGCATCAAACAAGAAAACAAAAGTCGTGAAAAAGAAACAATCAGATCATCACAAGGCACAGCTCTCAGAAATTAAAAATCTTACTAAAAAAAAAAAAAAAAATCAAAAGAGTCGTAAGATAAAGCTGAGGAGACCTCTCCAGGCCAGGCCTGGTGGCTCATGCCTGTAATCTCAGAGCTTTGGGAGGTTGAGGTGGGAGGATCACTTGAGGCCAGGAGTTTGAGACCAGCTTGGGCAACATAGTGAGACCTTGTCTCTACAAAAAATTTAAAAATTAGTCGAGCATGGTGGCATGCACCTGTAGTGCCAGGTACTCGAGAGGCTGAGACAGGAGGATTACTTGAGCCCAGGAGTTCAAGGTTACAGTGAGCTATAATCACGCCACTGCACTCCAGCCTGGCTGACAGACAAAAAAACCTCAGGGCTGAAAAAGGCCAAGAGTTAGAAAATGTGAAAGGTAAAATAAGAGACACGTAGAGTCAATCCTAGCAGCTGGACACTGATTCCTAGAGAGTCCTGAAAAAGAATATATATAATTTAACTTCTAATGTACTTACCTGCCCAAATAAGAGTATAAGGTAAGGGAGATTCCAGGTTTCTAAATCCCTATAACTACATTTCTTTCTATTGAGAATATAAATGTTTAAAATGATCTGGACTATTATTCCAGATTATTCACTACATCTATGTTTTGATTTGCATATTGCCAAAGGAAATGATGAAAACTAATATTCAGTTGATTTACACAACATTGAAAAGAATGTTGAAGACATAATTAGTGGTCTCCAACTATTCTCCAGCTTTATAATTCATTTTACAACATTCTATCTGGTCAAGAATAAACTGAGGAACCATCCCACACTGCAAATATTATGAAAAAAGAAAAGAAAAAACAAACACTAAAGGTAAACCTAAGTTTAAAAACTAAGTATTAATTAGACTTATTTTCCATACTGGTAGGAGGCAACTGTTGACATAACACAACCAAGTAACTGCATTCATAAGCATACATTAAAACTTCCGACACTTGTATTTAATGTCTACTACTATTAAGATACCATAGCTGATGTTTAAATTTTACCATTTATTAATCTGTTGAGAGGCTAGTGCAGTACAAGTAACAAAACAAGGCTGAGATAGGATGCCTACAGAAAAAATAAGTGTATGTATGTCCCTGTGTATGTGTGCGTGCGCGCGCACCTGTCTACACACAGTCTCTCTGTGTGTAGGCATATGTATTTACAGTCATATAATTTTTAACTACATGTACTGAAAAATATAATTTAGTTTCAAAAGTCCAAAGACTTGGGAAAAAGTATCACTGTCACATAAGAAAAGAGAAATATTGGCCGGGCGCGGTGGCTCAAGCCTGTAATCCCAGCACTTTGGGAGGCCGAGACGGGCGGATCACAAGGTCAGGAGATCGAGACCATCCTGGCTAACCCGGTGAAACCCCGTCTCTACTAAAAAATACAAAAAACTAGCCGGGCGAGGTGGTGGGCGCCTGTAGTCCCAGCTACTCGGGAGGCTGA
>NW_016841755.1:2884867-2936929 GCF_001698545.2 Rhinopithecus bieti | reverse complement strand
AAAAAAAAAAAAAAAAAAAAAAAAAAAAAAAAAAAAAAAAAAAAAAAGATTGACTTTCTTTCTTTAAAAATTTGCACCTTTTCTCCATATAAAAAATTTTCATAGCACCTTTCCACTACTAAATGTTCAATTGTAAAGGTCATATTGAAAACGACAGATCTTAGTTTAAAAAGAAGTTCTTCCAAATTACTAAACTTACCGTTAAAACATGAGCAGTCTCTGTGGAACTTGTTGAATTCTGTGGCCCACCCATATGCATCTTGCTGATATGCGTGTTTAAGCTGCCTAAACTTTTAAATACACAACTACATTCTGTACAGTTATAGGTAGGACCATTCTTGACCTTAAAGAATAAAAAAGAAAAAAATGATGTTTCACAATTAATTGTTAAATTTAAACATTTAAATTATGGCAAATCATAATTTACCATTCCATTCAAAATGACAGAAATAATCTAACCCTTCAACATTATCTTTTTTCTTTTAAATTAGATAGTTCTAGAATCAATAACCCAACTCTTTAAACAATATTGCAGGTATAAGATGAATTGAAATTTTAACCTTTTCTATAAAGTAGAAATTATTCAAGAGTGAGAAAACACATTTTTCAATTATTGCAATTTAATAAAAACAAACTGTCAGGCATAAGATGTTCTCGGTTTTTTAAACAGCTGAATACAATGTTCAATAGTGAAGGCCAGATAGTTATATATAAATACATATTACACCAAATATGCTTTCAGATGGCCAAAACCACAGAGGTTAGGAAAGACGGTCATAATGATATATGAACTTTTCATCAATTTTGATATTCTGTATCAACAACTAATTTTCTTTTTTTTTTGAGATGTTCTGTCGCCCAGGCTGGAGTGTAGTAGCGTGATCTTGGTTCACTGCAACCTCTACCTCCCAGGTCAAGTGATTCTTCTGCCTCAGCCTCCCAAGTAGCTGGGATTACAAGCGCCTGCCACCGTGCCCAGCTAATTTTTGTATTTTAGTAGAGATGGGGTTTTGCCATATTGGCCTGGCTGGTCTCGAACTCCTGACCTCAGGTGATTCACCTGCCTCGGCCTCCCAAAGTCCTGGGATTACAGACGTGAGCCATCACACGTCTAACAACTAATTTTGGCCTAACAACTAATTTTAAAACTATGATAAATCCAGAAACTATGGAAACCAGTAAAATGAGTAAGAACAGCTATGAACAGAGAAAATATCTAAAATATTATTTCTCTATTACTAAAACCCAGTGTTAGTTACTGTAGAACTATGAAGGCCAGTTTGAAAACTCATTGGCCCCCTCTGAACTTGAGTAAGACTTCCATTCTGTTTCTGGTGCCTAAGAAGCAAATTTAGATTCCTCACAGGACTGGATAATATTTACGAACCAACTTTTAGAGGCTCTTTCTGGAACAACCCATTCTAGTACAGGTCCGAGAGCGCCTCTCAGTGGCAACAGGCAAGTCTCTGGGCCCTTTAGTATATGGGGAGATTTCTAAACTCAAGAGTACTAACAAGTACCTCACAAGGGTGCTCTAAGGCTCCAGTGAGGTATGTCTGTGTGCTACACAAATACACGATCCTTCCTATGCAATCATCTTCACCCAGAGGCAACACCACAAGAATGACTTACAACAGCCCAAATGTATTCTTCTGAAATCTAAAGGTAACCTCAGTACCTCACTAATACTGACATGCCTTCCTAATGTCTCTGGGTCTTAGATATTAAAAAGATTAACTCATTGAACATGGAACTCTGAATCTGTTCATAAAACTACGTGAGATGTGCAGGGGTTTTTTCTCAATTTAGATTCTCTTTTTCATTTTAGACATTCTGTTTAAGATCAAAGACAGCTTCTACTTGTTTTTATTAAATTTGGATAGTGAGTGTTAACTCTAAGTTCACTTCAGTGTTAGTTAAGGTATTACTTTAAGGAAAAAATTAAGAGATACACATTTGCTCTTAAGAATATGATAGTTTTTAATAAAAGATTACTTAAATAACTCAAAGAAAAAAAAAAAGAATATGATAGTTTCTGTTCTGCAAAATCATTTCATAGGATATATTGATCCATGATATAAGTATTTGGGTTGTTTAAATATTTCTTTGTATTCACAATTAGAATATAAATCAATAAGTCATGACGGTTAGTTAGAGTCAAGGTTGACCTGCTTTACAGAAATACTTGCAGAGGATCTACACAACAGTATGCTCTGCAGACAACAGAAAATTACCATGGGAAATCATCATTTTAGTCGAAAGCGTGGACAAGCAGCATGGAAGGAAATGAACAGAGCAGGTCTCTGTCCAAGAGGGAATGGACATGTACCATATGAGCTCTGTAGTATCAGCAGTAAGAAAAACACTTCTTTCCCAATTTTATTTTTTATCTTTTAATTTCTTACACTTGCCTGTGTTTCAAGTTTGCTAAAGGGATGAAATACATTATTGAGAATGATGGACTGTAACTAACAAAGGTATTAGGATTATTTTCAAATATTTATTCACCAAAGCCATGCTGTCAGCAAGAAGACAGAAAGAGAGTAGTTTGTATTTCTTCCACATGTAATAAACCAAAAAAATTCCCACGTATGTATTTTCTAAAACAGGGTCTGCTCGGCACAAAATCAACCTGCATTTTTTTAAATGGAAAATAATTTCTCAGGTCCGTTTATTAATCCAAAAGATACCTACTGTCCCCTGAGAAATACTGCTTATGCCCCCAACCCATGTTTACCTCTGAGTGGACTCGCTGCACGTGCGACTGAAGATTCCCTTTCTGAGAGAAGGCGGCAGGACAGAAGGCACAGGCGTGGGGCTTTTCACCTGTGTGCTTGATCATGTGGGTCTGCAGTGCCCCCTTCTGGTTAAAAGCTTTTCCACATTCACTACATTTAAATGGCCTTTCACCTAGAGAGGGAGAAAAATGATCAAAATATAATTTCATATTGTATGGGTATCTTACGGATTAAAAAGAACAACATTGAAGTTGCCCAAACCTATCCCTCTGGCCAAAATGTCTCCCCAGAATTCTAGATGCATATATCCAAGTGTCAACTTTAAATCTCCAAATTAACACGTCAAAACTGCACTTGTTCATCTCCCAGACTGTTCCACCTGTGGGCTTCATCAGACAATGCCGTCTTCCCAGGGGATCAGCAAAACCCTTGGAGTCGTCCTTATCTTTGGTTGCTCTCACGTTTCACACTCAATAATAACTTCAAAATACGGCCGGAGCAGCCCTGCTGCCCGTCCAAACCACCACCCCAGGCTAAGGCACTCCCCCATCACTCAAAGCTTCTGAAACCACCTCCAACTTGACTCACTGCTTCCACCCTGGCCCCTTCCTAGGCTGCTCTCAAAGCAACAGACACAATGACCCTCTTTAAGTCCGAGCAAGTCACTTGCCTGCTGAAAATCCTCAAAGGCTTCCAAATTCCCCCCAGAGTAAAATCAAAGTTCTTCTAATACTCAGCAGAGGAGGTGCCAGTGCTGTGGCTCCCCCACCGGCTGTTGTCAGCTCCCCTGTCCCTGCTCTCTTGCTCCCTCTACCCACTCCTGCCACCGCCCTCAGACACACCAGGCAGGTTTCCACTTCTGGGCCTCTGAAATCCACCACCTGGGTGGTTCTCCCCCAAGCATCCCCAAGACTTGCTCTCTCAGATTCTTCAGGCCTTTACTCAAATTCCCCTTTGCACTGAGCACTTTCCAGTCCATTCTATTTAACATCAAAATCTCCCCTGTCCTCCCTGGGAACCCCTGGCCCTGTTCTCTACTTGATTTTTCTGCAGACTTCTCAGCATTTGACCTTTTACATTTTACTCAATGTTCATCTCCCCTCCCTAGAATGCATGCTCCAAGAAGGCAAGCGCTTGTGCACTGCAGCTCTTCAGCACCTAGAACAGGGCCTCGTGCACACTAGCACGCAGTACAGATCTGATGAATGAAGGAATGAGCGAAAAGACAAAATCGAGTTAGGTAAGAGCCTAACTACAAGGCTACTTAAATTTCTAGTCTTACTAAATTTTCACTCCCTAAGAAACCGAAAGCAGCTGAGTTCATAGTAACATCAGATCCCTGCTTCCCTGAACAGCTTTGGGGTTAAATAAGTGAATGAGATACAACAAGCTTGGGGACAGTACACAAATGGGAAACAACCCTGCTTTAACTCAGAGGGGGGAGGGTGTGAAAGAGGAGGACAGGCAGTCAGGAGACACGGTGAGGGTGTGGCCCGATCACGGCACTGCCCATATGGGGACAGGACAAGAGGACAGGCAGGCAGGAGGCACAGTGAGAGTGCAGCCCAGTCACAGCACTGCCCGCATGGGGACAGGAGAGGAGGACAGGCAGGCAGGCAGGAGGCACAGTGAGAGTGCAGCCCAGTCACAGCACTGCCCGCATGGGGACAGGAGAGGAGGACAGGCAGGCAGGCAGGAGGCACAGTGAGAGTGCAGCCCAGTCACAGCACTGCCCGCATGGGGACAGGAGAGGAGGACAGGCAGGCAGGCAGGAGGCACAGTGAGAGTGCAGCCCAGTCACAGCACTGCCCGCATGGGGACAGGAGAGGAGGACAGGCAGGCAGGCAGGAGGCACAGTGAGAGTGCAGCCCAGTCACAGCACTGCCCGCATGGGGACAGGAGAGGAGGACAGGCAGGCAGGCAGGAGGCACAGTGAGAGTGCAGCCCAGTCACAGCACTGCCCGCATGGGGACAGGAGAGGAGGACAGGCAGGCAGGCAGGAGGCACAGTGAGAGTGCAGCCCAGTCACAGCACTGCCCGCATGGGGACAGGAGAGGAGGACAGGCAGGCAGGCAGGAGGCACAGTGAGAGTGCAGCCCAGTCACAGCACTGCCCGCATGGGGACAGGAGAGGAGGACAGGCAGGCAGGCAGGAGGCACAGTGAGAGTGCAGCCCAGTCACAGCACTGCCCGCATGGGGACAGGAGAGGAGGACAGGCAGGCAGGCAGGAGGCACAGTGAGAGTGCAGCCCAGTCACAGCACTGCCCGCATGGGGACAGGAGAGGAGGACAGGCAGGCAGGCAGGAGGCACAGTGAGAGTGCAGCCCAGTCACAGCACTGCCCGCATGGGGACAGGAGAGGAGGACAGGCAGGCAGGCAGGAGGCACAGTGAGAGTGCAGCCCAGTCACAGCACTGCCCGCATGGGGACAGGAGAGGAGGACAGGCAGGCAGGCAGGAGGCACAGTGAGAGTGCAGCCCAGTCACAGCACTGCCCGCATGGGGACAGGAGAGGAGGACAGGCAGGCAGGCAGGAGGCACAGTGAGAGTGCAGCCCAGTCACAGCACTGCCCGCATGGGGACAGGAGAGGAGGACAGGCAGGCAGGCAGGAGGCACAGTGAGAGTGCAGCCCAGTCACAGCACTGCCCGCATGGGGACAGGAGAGGAGGACAGGCAGGCAGGCAGGAGGCACAGTGAGAGTGCAGCCCAGTCACAGCACTGCCCGCATGGGGACAGGAGAGGAGGACAGGCAGGCAGGCAGGAGGCACAGTGAGAGTGCAGCCCAGTCACAGCACTGCCCGCATGGGGACAGGAGAGGAGGACAGGCAGGCAGGCAGGAGGCACAGTGAGAGTGCAGCCCAGTCACAGCACTGCCCGCATGGGGACAGGAGAGGAGGACAGGCAGGCAGGCAGGAGGCACAGTGAGAGTGCAGCCCAGTCACAGCACTGCCCGCATGGGGACAGGAGAGGAGGACAGGCAGGCAGGCAGGAGGCACAGTGAGAGTGCAGCCCAGTCACAGCACTGCCCGCATGGGGACAGGAGAGGAGGACAGGCAGGCAGGCAGGAGGCACAGTGAGAGTGCAGCCCAGTCACAGCACTGCCCGCATGGGGACAGGAGAGGAGGACAGGCAGGCAGGCAGGAGGCACAGTGAGAGTGCAGCCCAGTCACAGCACTGCCCGCATGGGGACAGGAGAGGAGGACAGGCAGGCAGGCAGGAGGCACAGTGAGAGTGCAGCCCAGTCACAGCACTGCCCGCATGGGGACAGGAGAGGAGGACAGGCAGGCAGGCAGGAGGCACAGTGAGAGTGCAGCCCAGTCACAGCACTGCCCGCATGGGGACAGGAGAGGAGGACAGGCAGGCAGGCAGGAGGCACAGTGAGAGTGCAGCCCAGTCACAGCACTGCCCGCATGGGGACAGGAGAGGAGGACAGGCAGGCAGGCAGGAGGCACAGTGAGAGTGTGGCCTGGTCATGGCACTGCCTGCATGGCGACAGGAGAGGAGGGCAGGTGGGCAGGAGGCACGGCGAGAGTGTGGGCCGGTCACGGCACTGCCTGTGAGGAGACACCCTTCCTGTTCTAGATGACGATGCTGCAATGTACTTAGCCTCCTTTGGACAGGAGTTCTGCTGGGTCATACACAGTCCAGGCATGGTCCAGTAGGATTCTGGTCACCCCCCTCACATCATCACATACACTGTGAGGCACAGCCATTGGAAGACCAGGCCCGAACACAGAACTGCCTAAACGGCAAGCGGGCACTCCCTGCTACCTCCACCCGGGCCCGCCAGCCTCCTGTTTAAACCACACCAGCCTAAGTGACTCCTGGGGCTGGGTCCCACTGCTCTCTCCAGGCAGCTCACAAGCCAGTTGGAGCAAGAGTGACATATGCTTCAAGTTCAATGCAGGAAGAGTACGCATCACAGAATCCCAGAATGACACAAAGGACGTGATTCTACACGCATGCGTCTCTCTAGGAGTGTAGGTATGCTGATGATGCATGCATATTTATGTATGTGTAGAAAACATCTAATGGGGTAGATATCAAACTGTTAAAGCTAAATGACATCTGAGAAGTGAACACGAGAAGGATTTGCTTTACTTTTTACTTTATCTCTACTTTGGGTAAAGTTTATAACATTTAAAAACTATTTTTTCATTGATTAAAACTTCAAAGACTACACACTAAAGCTGAATACTCTACAGACAAAATGTATTAGCACATTTACAAAAGCATTGTTTTCTTTCTCTCTTACTCTAGAAAATAAATAAAAACTGATGCTCTAAAAATATCAACTTTATGCTGACATATAAACAAACGCTGAAATCATCTGAATGACTCTACAATACTCTACACAGAAATATTCACTAAAACTCTGAAAAAGAAAAAAAAAGCAATGTAACATAATTAGAACTGATTGACAAACAATAGCAGCCAAGCAAAATAGCTGTGAGATTTTTTAGTTTGTCACTATAAAAGAAAACCAAATCAAGAAATACAGAAGAAAACAAAATGACAAAGCATGGATCATTTTAATTGCAAATCTCAAATACTAAAAATATTTGTACAATTTTCCTTTTTCCTTCCCTGGAGATCATGTGTGTTACTAATACAATATTATAAACGGGCTGCTCTTTACAAGATGGCAAAGAGTATTCAGCTATGAATGCTGTACTCACTTTCAAATATTCAAGCAAAACTAATGAACAAGATAAGGCATGGAGAAAGAAAGTTTTATTATTTCAATGTTTCACAGCTTAGTGAAGGCAAAATTACAAAAGAATATGAAAATCCACTGCTTTCTTGTTTTTTATTTTATTTGGTTTTAATTTTATTGAAGAGTCAGGGCCTTCTTGCTGTGTCGCCCAGGCTGGAGTGCAATGGCACGATCATAGCTCACTGCAGCCTCAAACTTTCAGACTCAAGCAATCCTCCCACCTCAGGGCTACAGGTGGGTGCTACCACGCCTGGCTAAGTTTTTTATTTTTTGTAAAGACAGGATCTCACTATGTTGCCTGTGCTAGTCTTGAACTCCTGGCCTGAAGAGATCCCCTCACCTCAGCTTCCCAAAGTGCTGGGATTACGGATGTGAGCCACCACATCCGGTCTTTCTTTGTTAATTTAGCTCTAATTAGCACAGTGTAATATCTGACACACAGTAAAAATAAATGAGGGAATAAATAAATACCATACCAATAATAATAACAGTAATAATATCAATCCCAAATTATTAACAGCCTACCATGTATCAAGCACTTTTCAATGAGCACTACACATATTTTTAAATTTATAATTTAGGACAACTATATACAGATAAAAGAGCCACATTTTTCAAGTGAGGAAATAAAATAACACAAAGAGTAACTAATTTCAGCAAGATCACCCAGCAAACTATGGGAAAGCTGGGGTCAGATTCCAAGTCGAGCTAGCACAAAGGCACCTGTTCTTCCCTTCAAGCCACAGTCAGTCACCCAGAAGCCCGTGCTTTCATACCTGTGTGTATCCTAATGTGTCGCGTTAACTGGCTTGGCTTTTGAAACGTCTTTCCACAGTGCGGACATGAATACGTGAATCCACTTCTGTCGATATTCCGGTTATAAGACCTTGTACTTGATACCCTAGTGTAATAAAGGGGGGCAAAATACACGGTAAGATGTCTCCCTTGTACCTTGTACCATAAAGTCAAAATGAAAATCCTACCAGAAAATTTGGCTGACTAGTCATCAGAACCTGTTTTAATAAATCAATCACATATATGTATGTGTCTGTGTGTATATGCGTTACTTTTAAAAATCATAAAACTCATTTTTCTCTATTTTGATGAAAAAAATTTGTTTTTTCCAGGTCAAAAACTGAAATTGGGGAGGGGGAGCAAAATGTCTCTTCTAGACAAAACTTTACCTGTGATGGTCAGAAACAAAGATGCTATGGGTATAATTTCTACACTGACACCTGACCCACACCATCTCCTCCAGTCTCTTGCTCTCATTACCATCTGCACACCGATGACGTCCAAACTCCTACCTCCAGCAACTCTGCCTCCTCCTCTGGCTCCAGCCCTGGACAGCCAACTCTCGCTTGGCATTGCCTCATGGGTGCTGTCCAAAACAGAACTCTTCATTGATTCCCAACCTGCTCCTTTCCATGTCAAGACATGAAAGCTCCCTCTTGCTCAAGTTTAAGTCTCAAGAGTCCCGCTGGATTTTTCCAGTCCATTTCTAAAAGCTGCTGGTCTTACTCTGAAACACCCACAAATGTGGACACGACTCTCCATCCTCCAGCCACCATCATGGCCTCAGAACAGGTTCGGCTCTTCAGTGCACTGCTTCCATAGCCTCCAGAAAGATCTCCCTGCTTTTGACTCCTGCCCACACACCAGGCCCAGTGCCATCCAAAAGTCTAGTCACGCCATTCCCTTTGTGCAAAACCCTCCAAGGGCTCCCATCCCACTCACAGGAAATGCACATCCCGAGCCCCGCCAGGCAGGCTCTCCTCACCCCAGCCACCTTCCTGCTTCTCACACTAGGAAGGCTCACTGCTTCCACCAACGCACTCCCTCAGCCTGAAAGGCACGTCCCCTAAGGCTGCAGGGCTCCCTGCTCTTCACCCCAGTCTCCTTCCAAAAGCCCCACTCAGAAAGGCCCACGCAGTACAGCCGCCTCCCCAGTCTCCCTCAGCCACACTGCACACAGTCATCCCACTGTCCTTCTTTCTTGACACGCACCACTATCTGAAACTATGGTACTGACTAACCCACTCACTTGGTCACTGCCTATCTCCCGACTAAAGGGCAGTTCTGTGAGGGCGAGGCTTCGTCTGTCTGGTTTGCCCCTCAGTCTGGAAAGACCTAGAAGCCAGAACTGTCTGAGTGCCGCAAGCACCTAAACATTTTCAATCATCTTTCAAACCTCCAAGGAAACATCAAAAATGCCTGTGTTAAAGCCTCATCAGAATAAAAATCTGGAATGTATAGAGACCACGTACTATTATATTTGGGGATTTAAAAAATCACTGAAATTACGATCCAATTGGCTGGGGAAAAAAGAAAAAAAAAAATCACTGAAATCATAAAGTATTAGGTGCATACCACATTAGTCAACAAGAGGCAAAATGAAAAAGAAAAACAGGAGACAGCTGATCATGTGGACGTCCAGTCCACATTTCTCAAACACAATGTCTAAGAGGATAAAGAAACATCAGAGTCTTCAGGCATTTTATAAACTGTGTTAGTCAACTGCCATGTGACTTCTTGTTGTTAAAAAGTACAGATATTTCCTAAACATTGCGGCTTAGAAGGATGGCAAGCTAAATTGATAATATAGTAGTTAAAATGATAATCGATACTGCCTTTATTTTATTTTATTTTATTTTTAGAGACAGAGCCTCACTCTGTCGCCCAGGCTGGAGAGCAGTGGCATGATCTCAGCTCACTGCAACCTCCACCTTCTGAGTACAAGCAATTCTCCTGCCTCAGCCTCCCGAGTAGCTGGGACTACAGGCATGTGCCACCATGCCTGGCTAATTTTTGTATTTTTAGTAGGTACGGGGTTTCACCATGTTGGCCAGGCTGGTCTCAAACTCCCGACCTCAGGTGATCTGCCTGCCCCAGCCTCCCAAAGTGCTGGGATTAAAAGCGTGAGCTACTGTGCCTGGCCTGATACTGCCTTTTAGAGTTTGTTGGAGAAAGCTAAATTAGTGTGAAAACTGATTATCACCATTAGCTAACTTGAGCAAAAGGGCCAGGAAGAATATTTTATTTCACTTTATTAAGAAACGGAAATATCAGTAAAAATATATATCATCAGGAATTAGGTAAAATATAAATATTTTTAAAACATGTTAAGTTTGAATAGAAATAAATGTATAAATGCATTCAAATATAGTCAGTTGTTAAGATTATGAGCTCTAAAATCAGACTATTAGGGTTTAAATTTCAAACTCCTGACTTAATAAGCCACAAAATCTCATGAAACTACTTGGTCCCTCTAATCTTGGTTTTCTCATCTGCAAAATGAGAACATAAAAGTACTCTGGCCTAACAGGGTTGTTTGTAATGATGAAATGAGGTTCCAGGCCGGGCGCAGTGGCTCAAGCCTGTAATCCCAGCACTTTGGGAGGCCGAGACGGGCGGATCATGAGGTCAGGAGATCGAGACCATCCTGGCTAATACGGTGAAACCCCGTCTCTACTAAAAAATACAAAAAACTAGCCGGGCGCGGTGGCGGGCGCCTGTAGTCCCAGCTACTCGGGAGGCTGAGGCAGGAGAATGGCATAAACGCGGGAGGCGGAGCTTGCAGTGAGCTGAGATCCGGCCACCGCACTCCAGCCTGGGCGACAGAGCCAGACTCCGTCTCAAAAAAAAAAAGAAAAAAAAAAAGAAATGAGGTTCTGTTTATATACATGCTAAGAACAGTGTCAGGCACATAGGACTTTTAACAGTTGAGTACTACAAATTAATTTATTAAAAAGAGTACTAATTAAACCCTTGTGAGTCTAGTTTATATATTTTGTTATCTACCCATAAACATGTATTGCCAGTACCCTGTTCTACAGCTTTCAACATTGTAATACTAGGTAAACACTTCTACTAACATAGCCTGACGCTATTCATGAATGTGTAGGATGCACCGTGCATGTTATAAAAGACATTCTAACAACAAATTATCTGTGGGGTTCCACTTTGCTGGGTTCTTGCTGCAAGTATTTCTACTGGGTCATAGCAGAGTGCGCCAGCTTTTAACATATTAGATGGATTTTTGACCAAGCCCATGTAATGACTCATATTACCTAATTTTGTAATGAGTCTTCATGTGTTCCTTCAGCTCTGAGGAGGTCTCGAACTCTTTCTTGCAGGCCTTGCAGGCATGCTGCCGGGTTCCAGCCAGCTCCTGGCGGTGCTCCTCCATGTGCACGGCCAGCTGACTCTGCAGAGTAAACTCATCCCCACACTCAGAACAGATGAGATTCTGGAACAGAAAACCCATCGGTGAGCAGAGCAAACCTTTCAAAACCACTCCTTCTTCAAAGAACTGGTATGATCAACGGTTAAGACACAAATTAAATGAAAACTACTTGTTCCCTCTAATCTTGGTTTTGATCTAATACTTTCCTCTGGAACAAGCATCACTTTCACCTCTCAAAAATGTATTTGAATATACAAAATCATTTCTTTATTGGAAGAAAAGATGGAAACATTGGGAAAAGGGTAAGAGAGCGACACAATTTTGAGCAAAATGAGTTCTGTTTTGAACTAGTATTGGGTAATGGCACTGGGTCCGCCTATTCTGTGAGCACTTCAGAGAAGTAGGATGACCTCAGCACTACACGGGGTCAGGAAAGAATTCAAACTAAGATTATGGTTTAAGAGATGACCTTGAAACAAAATGACAGCTTTCAAGTTTTTAATAGATAGATCGTGTCATTGTCTCACTTGGTTTGGAGGCAGAGCAGAGCGCAGGCTGTGGCCTGGCTTACTAAGCTTGTGAACGAGGGACGCTCTGAACCGACGCATGGGGTAACTGCAGAACACACACACACAGGACTTCAAAGACTCTGAGCAAAAATACAAGAATGATAGCTCAGTAATCTTTAATATTTGAGTTCATATTTTGGACATTTTAATAAATATATTAAAATTTATTTCACCTGTTTGGGTTTTTTTTTTTTTTTGAGACAGAGTCACGCTCTGTCACCCAGGCTGGAGTGCAGTGGCCAGATCTCAGCTCACTGCAAGCTCCGCCTCCTGGGTTCACGCCATTCTCCTGTCTCAGCCTCCCGAGTAGCTGGGACTACAGGCGCCCGCCACCTCGCCCGGCTAGTTTTGGTATTTTTTAGTAGAGACGGGGTTTCACCGTGTTAGCCAGGATGGTCTCGATCTCCTGACCTCATGATCCACCCGTCTCGGCCTCCCAAAGTGCTGGGATTACAGGCTTGAGCCACCGCGCCCGGCGGGTTTTTTTTTCTTTTAAAAACGTAGCTACTAGAAAATTTAAAATTATTCATCTTTCACTTAGATGATGCTGGTCTAGATGTTCTACAGCTGGGTCTAGATTCACCTTAAGGCTGCCAATCACTAGCTAACCTGCCAGTTTGGGTGTACTGCCCACCCTGAGCCTATGAAACAGGGATAACAATAACCCCTGCCCTTATAAGGTTAGATAAAATGACACATATAAGACGCTGACTGTGCGTGGCCTAGAGTGAGTACTCAATAATTACTTCATCAGTAGCCATTGCTGACTTAGTACAAATTTCAGTTCACTCATGTGGAGTTCCATCACACAGTTACAGTATTTACTGAAATGATCCTCAAAATGAACTGTCCAAACATGAGAAAACATGACCCGCCAATGAGCATAAACTGTTATTTCCAAATAAAATGCATTGATTTTTTTCTATCAGATTTTTTTCTAATCTGCACATACTAGTCTTGTAAATAAATGTTTGTAAACCTCATTAAAATGAGGCTGTTAATTGATACTACCTGTAGTTATACTGCAGAAAAAGACAAAGAAAAGTGAAATATCTTGAGAAATCCAAAAATCATGTAAATAACTTTAAAGTAGTATTATTGTATAATAATTTAAGGAAATAATAAACTACTAGATTTTTAGTGACTTGTTGATAAAAGAAAATTTGTTCTAGGAAACTCCCCACAAAAAAAACTATCATAATTTGACACAGCTCTTAAAAAAAAAAAAAAAAAAAAAAAAGTCTGCAGTCCTGAATGCATATGGCAAAAGAAAATGCATGGCTTTCATTACCAATGATTCTCCACTGTGCCTCCTGTCTCAAAATCACATCACAAAACCCCTCGCAGCCCGCTCCTCTCTGTACTGTTACTGCCCTGGTTCACATCCACCCTCTTTTCACTTCCTCTTTTACCAGATGATCTGATTCATGTGTTTCAGGGATATCTACATGGATATTACTCAGGCATTTATTGGATCTGTCTGAGTTACAACCCTAGTTTATGCACAACGTACTCAGATGGTGCAAGCAGGATCCAGCACCTCCCAGGCCAAAGCCAAGACCTCACAGCTTACAGACGGCTACATTACTGTCTTTCTGCTTTCTCTCCTGCAAGCCAAAAAGAGCCAGGATGCTCCTCCTTCCCCCTGCCCGCCCTGGCAAGACTTAAGGAAGTCTTCCACAAGGAGAACAACACCCCATGTATAGTCACAGGCCACTAGGACAACAGGCCTTCCGCTCATTGTATTCTCCATACAGAGTTAACATCACATCTCTCACCTAGAAGCAGAGGCTGTCCTGGGGTAATTCTCATGATGCTAAGTGGCCACAGGAAATCATCAAGAGAAATGCATGGCATTTTAATCTGTCTCCACCTTGCTGAAGATATGATCATCTCTAAAAGACCAGAGTGTGCAATGCTAGGTACTGACTGCCTCAAGGCTGCTCTCCTGTCCACCCCCCGCCCTAGGATGGCAGCGTGTGTTCACCAGACTCTGAGTGTGTGGGATTTTCCCTTTCTCAGATCCCCACCACATCATCATCCTGTCTCCTGTCCTGGCCTTCTCAGAAGCCATGCTTCTCTTCCTAATGCAGTGTGCCTCTGCTGACCTCAGGTACTGCTCAACACACAAAATAAACCCAAAACCCACCCCACAAAACGCTGCTCTTCTCTCAACACTTAACAGAACCTGATCCATCACTATTCCTTTGTACGTGCTACTGAGATGATCAATAAATGTGAACAATGTCTTCCGTGAGAAAGCTGTTTGTGTGAGTGTGTGTGGGCGTGCACGCGTTCTTCCTCCAAACATTCTATAACACCCCTTAAAGGAAGTGATTTACTCAAAAAATAATGTGACCTTCAATAATTATGTGACTTTAAGAAAAATTCCTAAGTGATTTAAAACTACAGTAATTTTCTGGTTTACTCTTCCAGGTTTGAGATTTATTTGGACAGAGGAGTGACCACTATGAATTTTAGACTATAAATCTCAATAGGACAGTAACTAAAATTAGATTTCGGTGTTCTGAAAGTAAAACTTAAAATGGAACACTTTAAAAGTTAATTATAGTTCCTAAGTACATATAAGAAGACATGCTTACAGGTTATTTTTTAAACCAATTTTAATGAGGCATACTTTACATATAACAAATGCACCCATTTTAACTGTAACTTTTTACTACTACAATCCAATGTTGATGACTTCAGAGTTTAACCCTTAGAAAGCAATTTCAGTACTATTTCCAAGGTTTCAGGGGACCCTGCACTGGTACCCCCAATACTGTCTGCGCCCAACAAACTGCTGGGTGCTTCGCCGACTTTCATCTCACCTCATCTTCAACCTCACTGAAGGAGCCACAGTCGCTCCCCCAGACCTCAATGCACCTGCACTTTCTACCAAACGGAGCAGCTTTCTTCAGAAGGCTCTCTGACTGTTCTAAGTGGTGAACAGTTTAAAAAGCAGTAATTCCAACAGCTGTCACTAGTTGAATTCTCTACCTGCCAGGAACTGTGCTGGGCCATTTTATGTTTGGAGTAAGTTTCTTGGAGACAATGTATTGTTAGATCATATGAGAGGTTTTTTTTGTTTTGTTTTGTTTTGTTTTGTTTCATGGTGTTTCACTTCATTGCCCAGGCTGGAGTGCAATGGCGTGATCTCAGCTCACTGCAACCTCCGCCTCCCGGGTTCAAGCAATTCTCCTGCCTCATCCTCCCGAGTAACTGGGATTACATGCGTCCGCCCCAATGCCCAGCTGATTTTTGTATTTTTAGTAGAGATGGGGTTTCACCATGTTGGCCAGGCTGGTCTCAAACTCCTGACCTCAGGTACTCACCCACCCCGGCCTCCCAAAGTGCTGGGATTACAGGTATGAGCCACCGTGCCTGGCCAGCAATGTCTTTTAATTCATGTACTTACATTTAAAGTAATTATTGGTATCTGAAGTCTGTCATTATTTGTTGTTCGTTCATGTTTCTTTTGCTTTGCTTCTCTTCCTCCCTTTCTGGATTACTTTTTGGAATTTCTTAGAATTCATTTTGATTTTTTAGTAGTATTTTTTTAGTACATTGCTTCCTACAGCATTCTTGGAGATTGTTCTAGGTAGGATTATACATACAGAACTTATCACAATCTACTGGCATCGACATTTTGCCACCTTGAGAGAAGTACAGAAAACCTTATTTCCATTCAGAGTCTTGCACCCTTTCCCCTCTTTAAATATCACTGTCCTGAGTATTTCCTCCATGTACACTGAGCACACCAGATGATAATTTCTGCTTTGACCATTAACTATGATTTAAGAATTCATAAGGAGAAGAACATTGTATTATACTCACCCCAATTTTGTATTCTTACTCATTCTTTTTGTATTAGGGTTTTCCAGAGAAACAGAACAAAGAGAACGCAGGTGCGTGTTTGTGTGTGTACATATTTGTTGGCCAGGCGCGGTGGCTCACACCTGTAATCTCAGCACTTTGGGAGGCCATGGCAGGCAGATCACCTGAGGTCAGGAGTTCAAGACCAGCCTGGCCAACATGGTGAAACCTCATCTCTACTAAAAATATAAAAACTAGCTGGGTGTGGTGGTGGATGCCTGTAATCCCAGCTACTCAGGAGGTTGAGGCAGGAGAATTGCTTGAATCCAGGAGACGGAGGCTGCAGTGAGCCAACACAGTGCCACTGCACTCCAGCCTCGGCAACAGAGTGAGACGTTGTCTCAAAAAACAAACAAACAAACAAACAAAAAACATATTTGTTGTAAGAAATTGGCTCTCATGATTATGGAGGCTGACAAGCCCCAAATCTGCAGTGTGGGATAGCAGATGGAGACCTAGGAGTGCTGATAATGTAAGTGGCATCCAAAGGCTACCTGCGGGAGAATCCCCCTCACTTGGGGAAGTCAGTCTTTCATTCTATTCAGGTCTGACTGAAGGAGGCTCACCCACATCATGGAGGGCAATCTGCTTACTCAATGGTTTAAATGTTAATCTCATCCAAAAACACTCTCCACATTCACACAGAAAATTAACCACCACCCCATTCTTCTTTCTTTTCTGAAGTTCCAAGCCTCCTTCTGTTGTCATTTCCTTTCTGTTTGGAGAACTTCTTTTACTGATTCTTTAAGGGTAAGTCTGCTAGCAAGTTTGTTTTCCTTCATCTAAGAAAGTCTTTATTTCACCTTCGTTCCTGAAGGACATTTTACCACACATAGAATTTGTAGCCAGGCATGGTGGCTTACATGTGGAATCCCAGGACTTTAGAGGCAGAGGTAGGAGGATCACTTGAGCCCATGAGTTTGAGACCAGCCTGGGCAACACAGCAAGACTCCATTTCTAATTAAAAAAAAAAAAAAAAAAAAAAAAAAAAAAAAATTTGTAATTGACAATTATTTTCTTTCAGGAATTGAAACATTTTGTGCTATTTTCTTTTAGCTTCCATGGAGGCAGATGAGAAATTTGCTGTCACCTGAATTGGTGTTCTTCTGTAAACAAAAGATCATTTCTCTCTAGTCTCTCACAAGATTTTTTTCTTAGGTTTAGTTTTCAAATGTTTGATTATGATATGTCTTGGTGTGTATTTCTTTGGGTTTATCCTGTTTTGAATTCTTAAATCTGTGAGTTATGACTTTTACCAAGTCTAGGTCATTTTCAGCCATTATTTCTTCTAATACTTTTCCAGCCCCACACTCCTTCTCCTATCCTTCTGTGATGACCATGATGCAAACGTAGGATTTTCTGTTATTGTCCCAAAGTTCCCTGAGGCCCTATTAATTTTTCTAGTTCTTCTCTGTTGCTCAGCCGAGGTCATTCCTGCTGCTCTATCTTCAGGTTCTCCTCTGATTCTCTTCTGTCCTCTCTGGTCCACCAGGGAGCCCTTCCACTGAGTTCTTTAGTTCAATCACGGGATTTTTCAGTTCTATAATTTCCCTTTGGTTCTTTCTTCTATTTCTTTCTCCCGTTTTTTCATTTGTTTCAAAACTCATAAAGCATTTTCTTGACAGCTGCTTTAAAGTACTTGTCAGATAATTCCAATGTCCAGGCCCTCTTCATGTTGGTATCACTCTTTTCTTGTTCCAGTCGGGACTGTGCTGGCTCATGTCTGTGTCCTGGACACTTTGGGTGTTAAACTGTGGGACCAGTTCTCGGGCTCTCCTTTCACCAGCAGCTGCCCTGTTCAGATGCAGTGTAAGGACCAGCAGCAGTGGAGACCCACTTCGCAGAGCTCCACTGACCCCAGGGGGGAGGAAAGCACAGAGCAGACCTGTCCATCTTGCATGGTTCCATCTCATCACTGATGGGGAGGGAAGCCCAGCTCCCTACTGGACCCACTGACACACTCTAGAGGGAGAATCAGAACACTGCCTGCTTCTGCTAAGGGAGGATGGAAGGCAGGCTTCCAGATAGACTCTGCCCACACGCTGGGAGGGAAATTCTGGGTGTCTCCGCCCTCTGCCAGGAGAATCCCCCTCCTGGATGCGAGGTTAGCTCCTGCTTGGGCCCAACGGGAAATCGAAGTGCTGCCAGCTCCCAAAGGATGGGGACAGAATGGAGTAGAAGTTCAATGCTGCACTCGGCTCTGCCAAGCAGCTTTTCAGTTGGCATTTCACTGGAACTGAATAAATACCATAAAAAGATTTTCTATTCTGTTGGACCAATCTTTTCCCAGTACTGGCTAAGAGAAACCAGCTTTTCTTGGAGTGTTTTTCTTCTCCACTTGTTGGCAGAAGGCTACAGGCTTCTTCAACACCCTGTCCAGGTGTCTGGGAGGAAAAAAAGAAACCCAGGCCAGGCGCGGTGCCTCACGCCTGTGATCCCAGGACTTTGGGAGGCCGAGGCAGGTGGATCATGAGGTCAGGAGATCGAGATCATCCTGGCTAACACGGTGAAACCCTGTCTACTAAAAATACAAAACTAGCCGGACGCGGTGGCGGCGCCTGTAGTCCCAGCTACTCTGGAGGCTGAGGCAGGAGAATTGCTTGAACCTAGGAGGCAGAGCTTGCCGTAAGCCAGATGGTGCCACTGCACTCCAGCCTGGGCAACAAGGAGAAACTCCGTCTCAAAAAAAAAAAAAAAAAACCCAGGGAGCTGATGGCCACATTATTCCTCAAGTCCCTCCAACTGTCCGCCACCTCTGATGCCTTTCAGAGTCGTTCTGTGCCTGCTGGCTGGTTATCTCTAATGACAATTAGTGATACGGGGACCCCGAGGAGAAGGAAGCTGCTCCATCCTGGCTGGGACCTTAGAGGTTATTTTTAAATACAACTAAAGGTCACAAAGTATCCCTCTAGTTACTATTAATATGTCATATTCAAATCAATTAACTGAAAAACCAAACACAAAATGCAAAGGCAGCGAGGAATGTATTATTTTGACATATAGGAAAAGATTTATAACTGTGCTCCAATACTGATTCTTCTTTTCTTACGCAATAATAGACTTATTGGCTGAGCACACAGCTAATCAGCTCAGCACTATTTGGGGGCCGCTCCAACCACTAGATCACTGGTGTGATGACTATGTTCTACCTAACTGGATGTGAGCAGGACTGAAATGCATCTTCCAGATCATGCCTTTAAAGAGAAGCAGTGCACATTCCTCCTCCCGTTCCCACTGTAAAATATGCGACAGAAGCAAAGAACTCACAGAGATAGCAAATGAAGATGCTGGACAAGCCTGAGGGCAGGGCTGCCCTACCAGCTCTGTACCACATACGCCAGGCTGCCAGGTGAGGCACAGTCACAAACCCTGACCTAAGCGCTGACACAACGGTAGGAAAAAAGAGAGCCAACATATTGTCAACATGTTACTATAGAACAAGCACAGTGAGGCCTTTTTCCCCTCTGCTCGTGTAAAGCTTGAGCTCAGTATGAGGTTGCTAAGGTCAGGTGGCTGAATATGACAGCCCAGCTTCCAGAACCCTTCCTCTGGCAGCACAGACACGCAGTGCCAAGGAAGAAGTGAAGCATCCTCACAGCTCCCTCACCAGCTTCACGCCAGAGTTCAGCAAAGCCTCTTCCATGACTCTTCCCCGCTTTCTTCTCCTCTTATCACTTATTAATCAAAGCAGCCTGCTGTGTGCTGAAGGGAGAAACCAGAAGCAGGGGTGAGTAGTAACAGAAATGCAAAGTCAAGCAATTTCAGAAAACACAATATTTCTCAAAAGCCTTTTCAAAAAAATTTAAAAAGGAGTCAGAAGCTAAGGAATGTGTAAGTTCTTACAACCACAATAGCGAGAGACGAAGGGAGCTGGAGTTTTACAAACAGAACTGAGGGTTCGGATGAGAGTAGGCTGCACAAAGTTCAGATGATGTGGTCCTACTCCGGACACCACGGCATAACAAAACTACACAACAGCAGAGGCAGGGACTGAAGCAAACAGCAAAGGATGTGAGCACCACTGTGGGAAGCGATACAGACAAGAACCTGGCCCGTCTGTGGAAGAGAAAACAGGATGAAGGGAAGGTTTTCAAGATAAGGTATAAATACCTTAGAACATCTGCAAATGACGGATGACAGTTGTTTCTCTTTCCAGTTACGCAGGAAATCACAGTGAATTATTAAAAGGCACATCTGAAGGAACTTCAGAATGGAAAACGGCAAAGCTCGCTGTTCTGGTGACCCCATTAGACGGGTGTAGCCTTAGAGGTAAATCTTTACCCTTCATGTCATCCTCAGGTTGGGCCACCCAGAGCGTGTGGCGTGTGCAGACTCTTCAACCACCTTTACCCACCTGTGTCATCCTAACAGAGGATTCACACACACCCCTCCAGTTTCACGTCTCTGCCTAGACCACACGCCTCAACATTTCAGCTCTCCCGCCAACGTTCCCACGGCCCTGACTCCTTTGCTATTCCCAATCACACGCTTCAGAAGCCCCCAGCTCCAGGCAAACCACCATCTCCACTTCTCCCAGCGGCTGAGTGGTGAAAAGGAGACCACACCCCCGCCCAGCCCAGACTCCACAAACAGATGGGCTCTCAGCTCCCGGGGCCGCCCACGGATGTGCCCCACTCGGGCTCTGCTCTCATTTCCCAAAATAGGCCTCCCATGCAGATCTCTAGATGCCTCAGGCCGCCTCATGTTTTTGGTGAAGACAGTAATGTTTCCATTTCCCAGGGAAACGTGGGGTCTAAGGCCTCAGCCCCAGCCCATGAACTGAGGCACCGCAGTGCACCGTGACAAGCTTATGAGGAGGCCCAGGAACAGGTCACACGTTCAAGGAAAACGGCGGTGCTCCATGCTGCCCAATAACACCCAGAAACTAGATTGAGGTACTTCAGTTTCAATAACATCATGTCTTTGTGAAGCTAAGTTTCCGTGGTTGCTGTGGTTAAAGATCAAAGATGGAGTGAAGAATCATGTGGAACAGAAAACTCTAAAATCAGTGTGAAAATGACTGCAAATAGGAAATTCAAGGATATAGAGGCTGTGCAGTACCCAACACACCTGGGTTGGTCTTTCAAATAACTATTACGTTATTAAGAAAAATACTTACTAGATCATACAGATCTAACTGGTTAACACACAGACCCTTGGGTTCTGCCTGAAAGTCTATGAAAAACTTCATGAGACACTAAGAAAGCACAGTCTGAGGAAGGCTGGGAACACGTGCGAGACATACCAGGAGCTGCTCCAATTCCGCCTCCATCTGAGCCCTCCCCCGCTTTCTCCTCCACCTGCACCCGCCTCCGCCTAAGCCCTCTTCCACTTCTTCCAGGGTCAAAAGAGAAGTCTCTCAGCCGTTCAAAACTAACTGCTCCCTTGTAAAATGCCACTCTTTTCCCCTCCAGATAGGGACCTCTGAAAATGGATATTACAGCAATGTTAAACTGTGATCACTGTTTTGTGAAATAAAGAAAAGTGTCTCTGTTTTCAGGGGCTACATCCTGAAGTACTTAGTGGTAAAATAACGTGAAATCTGCAGCTTACTCGAAAATTGTTCAAAAAAGGGAGAAGGGGGGAGGTGAGATCTGACAAATTTATCAATTGGTGAGTCCAGGAAAAGGTTATACAAACATCCATTGTACTATTATTTCCAATCTTCACTTTGGAATTTTTCAAAATAAAAAGCTAGGTGAATACGCCATCACTACACACTATGAAAACAAATAAATGATATAAGGGTGATGTTTTCAAAAAACCGCGCACATGCCAGTTGCGAACAACACAGAACCAAAGACTTGCCGCCCAATTATTGCGTGTGGACGAGGCTGCGCAGAGAAGCAGGAGGGCGGCAGGGACCAACGCGCACAAATGCACCGCCTTCCTGCAGGCGAGCAGCACCCAACACACGGCCAAAACACCTCCCTACACGGTGTCGCTAGGATCTCAAAATACTTAGCAAATGTAAAAAGTGTGCTGAATCCACAGTAATCAAATATCGCTGATGTTTTCACATTCCGTGTTCTCATCAAGATGAACATTACAAACATGTTCAGTTCTCCCCTGAATCTCAATATTTAGTACAATAAAAATACCAGCCTCTATTTAACTATATAAAATTCTAAATTTTACATGTTATGATAAGCCAGAAAAAGAAAACAAGAATATACAAACATTTGCTTCTCATCACAAAGAGAGACAC
The DNA here is from genome assembly GCF_001698545.2 of Rhinopithecus bieti. NCBI lineage: Eukaryota > Metazoa > Chordata > Mammalia > Primates > Cercopithecidae > Rhinopithecus > Rhinopithecus bieti. The sequence goes on along the minus strand of NW_016841755.1, from coordinate 2,914,636 downwards.
AGCAGACACACACTAGAAAAGCAGGAAGGCAGCCCAGGAAAGGCCAAGGCGAGTGGGTGGGCAAGGGTGCAGGAGACGGGCTCTCCTCCAAATGTACCTGCCTGTGTCGCTTTGACTTTTAACAGCTGGTTAATATCCACATATTCAAAAACGAAACCCCAAGCCTTCCACTCTCCTCTGCTTTGAACTGTGTTTTTTGGTCAGATAATGTAACCTGAAGGAGGGCGGTTAACTGAGGGCCTAGAATCATAAGAATGGGAAGGGAGAGGTCCTACACGGCAGCAAACTGAAGCAGGTGACCCTGCTGACTTCACAGAACCACGGCAGAGGAGGAAGACCATATTTAATTATGCTTGCCATCTAAAGCAGAGTCGGGTGGCTGGCTTGAGATATGTGGACATCCTGAGGGCTGTTGGATAGGAAGACCATGGGGGTCCCGGCAGAACAGTCGGCTCCTTCAGAACAGCCAGGATGAGAGAGTGAGTGATGATGCTGGTGCTGGCAGGCGCCGGGTCCTGGGAGAGAAGGAGCCCACATAGGAACCAGGGGAAGGCCCTGCGAGAGGAGCCCACACAGGAACTACGGGAAGGCGGGGAGGTCCTGCGAGAGAAGGGGTCCACGTGGGAACTAGGGGTAGGCGGGGAGGCCCCGCGGGGATAGGCTACACTGCAGCATCAGTGTGGACGCATGCCTTCCATGCGAGTTCTGCTCTGCGTGTATAAGGATCTGTACCAGGCAGATCCGTGTGGGATGTTCCAGACGTGTGGGATATTTTAGAAAATAATTTTAGAATGGGGAAGCATTTCTAATCAAGCCACAAGAACCAGAATCTATAAATGAATAGATTGAAAATTTGAGTCCATCATAATTTAAAAATTTCTGCCAGGAAGAGAAAAATAACGAAACCAGAAAGCAAGAAAGAATTCTGTCACGCAAGGCAGAAAAACCTCACTTTCCAGGAATGTAAATACTTTACACAAGTCTGCAAGAATAAGACCAATAATCCCCACACATCCACCTTGCAAAAAAATTGTTTAAGTAAAATAAAAACAAATTATTCATGGCTAATAAACATGGAAAGATGCTAAGCTGCACTCATAATTAAAGAAATATAAATTAAAACAAAAACATACCATCTTTAAATTACCAGATTGGAGGAGACAACTTTTAACAGAGTATTGGAAACAATATGGCCGGCCGGGCGCAGTGGCTCAGGGCTGTAATCTCAGCACTTTGGGAAGCCGAGGCAGGTGGATCACCTGAGGTCAGGAATTCGAGACCAGCCTGGCCAACGTGGCGAAGCCCCATCTCTACTAAAAATACAAAAATTGTCGGGCATGGTGGCAGGCGCCTGCAATTCCAGCTACTCAGGAGGCTAAGGCAGAAGAATCGCTTGAACCCGGGAGGCAAAGGTTGCAGTGGGTTAAGATTGTGCCACTGCACTCTAGCCTAGGCAACAGTAAAAAACTCTGCCTCAAAAAAAAAAAAAAAAAAAAAGCAAGAATGGGCTGGGCACAGTGGCTCACACCTGTAATCCAACCACTACTTGACACCAGGAGTTTAAGAGTAGCCTGGACAACATGGTGAGACCTGATTTCTATTTTTTTTAAGTAATAATTTTTTTTAAAGAGAAAGGGAAATGGTATGAAGAAAAATGAGCAATCTTATAGACCATTTATTGGCTGGAGGATAAACTGATAAAATCTCTTTGGAAAACAATCTGACAATATCAAAATTTTGAATTCACATATCCTGTGACCTAACAACTCCATTTCCAGGAATATATCTCACATTTCTATTAACCCAGGGTTTCCTCAACCTCACACTACTGATGTTCTGGGCCAGGCATAGCAATGGAGGCTGTGCTGGGCACTGCAGGGTGTTTGGCAGCATCCTCTACTCACAAGATAACAGAAGCACCCCACCCACGCCCAGCCCCGCAACAGTGGTAACCAAACGTCCTCTGGGATGCCACACTACCCATCCTGAGAACTCAAACATGGACAGAAATATTTGCTCACCATAGCTTCGTCTGGAAAAGGCTGGAAATGACCTGTCTACCTAACAGCAGTGACTTGCTAATCATGACACACGTATAAACAATATAATACCATGCATCTGTTAAAAAGAAAGCGACAGCTCTCTGATGAACAGATGTGGAATTGCACTTAAGATACACAGCTAACTGACGAAAAGGCACAGAATATTATGGGTTGACTAAGAAGGGTGCAGAGGAGATTTGTACAGGCATTGAATGTCTCTGGAAGGATACAGAAGAAACTGCTAATGAAAGTTGTTTCTGAGGAGCAAAACTGGAACGTAGGAACCCAAAGGAGATGTAACTTTTTGCTCTTCATAATCTTCTCTACTGTTTGATTTCTTACTGTGTGCACATATTACTTATTCCAAAATATATTAATACACCATTATTTAATACATTTTCTGCTTTTAAGAAATTAAACTGGCCGGGCACAGTGGCTCATACCTGTAATCCCAGCACTCTAGGAGGCTGAGGTGGGCAGATCAGTTGAGGTCAGGACAAGACAAGCCTGGCCAACATGGCGAAACCCCATCTCTACTAAAAATACAAAAATTAGCTGGATATGGTGGGGCGCCTGTAATCCCAGCTACTCGGGAGGCTGAGGCAGGAGAATCGCTTGAACCTGGGAGGCGGAGGCTGCCGTGAGCCGAGATCACGCCACTGTACTACAACCTGGGGGATAGAACATGACTCCTCCCCCCAAAAAAATAAATAAAAATATAAATATAACTATAGCCATTTGTGAATAGCACTATCAACGAGTGAGACAGGCATTCCTAAACTCTGCAAGAGAAAGTGTTAAATTGGCATGTACTTTCTAGAATGTCATAGGGCATTCCATAAAGAACTTGGGAGAAAAAAGTCTTATTTATTAGTTCAATTAATCTAACTGTAGGAATCTATCCTAAGGAAATAATTAAAGATGCATAAGAAGATTCATATGCAAAGATGTATTACTTATAATATTAAAAAATATAAACAATGTAAATGTTAAACAGTGATGAAAATTATTACATTCTATTATGCTAAATCCAGATGCTGAGGACTTTTTTTTGTAGTGACAGTCTACGTTGCCCAGGCTAGTCTCAAACTCCTGAGCTCAAGTGCCTCGGCCTCCCAAAGTGCTGGGATTACAAGCATGAGCTGCCACACCTGCCCAAGATACTGCAGATTTTAATAATTTAAAATATTAATATTTGATAATCAGTGATAACTTTGATGATGAGTCAAAAGAGGGAGTATGTATTTACAATATGTTATGGAAAAAGGTAGGTTACAAAAGTAATCTGTGTAATGACATAATCCTATTTTTGTATTTAAAAAACTATTTTAAACATAAACTATTAAGAAAAGCATGTTATAGAAAAAAAGTTTGAAATACCACAAATGTATTCTCTCCACATAGTATGTTTTCTTTCTTATAATTTTTTTAACTAATTGATTTTTAAATTGATAAGTAAAACTGTACATATTTATGATGTACCACATGATGTTTTGGTATAAGTATACGTTAAGGAATGGCTAAATCCACCTATTTTATATGCGTTATCTCACATACATATTTCTTGGGGAGAGAACACTTAAAATCTACTCTCACAGCAATTTTCTTTTTCTTCTTCTTCTTTTTTTATTTTTTAAAGACAAAGTCTTGCTCTGTTGCCCAGGCTGGAGTGCAGTAGCATGATCTCAGCTCACTGCAACCTCCACCTCCTGGGTTCAAGTGGTTCTCCCGCCTTAGCCTCCTGAGTAGCTGGGATTATAGGTGCCTGCCACCATGCCTGGCTAATTTTTGTATTTTTAGTAGAGACAGGGTTTCGCCATGTTGGCAAGGCTGGTCTTGAACTCCTGACCTCAAGTGATCTGCCCGCCTCCACCTCCCAAAGTGCTGGGATTACAGACGTGAGCCACTGTGTCCAGCCAGCAATTTTCAAACATACAATGTATTCTTACTAATGTAGTCCCCATGATGTACAACAGATCTCTTGAACTTACTCCTCCCATCTAACTGAAATATTGTGGCCTTTGACCAACATCTCCCCAATCCCCCCATCCCCCAGCCTCTGGTAACCACCACTTTGCTGTTTCTATGTGTTCAGCTTTGTTAAAGTCCACTATGGGTGCTTTTAATGTTATCTTTTTTACTAATTTTTTTCCAAAATAAATATGCATTACTTGTATTATAAGATTTTAAGAGATGAAAATAAGTTACTTTAAAATAAAAATTAGGCTGGGCACAGTGGCTCATGCCTGTATTCTCAGCACTTTGGGAGGCCAAGGCGGGCGGATAACGAGGTCAAGAGATTGAGACCGTTCTGGCCAACATGGTGAAATCCCGTCTCTACTAAAAGTACAAAAATCAGCTGAGCGTGGTGGCACGCACCTGTAGTCCCAGCTACTCAGGAGGCTGAGGCAGGAGGATTGCTCGAACCCAGGAGGCGGAGGTTGCAGTGAGCCGAGATTGTGCCACTGCACTCCAGCCTGGCAACAGAGCAAGACTCCATCTCAAAAAATAAATAAATAAATAAAATAAAAATTAAAGACATTGATAAAAACAGGACCCAAAATCATGTAGAAAGTATGAAGTCAGGCCAGGCATGGTGGCTCACACCTGTAATCCCAGCATTTTGGGAGGCCGTGACAGGTGAATCACCTGAGGTCAGGAGTTCAAGACCAGCTTGGCGAAGCTGGCAAAACCCCATCGCTACTAAAAATACAAAAATTAGCCAGGCGTGGTGGCAGGCGCCTGTAATTCCAGCTACTTGGGAGGCTGTGGCAGGAGAATCGCTTGAACCTGGGAGGCGGAGGTTGAAGTGAGCTAAGATGGCACCATTGCACTCCAGCCTGGGCAAGAAAAGTAAAACTCCATCTCAAAAAAAACAAAGTGTGAAGTCAGCTTTCACAATGTAAATTTTATACAGGTACTCCCTGATTTATGATGGGATTACATCCTATGATAAACCCATGGTGAACTGAAAGTATCACAAGCCAAAAGCGTGTGGCTGACAGGGAGTTGCAGTTCACTGCCTCTGCCTAACATCACAAGAGAAGTAAGGTTTCTAAGAAATGTGTTTGCTTTCACACCACCGTAAAGTCAAAAAAACATTAAGTCTAAACCATCTTCAGTCAGGGATCGTCTGAATATGCAATTTCAATACTGTGTTTTTCTGTGTCAGGAAGAAAATATACCAAATAGTTATCAGTAATTATCTCAGAATTAGAGATGACTTTCTCCTTTAACTTTCTGTATCTTCCTAATTTTTTACAGTAATAATGCAAAGGGGGAGTCTAGAGAAGGTTTTCTTGTTTTTTGTTTTTGTTTTGTAGAGATGGAGTCTCACTACGTTGTCCAGGCTGGTTTCAAACTCCTGGCCACAAGCAATTTTCCTATCTCAGCTTCCCAAAAGCTGGGCTAACAGGCATGAGCCACCGCACCTAACCAAGGAGGAGCATATTTTTTAAGCAACAGCCATTGGCACTTTAGATTCAGCCCCCAACCCAGCACTGTGGCCTGTCATCCTTAAAGCTGTCCTAGACATCGGGCCTGTAGAGCTCCCAGGAGTGGTCACTTTGGTGTATAAGCTGCCTGGGGCCATCATGAAATGATTCTCTTCCCTCAGATTCTCAAAGGTCAGAGGACCCAGGAGCAAGCAAGGAGATTCTACCATGTTCAGAAGCAGAAAAGTTACTTTTGGCCACGGCAGAATCATATAAAAGTTAGTTTCTGTTTACAAAGAGGGGGGTGAGGCGCCAGGAAGAGCCTCTGCCAGCCAATGTGGATATATTTTGATCCTTCAAATATACTACACATTAAAATGTCTCTACCCTAAGGCATTGACAGGGCCAAAAAATAAAATGTTTTATCAGTCAACTGGCGTCAAGGCAAATCTAATGACAATTTGCTCCTTGAAATCTACACAAAAGGCTTTTAAAACGAGTTTATACCTAAAATCCTCCTCACTCATGATCAGATGTATTTTAACAATCAGTTAACAAAGTATATGCAAAATGATGACAATTACCTCTTCCTTTTCATGTAGCATAATATGCGCTTTGAGACTAGCCACTCTGGAGAATTTCTTGTTACACACAGGGCAGGTAGGATCTTCCCCGCTGTGAGTGCATTTATGAAGTGTCAGGTTGAATTCAACATTAAATGTTTGGGGGCACTGGTCACATCGATGTGGCTATTTGGAGAGAAAAGTGAAGAAGCCACTGAAATACAATCTTTTCACAGATGCTTGTTCAATAAATGTTATGAAAATATTAACAAGTACCATAATGTACAGACAATCTACAGAAACTTCTGAAGTCTCCTCTGGCCCTTAAGTCAATAAATCCAAAATAAACACAGTCAAGCACCTGATAGAATTATTGAAAGGATTATAAGGATGAAAACACATACATACGCATAGGAAATATTTCTAGTAAGAAATGCTGTATATAAGCTGTTTTCTTTCAATGAGTGTAAGTGTTTGACAATGAAACACCTTTCAAAGATAACCTTTAAAACATGTTATTAAAACATACTTCTGTGCCCAGGCACAGCAGCTCACGCCTGTAATCCCAGCACTTTGGGAGGCCGAGGCGGGCAGACCACTTGAGCTTAAGAGTTCGAGACCAGCCTGGCCAACATGGTGAAACCTCATCTCTACCAAAAATACAAAAATTAGCCAGGTATGGTGGCGGGCACCTGTAGTCCCAGCTACTTGGGAGGCTGAGGCAAGAGAATCACTTGAACCTGGGAGGCCAAGGTTGCACCACTGCACTCCAGCCTGGGCAACAGGGCAAGACTCTGTCTCAAAAAAAAAAAAAAAAAAAGCTTCTTTCTCCATGTGTTTGCATGACATGGGTTTGTGTTGAATGTCTAAATATGCATGCTTACATTTGCCGTTTGTAAGGGTGTATGGATACCGGTGTTAAATGAACACACAGAGAAAGAAACATATTCTAATAATGTATTCTCAGTGTTTGCTTCCAAACATTTTCTCTGTCAAACTCTTCTAATTCATTGAAATAATAGAGTTTATGATGAATCATTTAAAAAAAAAAACTGCATATAAATGTATTGGATTGTAATCTGAAAATTTCAACTCATTAAGTTGGATTTTTCCCATTTCTGACCAACTCCACTATTATAAACAAAATCACTGCAAGCAGGCTGGGGGCAGTGGCTCACGCCTATAATCCCAGCACTTTGGGAGGCCAAGGTGGGTGGATCACCCTGAGGTCAGGAGTTTGAGACCAATCTGGCCAACATGGCGAAAGCCCGTCTACTAAAAATACAAAAATGAGCCAGGTGTGGTGGCATGTGCCTGTAATCCCAGCTACTCGGGAAGCTGAGGCAGGAGAATCGCTTGAACCTGGGAGGAGGAGGTTGCAGTGAGCCAAGATGGTGCCACTCTCCAGTCCAGGCAACAGAGTGAAACTCCATCTCAAAAAAAAAAAAAAAAAAAAAAAAAAAAAAAACACTTCAAGTAAAATAATCATACAAAATTTTACTAGATTTTTAACAGAGTTGCTTATCTAGGTCTAAGATTTTCCCAAAATGGAAGGTATTCTTCTATTCAATTGTAAAAAGATAATCACTGGTATTTCTCTCTGAAGTGACAAGATCCTAATGAGGAATAAGTCAGTATCTTCAGATTGTCAAACCTGAGAAAATAATACTGGTGCATACTGGTATATTATATTTATATATTATCATAGCTATAGCAGCACCATTTGTGCTGAAAGTCAAGCCTGAGATGGTCATATCCCGTTCTCTAAAGGAGGTCCCTGGTGTTTTTCTGGTCTCAAATGGCTCACTAGCCTACATGCTCCTACCTAGAGAAAAGTTGACAATCACTTTTTTAATTATAGTTTTAACTGCCACTTTCCATCTATCAGGCAAATCATTCCATTAAGGCACTAAAATTCTTGACATATCCCACAAGAGGTACTGCAAAAAAGAGTTCAAATTTCTATTTAAGATAGTATTTAATATTTGCTCCCTCCTGAAATACAACCTAAAACATCTATAATACCATTTTTAAATGCAAGATCACTTAAAGACAAAACTCTCCATTGGAGAAAAATACTTCCAAACACACCACTTCTATGTTCAGTCATACAGGAAATTGAAACTACTTTTAAAAAGTCGTATTTTGTAAATAATTATTTGTCCACAAATAAATAACTTCAATATACAAATTCACCAGGACAAGCTCTCACTCTCTCATCTTATCAAATAAATTCTAACTTTTAAAAAGGCCAAAAGATGTCTTTGTACAACATAAAATGTTCTACTATTTAGGAACCGAAATTAAAAGTTTTGATTTTACGTGTTCATTTTTACAGCACCTCCAGTTTCAACGCTCACATTCCTGACGCCGCCTTTGAAAATACATACCTTGTCATTTTGCTCGTGATCCCTCATGTGGCGTTGAAACTGGGATTCTTTTGGAAAAGATAGTAGACAGATTTCACATTTATGGAAGTTTGGAACTTGATAGGCATAATTAGTGTTCTCCGCATTCAATGTTAAAACTCCATCTATAAAATTGCATAAGTATAGACAATAAATACCAGTTGTTATTCTCATCACATAAATAAAACCAAATTATTGGTTATTGTTTAAAAACAAAATTTTATCAGAGATATATGAGAGATTTAGATGAAATTAATGATATACTGAATTTTTTAAATTGACATGTTTTAAAGTTAGAAATGAGAAACGTTGAGATGACTAAGATGTGGGACAACAGAATTCTAAATCCTTATTGGTGGGCTTTTCAGAAGCTTAAACTAAATTCCTGAGGCTTCACAGTCACACACACCAAAACACACAAAAGCCATAATGATGCTTCTTAAACCATGTGAACCTACTGAATAGTGTTTCAAAGTCACTACAAACCACGGACGCATTTCACCTCCAAATCACTTTTAAGATTCTATCAATAATACACATTGTTTCTTAAATCACTCAGTAAACAAAACTCTAGTAGGAATATTAAAGCCTTTAAATGCTAATTCACAAACTCAATGTCTCTCAAAACTGCTGTAAAACCAGATTAAGTCAAAAAGAAAAACTGCCACGTGCAGTGGCTCATGCCTTTTATTTCAGCACTTCGGGAAGACAAGGGCAGGAGAATTGTTTGAAGCCTGGAGTTCAAGATCAGCCTGAGCAACACAGTGAGACTCCATCTCTACTAAAATTAGCTAGGCATGGCGGCACGTACCTGTAGTCCTACCTATTCGGGAGGCTAAGGGGGAAGGATCTCTGGAGACCAAGAGTTTCAAGCTGTAGTGACCTATGATCGCACCACTGCACCCCAGCCTGGGCCACAGAGCAAGACCCTGTCTCTTAAAAATAAAACTTTTGGGGCCGGGCGCGGTGGCTCAAGCCTGTAATCCCAGTACTTTGGGAGGCCGAGATGGGCGGATCACGAGGTCAGGAGATCGAGACCATCCTGGCTAACACCGTGAAACCCCGTCTCTACTAAAAAATACAAAAAACTAGCTGGGCGAGGTGGCTGGCGCCTGTAGTCCCAGCTACTCGGGAGGCTGAGGCAGGAGAATGGCGTAAACCCGGGAGGCGGAGCTTGCAGTGAGCTGAGATCCGGCCACTGCACTCCAGGCCGGGCGACAGAGCGAGACTCCGTCTCAAAAAAAATAAATAAATAAAAAATAAAAAATAAAACTTTTGCTCTCTCATATATAGACATGGCTTAGGAGGTTCAGGAAGACAAGAGATTGCAATGCCTCAGACAATCCTCAATTGTTACAAAGAGTTTCTATAAACCCACCCAGGTAAAGTGCTTTTAACTTAAAAGTATTTTCGGCCAGACGGGTTGGCTCACGCCTGTAATCCCAGCACTTTGAGAGGCCGAGGCGGGCGGATCACGAGGTCAGGAGATTGAGACCATCCTGGCTAACAAGGTGAAACCCGGTCTCTACTAAAAATACAAAAAATTAGCTGGGCATGGTGGTGGGCACCTGGTTCCAGCTACTTGGGAGGCCGAGGCAGGAGAATGGTGTGAACCCGGGAGGCGGAGCTTGCAGTGAGCCGAGATCACGCCACTGCACTCCAGCCTGGGGGACAGAGCAAGACTCCATCTCAAAAAAAAAAAAACAAAAAACATATTTTCAAGTAAGACCACATATGACAAATAACATACCATAGGATAATCACAAAACTCATCTAAAATGCCATAAAGATACCCTAAATCTTTACAATTTTTTAAAATAAATATACTTCAAGTATTATAATTTGGATATAAATATGTAATATACCTTGCTATGTGAAGACCAGAAATATATTGCACACAGCTACTTGTATCAAATTTGATCCAAAAATATTAGACTTCAGAAATTTGGCAGTAGAGTACGGGGTAAGCCGAAGAACCAAGTAGCTCAGGAACGCCCTTTGTTCTTACGTGTCTGTGTAGTAAACACAGGCACTCAAAATGTTCTACAGACCTTGAAATCTTTGTTTTGAGAAAACAGCCTGCAGTTCCCATTTCTGCCAAAAGTCTCCTGACAGAAGGTTGAATCTGCCTTGTAGCAAGGACCTGGAGATTCCAAAGGACAGGAGGTAGGTGAAGCCCACGTGGGAGGGGCACAGAGACAGGGTGGAGGAAGTCAGCAACAGCTGCAAACATTATTCTGGCAGAACCTTGAGAAAAGGCAAATTCTGGCTTCAAGAAAGACAATGCAATTCAAAAGACTGAAATTTCATACATAAAAAGTGAGTCTACTAAGAAAATGATATGCATAATTTTTTTTTTTTTTTTTTTTGAGACGGAGTCTCGCGCTGTCGCCCAGGCTGGAGTGCAGTTGCTGTATCTCAGCTCACTGCAAGCTCCGCCTCCCGGGTTTACGCCATTCTCCTGCCTCAGCCTCCCAAGTAGCTGGGACTACAGGCGCCCGCCACCTCGCCCGGCTAGTTTTTTGTATTTTTTAGTAGAGACGGGGTTTCGCCGTGTTAGCCAGGATGGTCTCAATCTCCTGACCTCGTGATCTGCCCGTCTCGGCCTCCCAAAGTGCTGGGATTACAGGCTTGAGCCACCGCGCCCGGCCGATATGCATAATTTTTATTCCATTTATTCTTAACTATATTCACATCCTGTTCAAAGACCATACTTTAAAAATTTCTGCCCTAAAACTAATAGCAAATGTTTTATGACTTCCCAGGCCCAAATAAAATGATTGTTGGGGCCGGGCATGTTGGCTCACGCCTGTAAGCCCAACACATTGGGAGGCCGAGGCAGGCGGATCACGAGGTCAGCAGATCAAGACCATCCTGGCTAACATGGTGAAACCCCATCTCTACTAAAAATACAAAAAAAAAAAAAAATTAGCCGGGGGTGGTGGCGCCTGTAGTCCCAGCTACTCAGGAGGCTGAGGCAGGAGAAAGGCATGAACCCAGGAGGCAGAGCTTGCAGTGAGCTGAGATTGTACCACTGCACTCCAGCCTGGGTGACAGAGCGAGACCTCGTCTCAAATAAAAATTAATAAATAAAAATAAAATAAAATGATTATTGGGACCATAGCAATTGATACACAATTCCCTTGGAAAACTGTGTAATATGGTAAGAAATAGTTTCGAGGTTAGGAAGAGACAAATAAAATGTCTGTTGAAAATTGGATTTTAAGAACACAGTTACAAGTGTTTTAACCTAAAGGCTGAGTACATTAATAAAAGAGTTCCTCAACTTAATTTCTGAAATGCAAAATTAAAAAGCTATCTCAGGACGATGAAACAATTTTCACAGCCTCTATGTTGAAAGTACTTAATATGTTGACCAAAAATGAGAAGGAATTAACTGAAATTGATAGATAAAACCCTAGCAGACACGAACTATACATTTAAAATTGAAAAATGATGTTGAGTGAGGCACAGTGGTTCATGCCTGTAATTATTCCAGCACTTGGGAGCCCGAGGTGGGTGGATCACCAGATGTCAGGAGTTTGAGACCAGCCTGGCAACACGGTAATACCCCCTCTCTGCGAAAAATACAAAAAGTAGCCAGGCTTGATGGCACATGTCTGTAATCCCAGCTACTAGGGAGGCTGAGGCAGGAGAATCGCTTGAACCCAGGAGGCGGAGGTTGCAGTGAGCCGAGATTGCGCCACTGCACTTCAGCCTGGGCAACAGAGGGAGGCTCTATCTCAAAAAGAAAAAAAGAAAGAAAGAAAAATGATGTTGATTTACTTATGAATTAAGACTTTTCCAGAAAAAGAGTTATCTTAAGAAGCAAGACTTTGCTCCTTAACAAACTCAAAAAATAATAATTTCAGTGAGTCTCTTCTTCCAAACAGTGATATAACACAATATTAATTTGGTTCAGACACAAACTTAAAACAATAATTCAAATTAAAATATGACTGGAAAATTGTTTAAAAACAACAACATGGTTTTAGTTTCCACACTGAGCATAATTTTGAAACCCAATGGCGGTCTAGACTCTCGCTCTGCCTAGGGGCACACCTTTGTACAGGGAGCCGGTTCCCTTCACTCTGCGGAAGCACCTTCCACCCTGACACCTTCCTGCCAGGACGTGGTGGCCTCCACTGTCCCCACTTCGCTTGCTTTCCTTCTGCTCAGAGTCAGCCATTCCTGGGCAATGTCCCAGACCTCAAATAACACCTTTGGTCCATCATGCCTTCAAGTTCATTCAAATTTCTGGTCCCCAGAGTATCTGTTGTTCAGAAAGAGGTCTATTAAATTAATGCATCCTGGCTGGGCATGGTGGCTCATGCCTGTAATACCAGCACTTTGGAAGACCAGAGGCAGAAGAACTGCTTAAGGCCAGTTTGAGACCACTCTGGGCAATATAGCGAGACTCTGTCTCTATTTTTTAAAAAGAGACAGAGTCTCTTTAATTAATGAATCCTTCAATAAGGGCTTTTAACTGAGAGGAGCCCCAGCTAGGCTGCAGGAGACTGTGGACCCTGCTGGAACAGCATAACCACACCTGCACATATGCACACATGTCTCTACACACCTCTGTTGTGCAGGGGTCTCTGCAGCCACAGAGGTCATCAAATCCATTAGGGGACCAGTGATCAAAGAAAGATGTGATCAAATGAATGACCGCCTCTTCATGGAGATGGCCTTCTGGGGGATAGCTGCATTTTTTTTTTTTTTTTTTTAAGACAGAGTCTCGCTCTGTTGCCCAGGCTGGAGTGCAATGGTGCGATCTCCACTCACTGCAACCTTCACCTCCCGGGTTCAAGTGATTCTCCTGCCTCAACGTCCCAAGTACCTGGGATTACAGGTGTGCGCCACCACGCCTGGCTAATTTTTGTATTTTTACTAGAGACGGGCTTTCACCATGTTGGTCAGGCTGGTCTCGATCTCCTGACCTCGTGATCCACCTGCTTCTGCCTCCCAAAGTGCTGGGATTACAGGTATGAGCCACCGTGCCCAGCCCCAGCTGCATTTTTTTTAAAGGCAGCTACAAGAAGGACTTGAGGGTTTTAGCAGGAGACATTCCTAATGCCTCCCAAGTCAGAATACGTATTCTCTGCCACTCCTGCACAAACACACATACCAAAATACGCATAAAACTGCCTGCGTTTAACTGTTATCAAATCCAAGATCTAGAACAGTACTTTTCAGCTCTGTGTTTCTGCCCCCTAAGAAGACAGAGGGTAGGTCACTGTAAGAGTTCACTGTACACAGGGGATGCATATGTAGAATTCCAAGGCAGTTTACCCACACAGCCACCTCACACATAAAAATATGACCAATGTTCACTTTATTCACCCTTTCTGCTACCAAGAACTTTAAACTATCAAAATTAAACAAAAACAGATTGCACAATGAGCAGCTTTGTTTGCCTTAAGTAGAGACTAGTTTCAAAATCAGTTCAAGTTTTTACATAAATATTCTAAACAGAATAACAGCCGTCTACCACCCCAAAAATAAGAAAGCCTATCTCAGAGTTGTGCGGAATAAATAAGACAATGTTTCCTGTAGCTACTGGGACAAGGGCCTGCCAATAACTTAGGACCAGGGCCATCTCTTTATTCAATGCCCTACCCATCACTCCATAATCCTGCTATTCCATGACTGTTCAGGCCTGGTTTGTCATGACTTGGAACTAGATAAGCTACCTTAAAAATTGCTCTTCTACCCCGATCAGGCCCAGCAATCAGGCTGACCAGCTAAATCTTACTGGCAAAGTTCTTTTATGCCCCGCTTAGAGACCCTACATTAATCTATAGAAAATGTCTATTTACTGTATGTTGAGTTCCAACAAACTGACTGCACTTACAGCATTCCATGGATTTAACACAGATTGGCCTCTTATGACAAACTCTTCAGCAGTGTGCATTTAAAATCTCAGTTATCCATAAATCTTGATGATGTATTTCATATTAAAATGAGAGATATAACAGTTTCAGTTTCTGAGTACTTTCTAAAATAACTGAGCTAACCCCAAGCTTTTGTTTTGTTTTACATTTTAATAAAATCGTTCTAAAATATGGTTGATCTTCCTCACTCTGCTCTCAGTGTGCACCACCCTCAGAACCCTACTCCGTCATCCCCTGTTCCTCCAAGACAACAGCCCTCTGGCCAGGCATGCACACTGCTCCCACACTCTCATCCTGAGACCAGATGCTGTCATCACAAGTACGCCTGGAACACCTGACAGGCATCAGGCCACTCCAAATTGCTATCACTTTAGGTCATCTCTACCATCCTTTCTCTACTTTTCCTTTTTTTTTGAGATGGAGTCTCACTCTGTCACCCAGGCTGCAGTTGAGTCGTGCGATCTCCACTCACTGCAACCTCCGCCTCCCAAGTTCAAGCAATTCTCCTGCCTCAGTCTCTGGAGTAGCTGGGATTACAGGCCTGTGCCACCATGCCTGGCTAATTTTTGCATTTTTAGTAGAGACAGGGTTTCACCACATTGGTTAGGCTGGTCTCAAACTCCTGATGCTGCCTTGGCCTCCCAAAGTGCTGGGATTACAGGCGTGAGACACTGTGCCCGAACTCTTCTTTAATTTAAAACTCCCTTCTACCTTCTTCCCTGTGATGGGATTACAAGCGTGAGCCACTGCGCCTGGTCTCTTCTTTACTTTTCTTTTCTTTTTTTTTTTGAGACGCAGTCTCCCTCTGCAGCCCAGGCTGAAGTGCAGTGGCACAATCTTGGCTCACTGCAACCTCCACTTCCCAGGTTCAAGTGATTCTCCTGCCTCAGCCTCCTGAGTAGCTGGGACTACAGGCACACGCCACCACGCTGGGCTAATTTTTGTATTTTTAGTAGAGACAGGGTTTCACCGTGTTAGTCAGAATGGTCTCGAAGTCCTGACCTCCTGATCCGCCCACTTCTGCCTCCCAAAGTGCTGGGATTACAGGAGTTAGTCACTGTGCCTGGCCTCTTCTTTTATTTAAAAGTCCCTTCTACTTTCTTCCGTTTCTACTGTTTCTCCCATATTTGTCAGCGTTCAGGTTTTAACACAGTTGGACTTTATCAGGTAAAACTCTGAAGTGTTTGGATCCTGGAACCCTTTCTGCTTCACAAAGCCTGGCATGTAATGTGTACCTAACAAATACACGTTAATCTAGAGATAGATTGGGGCTAATGGCTTTTTTTTTTTTTTAACCTCTTCCCAGTTGTCTGAAGTTCCCAAAACCAATTTATCTGATTCTCACCTTTCAGTCTCACTGGCTCATGCCCTCCACCTCAAAACTGCCTACATTAGATTTAATTTTTCCAGCTTGTTAGGTACCTTTTGACTATTCTTATTTTATACACACATACCTGGGCCATGTGGTGTTCCCAGAAGCTGGCTGAAATAAGTCTGCATTATTTTCTTTGTAGAGTCCCTCAGAAAGCCAAATGCTCAGACTGGGTAACAGCACCAGCCACAGGCACCTGCTTTCTTCCAAGAAGGAGCACTCACCTGTCACTCAAAAGCAACTGCACTGAGAAGTAGGGAGAACCAGAGAAGACTCCTGCCCTTTCTGAATTTTACCAATTATCTATTCAAATGTATTTACCCATAAGTGGGTACTCAAATGGAAATGAAATGTAACTCATATGGAAAATTCATCCCTAACCTGCATTCAACAGGAAAAGTAATATGTTCTGAATAGCATCACTTCTTTTTTTTTTTTCTTTTTTTTTTGAGACGGAGTTTCACTCTTGTTGCCTAGGCTGGAGTCTGGAGTGCAACGGCGTGATCTCTGCTCACCACAACCTCCGCCTCCCGGGTTCAACCAATTCTCCTGCCTCAGCCTCCCGAGTAGCTGGGATTACAGGTATGTGCCACCACACCTGGCTAATTTTGTATTTTTAGTACAGATGGGGTTTCTCTATGTTGCTCAGGCTGGTCTCGAACTCCCGACCTCAGGTGATCCGCCAACCTCGGCCTCCCAAAATGCTGGGATTACAGGCATGAGCCACTGCACCCGGCCTGTATCCCTCATTTTTTAAAGAAACATCAACTCCCTTTGAAATACTTGCTTAACTACCTATAAATTTGTATTTCTAAAGAAAGACTACAAGCTTGGGTAGATGTATGTTCAGGCACTACACACACATTACCCAAATTGAACAAAACCACAGCATATTAAATAATAACAAAATAACACCTCAAGTGCCTATAGTCTCACTTTAACCAGAACTCTAAGAATTCTAGGCTCAGGACCTGAAAGTAGCAGGGCCTTTCTGAAAATGATCCAGCAGCATATTGCAAAGTAGAGCGCTTCCGTTGACAATGCAAAAAACTAATTTTCTATATATAGCATAATTTCTTGTTTTGTTTGCTGTCATTATTCTGTTTTCACCTGTACAAACATACAATTTGTGTGAACATCAAAACAATACACATATTAACTTTTAGATCAAGTAGGGCTAAAAAGCACCACAGAGAACTGTGGAGAGTCCATTCTGAGATTCTGTCCCCATTCTCAATAAAACATGCATCTTGAAAGGTGGGTATCTGTACATCAAAATATGGATACACGGCAGAGACTGGGAAGACACTGATAAATACAGCACTTGGAGCCAGACGACTTGAGGGTGAGTCTCATTCCTGCCAAGTTATGAGCTGTGAGTCTCCAGCAAGCCGAAGAAACTCTCTCAGCCTGGCTTGCAGGGAGCCGAGATCGCGCCACTGCACTCCAGCCTGGGCAACAGAGCGGGACTCCGTCTCAAAAAAAAAAAAAAAAAAAAAAAAAAAAAAAAAAAAAAAACTCTCTCAGCCTGATTCTTCACCCAAAGATAAGGATAATGATTTCTGTCCTACCTACTCACAGGGTTGTTAAGATCCAAGTTATATCATAACTGTGAAATAACTTTTAAAATACTTTTGAAGGTGCACACCCATCAGATGGCTACAATTAAAAAGACAGACAATACCACAGATTGATGAGGAGATGAAGTAACTGGAAATCTCATATACCACCAGAGAGCATGAAAACTGCTATAGCCACTCGTGAAAACTACTTAGCAGCATCAACTAAAGCTAAATACATGCATAACTTATAATCCAGCAGTTCCACTCCTAGGTATATCTCCAACAGAAATGTGTGTGTGCACCAAAAAGCCATGTTTAAAACATTCACAGTAGCCCAATTTATAACAGCAGCAACAAAAAACAACACAAATGCCCTCCAACAACAGAATGGGCAAATATGTTGCAGCAGATTTTATGATGGAATACTAACAAACAGTGAGAATGAGCAAACTTCTGCTCTACACAAAACATGGATGAATCTCACATTTTACCAAAAGAAGCCAGATGTAAGAAAACAATTTGTATGGTTTCATTTTATTTCAAAAGTTCAACAAACAGGCAAAACTAACCTATGTTGTTAGAAATCAGGAAAGTGGCTAGTCGCAATGAGGAGGGTCCTTATTGGGATGGAGCACAATTAAGATTTCTTAGGGTGCCACTGTCTTCTTTTTTTTTTTTTAAGATGGAGTCTCGCTCTGTCGCCCAGGCTGGAGTGCAGTGACACGATCTCGGCTCACTGCAAGCTCCGCCTCCCGGGTTCACGCCATTCTCCTGCCTCAGCCTCCCGAGTAGGTGGGACTACAGGCCCCCGCCACCGCGCCCAGCTAATTTTTTTGTATTTTTAGTAGAGACGGGGTTTCACCGTGTTAGCCAGGAGGGTCTTGATCTCCTGACCTCATGATCTGCCGTCTCAGCCTCCCAAAGAGCTGGGATTACAGGTGTGAGCCACCATGCCCGGCCAGGTGCCACTGTCTTCTTTCTTAATCTAGGTGCTGACTATGTAAGTGAGTTCTCTTTGCGAAAAATTCCTTGAACCAACCACAATTTCTGTTCTTCTCTGTGTGTTACATATCAATATAGTTTACTCAAAAGTAAAGTGCTATAATACATAACTTTCTTTTCTCTTCCTGTCTTTTCCTCTAGATTGGGGGTCAAGTAACTATGGCCTAGCCTTTTTGGTACACAAAGGTTTGCTGAAACTCAGGCATACAGCAGATCTGAGTGGTTACAACAGAGGCCGTACAACCTACAAAGCCTAAAACATTTACCATCTGACCCTTGCCAAGAAAGAATACTTGCCAACTCCTGCACTAAATTGTAAACTGTGACTCCATCTGGAATCATAGCCATCACGACTGCAATCCCTGAAATTTCCACGACTTTCCACAGATCACAGCACTCCTCCCACCACAGTGAATTCCCTGAGTGATAAAGGCATTAAAGGTTTATATGCACTATGCATTATTTTCCACAGTAAAAAACTCTAATGTTTACTTAACCACAAACTCCCTAAAGATGATAAGGCCCTTTGTCTTAGTTATGGGATAAAAAGACTGGTTGTTCTCCTAAATAATAATTTTATGAAAATTAACACAATGAAGACAGTTGTCTCTTTCTCACTTCTGTGCCCAAGACCAACGTAACTTCACTCCACATTTGTAACCCATCCACTGAATGTTCTCTGCCAAGCATTTTCAAGCTGATAAATGTGATGATGATGAGTATTTGAGCCTAGTTTGCTGCCCAATGATGCAAAAGTATATATTTTCTAAAAATGTGCAGTGTCTTCTAAGTATGACATGTACCACCAGCAATTTGTGAGGTGGCATTAAGTGACACACAAATAACTAATTCTAATGGCTATCTATTCATCTTAATGTGTCTTGACATAAAGTATCATTGACACATCAAAACAGTATGATATATTGGCAAAAGGACAGAGACACTAGTGAGAGTTCAGAAGTAAACGCATATATTTATCATCCATTGATTTTTGACAAGAAGGCCAGTACCATTCAATGAGGCAAGAACAGTCTCTTCAATAAATAGTTCTAGCCGAAGTGGATATACACAGGTTAAAAAATGAACTCAAAGCCGGGCGTGGTGGCTCAAGCCTGTAATCCCAGCACTTTGGGAGGCTGAGGCGGGTGGATCGACTGACATCAGGAGTTCAAGACCAGCCTGGCCAACATGGCGAAACCCTGTCTCTACTAAAATAACCAAAAATTAGCCGGGCATGGTGGCACACATTTATAATCCCAGCTACTCAAAAGGCTGAGGCAGGAGAATTGCTTGAACCCAGGAGGCAGAGGTTGCAGTGAGCCGAGATTCCACCACTGCACTCCAGTCTGGGCAACAAGAGTGAAACTCTGTCTCAAAAAACTTTAAAAAAAGAAAACAAAAAAAAGAATTCAGACCTTCACCTCATACCATATACAAAAATTAAATCAGATCAAAGACTTCAATTTAAGGACTAAAACTATAAATCTCCTAGAAGAAAAACATAAGGGACAAGCTTCATGACTATGGATTTGGCAACAGTATCTTAAATTTGATACGAAAAGCTACAAATAACCAAAGGAAAAAACATAAATGGCACTCTATTAAAATATAAAACTTTTGTGAACGCTGGGCGCGGTGGCTCATGTCTGTAATTCCAGCACTTTAAGAGGCTGAGGGGGGCGGATCACTTGAGGCCAGGAGTTCGAGACCAGCCTGGCCAACATGGGAAAACCCCGTCCCTACTAAAAATACAAAAATTAGCCAGGGGTGGTGGCACACGTTTGTAATCCCAGCTACTCCACAAGCTGAGGCAGGAGAATCGCTTGAACCTAGAAGGCAGAGGTTGCTGTGAGCGGAGACTGCACCACTGCACTCCAGCCTGGGCATCAGAGCAAGACTGTGTCTCAAAAAAAACAAATAAATAAATGAAAATAAAACCTTTGTGCATCAAAGGGCACTAGCAAGAAGGAGAAAAGGGTCAGGCATGGTGGCTCACACCTGCAGTCCCAGCTACTTGGGAAGCTAAGGCAGGAGGATAATTTGAGGCCAGGAGTTTAAGGGCAACATAGCAAGATCCTGTCTTTAAAAAATAAAACATAAAAATTTAGCCAGGCATGGTGGTGGGCGCCTGTAATCCCAGCTACTCAGGAGGCTGAGGCAGGAGAATCACTTGAACCTGGAAGACAGAGGTTGCTGTGAGCTGAGACTGCACCACTGCACTCCAGTCTGGGCAACAGAGCAAGACTTGGTCTCAAAAAAAAAAAAACAAAAAAAAAATGTACAGATAGCAGGTTAATGAATGGAGAGGTATAAATGGCACTTAAAAATACTTTATTGAGCCAAAAGAAGGCAAGAAAGAAAGGGAAATATAAAATGATGAATCAAGTAGAAAACTATGTCTCAAGGCCGGGCGCGGTGGCTCAAGCCTATAATCCCAGCACTTTTGGGAGCCGAGACGGGCAGATCACGACGGGTCAGGAGATCGAGATCATCCTGGCTAACACGGTGAAACCGTTCTCTACTAAAATACAAAAATTAGCCGTGGCGGAGGTTGGCGTGCACCTGTAGTCCAGCTACTCGGGAGCTGAGGAGGAGAATGGCGTGAACCCGGGAGGCGGAGCTTGCAGTTGAGCTGAGATCCGGCCACTGGCACTCAGCCTGGGCAACAGAGCAAGTTCTCCGTCTCAAAAAAAAAAAAAAAAAGAGAAAACTACGTCTCAAAACAGCCTTAAACGTACTTAAAATCAGCATATCAGTTAAAGATAAAGATCATCAGCCCATACTTAGAAAAAGTTAACTATAGGCTGCTTGCAAGAGATACAACTTACATATAAGGATAGAAAGACAAAGTAAAAGAACTGAAAAAGAAATACTGTTGGAACACTAACCAAAGCAGTCATGATGTAAGTGTACCAATATCGAACAAAGGAGGCTTTAAGGCAAAAATCATTACTAGATATAAAGTGTGACTTATTTCATAATGATAAAAGGGTTACTATACCAGGAAAATATAAGATCTTTAAATTTGTATGGTTAAAAATGTAGCTCAAGATATAAAGATTGACAGAATATAAGAATAGACAAATTCACAATCATAGGAGAACTTAATATTTAATACACTTTTCTGAGTAACTGACAGAAAAAAAAGATATATGTTCTTATCAACTGCACATGGAACATTTACCAAATAAAACCACATAACATGAAAAGACCCAAGAAGGTTTCAAATAATTAAGTAATTCAAGGTAAGTTCTCTGACAACAATTCAAGTAAACTAGAAATCAATACCAATGAAGGTAATTTTAAAATTAGGCCACATCTTTTTCAATAACTTATGAGAAATCACTATAGAAATCAGAAAATAATCTTGAACTTACTGAAGACAAGAATAAACCATATCAAAACTTGGTGGATGCAGTTAAAACTGTAGAAATGCCAATAGCCTTAATACTTACAACCTTAAATGTATATATTAGAAAATAAGAAAGGCTGAAAATTAGTTAAGTATCCATATCAAGAAGATGAGAAGAAAAACAAATAAATAAAATAAAATAAAATGTAGGTACAGAACCGGAAGCGGCATGTATGTAGTTCTCTTCCCTTTTGTGGCCATGACTGAAGCAGGAGCAGCCAAAATGAAGTTCAATCCCTTTGTGACTTCTGACCAAAGTAAAAACCACAAAAGGCATTTCAATGCACCTTCCCACATTCACAGGAAGATTTCTGTCTTCCCTTCTTTCCAAAGAGCTGAGAGACAAGTACAATGTTCGATCAATGCCCATCCAAAAGGATGATGTTCAGGTTATACAAGGACACTATAAAGGTCAGCAAACTGGCAAAGTAGTCCAGGTTTACAGGAAGAAATATGTCCTCTACATTGAACGGGTGCAGCGGGAAAAGGCTAATGGCACAACTGTGCATGTAGGCATTCACCCCAGCAAGGTGGTTATCACTAGGCCAAAACTGGACACAGACCGCAAAAAGATCCTTGTACGGAAGGCCACATCTCGCCAAGTAGAAAAGTAAAAGGGCAAATATAAGGAAGAAACAATTGAGTAGATGCAGGAACAAAGTAGTCTTATATACAAGCTTTCGTTAAAACCTGAAATGAAAAAAAAAAAAAAACCCTAAGGAAAGCAGAAGGAGGAAAATGATAAAGGGAAGTAACTACTGGTATGTAAAACAAACATCTATTAATCAAATTGAAAGTCCAAACTTGGTTCTTTGAGAAGATTGTTAAAAGTGATAAACCCTGTCATGACTAAGAAAAAAACAAGAAAAAGCACAATCTCCATCATCAGAGAAAAGAGGAGGCCATCACTACAGAGCCTACAGTCATAAAAAGATAATGAGAGATACTTACGAATAATGTTCTGTTAATAAATTGTAAAATATTAGATGGGTCTTACAAACAAAACTTACCAAAACTGACACAAAGTAAAATTTTAAACTTCAGTTGTCTCATATATACTAAAGAAATTGAATCTGCAATTTAAAATTTTCCCCAGGCCGGGCGCGGTGGCTCAAGCCTGTAATCCCAGCACTTTGGGCTAGGCATGGTGGCTCATGCCTGTAATCCCAGCACTTTGGGAGGCCAAGGTGAGAGGACTGCCTGAGCCCAGGAGTTTTCAAGACAAGCCTAGACAACGTGACAAGACCTCATGTCTATTTTTTTACATTATTTTAAAAATTAAAAATACAAAATTTCCCCAAAGAAATCTCAAAGACCAGATGATTCTAACGGGGAATTCTACCAAAGATTTAAAAACAATATAATGCCAGCCTTATTATAAACTCTTACAGAGAAAAGAAAATAAAGGAAGACTTTCCAACCTATTTTATGAAGCCAGGAAAATACTGATATCAAAACTTGAGAATGGCAATATAAAAAAATAAAACTGTAGTCCAATGTGGCTCATAAACACAGATACAGAAAGCATAAAGTATGTACAAATCAAATCCAGATATACAAAAAAGAATAACATCACAACAAGTTTGCTTGTATCCCAGGGATACAAGTTTGACTTACCATTAGAAAAATCAACATTTTCCACCCTATCAACAAAATATAAGAGAAGAATCACATGATCACCACAATAAATACAAAACAAACATGATAAAATTCAAGACCCATTCATGATAAAAAACACTTCGCAAAACAGAAATAAAACTTATGTAATCTGATAATATCTACCTCCACCCCCCCCCAAAAAAGCCCACAACAAGCACCCTAGTTAATAATATAATTTTCCTCCTGCACAGTTGGGAACAAGTCAAGAGTGTCCCTTATTCACCATATTCATCCGCCATTATAGAAGAGGTCCTGGCCAGTACAATGAGCCAGAAAAATAGTAACGGAAGTGACGAAAATTAGAAATGAAGAAATAAAACTGTCAATATTTACAAATATGATTATAGAAAGAATTCCAAAAGAGTCTACAAACTATCACAAATAATAAGTATGTAAAAGGCTTTCGATACAATATCAATTTTTAAAATCCAATTGTATTTCTATAAACAAGCAACATACAGAAAATGAAATTTTTAAAATACCATCAACAATAGTTTCAGGAAATATCAAATATCTAGGAGTAAATTTAACAATATTTGTATAAGTCCTCTATCTTGAAGTCCCAAAACATGACTGAGATGATAACGAGGAAAGAAATGATTGGAGAGATTGTGTTTAGATTCAAAGACGCAAGACTGTAAAGACATTAGCTCCACCCATGTTATCTATATAGTCAATATAATGTGATCAAGATCCCAGCAAGTTTTTTTTATGAAAATTTATATGCTTATTCAAAAAGCTACATGAAATTGAAAAGTACCAACAATTGTCAAGATGATCGCAAAAATTAAAAACTAAATGGAGGACTTACATTTCCCATACTAGATACCAAGACTCAGAATAGCATAATTAAGACAGTGTGAAATTGACTAGCCAGGAACAAAAAAAACAATGGAAAAGAATCAAGTACAGAACAATTCTTCGCCTGATTTGCAACCACATAAAAAGACAAAAATGGTATTTCCAACAAATACTGCAGATTAATTGGATAACTATATGTAAAAAAAAAAAAAAAAAAAAAAAAATCCTGCCCTTTCCCTCTTCAAATCACATTCAGATGAAGTGTCAATCTAAGGTGAGACATATGGCTGGGTGCAGCAGTTCACACCTGTAATTTCAGCACTTTGGAAGGCCAAGGTGGGCGGACCACTTGAGGCCAGGAGTTGGAGGCCAGCCTGGCCAACATGGTGAAACCCCATGCCTACTGAAAATACAAAAAATTAGCCAAGTGCGGTGGTACGCACCTGTAATCTGAGCTACTCAGGAGGTTGAGGTACAAGAATCACTTGAACCCAGGAAGCAGAGGTTGCAGTGAGCCAAGATCACACCGCTGCACTCGAGCCTGGGCGACAGAGCAAGACCCCCTCTCAAAAAAATAAAATAAAGATGTAAAACAATAAAGCCTCTAGATGAAAACATAGGAAAATATTATAGTGGTCAAATATTATTTAAATAGATCCAAAAAGTACTAAAGGACTGACAAACTGGTATTAAGAACTTGTTTAATTGATTAGAGCGTATCTTTAAAAGAGTGAATAGGAGACTACAAAAAACTCATCCAGAGTATATAAAGAACTCTTACACATCAGTAATAAAACGGCATACAGCCCTTCACCAAAGAAGATACACAGATGGCAAATAAGCCTATGAGAAGATGCTCAACATCATATGTTGAAAATTATGTTGTTGAAATATTATCATATTGTTGAAAACACATGATGGAAATTGCAAATTAAAATGAGATATCCAGTACACTCCTAACAGAATGGCTAAAATCCAAAAAACTAATTAATCCCAAATGCTGATTAGGATGTACAACAGAAAGTCTCATTCATTCCTGGTGAGAATACAAAATGGTACAACCACTTTGGAAAACAGCTTGGCAGCCTGTTAGAAAAAACTACATAGTTTTCCCATACAATTCAGCAGCCACAGTCCCCGAGATTTACCCCAGTGACTTGAGAACTTACATCCAACACTAAAGAGCACACAAATATTTACAGCAACTTTACTCATATTGCTAAAAACTGGAAGCAACCAAGATGTTCTTCAAAATGTAAGTGGATAAATGTGATACATCCATACAGTGGAATATTATTCAGCAACAAAATGAAATACCTATCAAGCCTTGAAAAGACATGGAGGAATGCAAATGAATGTTGCTTACTCAAAACCAATCTGAAAGGTCGCATACTGAATGCTTCCAACTATGTGACATTCTGGGGAAGGCAAAACTGTAAGGACAATAAAAATATCAGTGCTTGCCATTGATCGGGGAAGGGATGGATGAATAGATAGAGCAAAGGGCAGTGAAACTATTCCGTATGACACTGTACGGCAGATATGCATTTGTCCAACCCATGGAATGCACAACACAGAAAATATATCCTAATGCAAACGATGGGCTTTAGTTAATAACAATGTATCAACATTGGCTAAACTTATTACACTAATGCAAGATGTTACTAATACGAGAAACTGTGAGGAGAGACAGAAGGTGTCTCCATACTATCTGCTCCATATTATCTGCTCAATTTTGGGTAAGCATGAAACTGCTCTAGAAAAGAAAGCATTAATTTTAAAATATATATGTCCCAGTAGAAAAACAGGTCAAGGTCTTCAACAGAGCTTAGCAAAAGAGAACAAATGGCTGACAAACATAAAAACCGTATTAGCATAGAACTCAAAATAAAAATCAAAATGAGATACCACTATACATACCAAAACAGCTAAGCAATAAAGGGACAGGCCAAACTTGTCCAATTCACAGTCCACATGCAGCCCAGGATGGCTTTGAATATGGCCCAATACAAATTCGTAAACTTGCCTAAAACATTATGAGATGTTTTTTGCAATTTTTTTTTTTAACCTCACCAGCTACCATTAGTGTTAGCATATTTTATGTATGGCCCAAGACAGTTCTTCTTCCAATGTGGCCCAGGGAAGCCGAAAGACTGAATCCCCCGGGAGAGGCGATACTAAGAGCTACTGAGCCTGCGGAACAAATGCTCGCATGTCCCCTGCTGGTAGGAGAGGAAGCTGGGACTGTCACTGGGAGACTGGCTGGCTGTATCCACTATGGCCCAGAAATACATAAAAGTTTGTAGCAACACTTATTCAAAAGAGCCAAAAACTGGAAATAACCCAAATATCAAGAGGAGAAGAGTAATTTATGGCAGGTTCATATAATGGAATACTATATACCTATCAAAAAAACACCGTTCTGCTGCATAGCAACAGGAATAATCTCATAAAAATAAATATGCAATGAATCAAGCCAGAAAAAATATGGGTTCATACTATAAATTCAATTTAGTTCAAAAACAGCTAAAGCTGGCCGGGCGCACTGGCTCACACCTGTAATCTCAGCACTTTGGGAGGCCAAGGTGGGTGGATCACGAGGTCAGGAGATCAAGACCAGCCTGGCCAATAGGGTGAAACCCTGTCTCTACTAACATACAAAAAATTAGCCAGGCGTGGTGGCGCGTGCCTGTAATCCCAGCTACTCAGGAGGCTGAGGCAGGAGAATCAAGTGAACCCAGGAGACAGAGGTTGCATTGAGTGGGAATTGCACCACAGAACTCCAGCCTGGCGACAGGGTGAGACTCCATCTCAAAAAAGAAAAACCGAAACAAAAACAGGTACAGCTAACACGTGGTATCAGAAGCCAGGACAGTGCGGGGAGGGCCAGTGACTGCGAGGGGCACAAACGCTCTGGCTGCTGGCTCCACAGGAAAACTCATGAAGCTCCTCACCTACAACTTGTGCACTTTCCTAGGCAGATGTTTTTTGCGAATAAAATAGTTACTTAAATGTAACAACAAAGAGGTTTCAAATAAAATACACATTTCTGGCTTCTCTTAGCAATCATAAGCTAGCTGGGCGCGGCGGCTCATGCCTATAATCCCAACACTTTGGGAGGCTGAGGCAGGGGATCGCTTGAGTCCAGGAAGTTGAGACCAGCTTGAGCAACATGGCAAAACCCCATTTCTACAAAAAATACAAACATTAGCCAGGCATGGTGGCGCAAGGGTATAGTCCCAGTCCGCACCCTTCAGGAGGCTGAAGTGGGAGGATGGTTTGAGCCCGGGAGGCCGAGATTACAGTGAGCTGAGATCACGGTACTGCACTCCAGCCTGGGCGCAAAGCGAGACTCCGTCAAAAAAAAAAAAAAAAAAAAAAACGCTTCCCCAGGAGATTCCATAATGCTGAGCTGCCAAGGGTGAGAACCAAGCTCCAGGCCTTGTCATGGTACTTCATGTGAAGTAAAGCTCTAGAACAGCTTGAAAAACACGGCTACTTCCTTGAAAGCACAGACAAATTATCTCTGTACACACAGACAACGTAAAGGCGTGAAACATAAAAAGCAATTCCAAAAGTATGGGATTGACTTTACCTAATAAGGAATTATGGTTTACACTAAAGCTTTTCCCAAGCTCGTTTTATATGAAAGACCAAGGTTTTAAACCCATGTGATATCACTACTTAATGCCAGGACTTCAAAATGTTTAGAGGTTATCTAATCACACTTCCTTCAAAATACTAACTACTCCAGTGGCTCACACATGTAATCCTAACACTTTGGGAAGCCAAGGCGGGCAGATTGTCTCAGCTCAGAAGTTCAAGACCAGCCTGGGCAACATGGTGAAACCCTGTCTCTACTAAAATACAAAAAACTAGCTGGGCATGGCGGCATGTGCCTGTGGTCTCAGCAACTCGGGAGGTTGAGACTGGAGAATTGTTTGAACCCGGGAGGCGAAGGTTGCAATGAGCCCGGGTCACGCCACTGCACACCGGCCTGGGCAACACAGCGAGACTCCGTCTCCAAAATAAATAAATACTCCAAATTTCTGCCTACCTAAAAAGTTCAATTATGGAAAGTGGAGGGTTTCATCCTTGGATAGATACCTGATATTGTTAGAAAGTTACTATTTTAAGCAGAAGCCGTCTCTCTGAAGCAAGTAAGTACTCCACTGTTACCGTAAGCCTGAGGGTATTACAGCTCTGGCTACCTCCTGCCTCTTAAAAGGTAAAGTTTAGTGGGACAAGTGGCTCACACCTGTAATCCCAGCACTTTTGGAGGCCAAGGCAGGTGGATCACCTGAGGTCAGAAGTTCAAAAACAGCCTGGCCAACATGGTGAAACCCCATCTCTACTAAAAATACACAAAATTAGCCAGTCGTGGGTGGCATGCGCCTGTAATCCTAGCTACTCGGGAGGCTGAGGTGGGAGAATCACTTGAACCCGGGAGGTGGAGGTTGCAGTGAACCAAGATCGTGCCACTGCACTCCAGCCTGGGCGACAGAACAAGATCTTGTCTCAAAACCAAAAAAAAAAGGTAAAGTCCTACTACCCCTAGCTTACGCTGGTGGTACCCTCCCCTTGGACTCTTGAATTCATCCAAGAAAACTGAAAATTCCTGAACTGGTAACCTAATCAGGAAAAGACTTGTTTATCCATTGGGCTCATAGTCTGCCTGTCTCCGCTCTCTGGAAATGAACTAAGCATTACAAATATTCCTCCAAAAGGAAAAAGAAACAGCAGGAGGCCAACTAAAGGCACAAGCTAAAAGAAAAAATTTTGCACCATTCCATTGGAAAAAACAGATGGAAGTCATACAAGATTCTAAAATGTGGTTTCCCTCAAGGTCACATTATTGCTAAAATAATTACGATAAAGAAAAAAAGCATATCTCACTCATCCTTCTACCCCCAGGATAGTGCCAGGGACACAGCAAGTGCTGAATGAAGGCTGCCCGTCGATGCCGATGAGACTCACTTCTCACGTCCTGACTACTTCAACTAACCTTCTTTCAGTGGGCCTCTTCTTACTCATTTCTTTAGATTTCAATTTTAACATCATTTTCTCCAGGAAGCCTAGACTTCAAGTGCCCAATCCGTCACCATGAACCATTATAAGGATACCTAGAGATCATGTCTCTTGTTCAGCTTTGTGTTCCTAGACCCTAACACAGGGCTCACCTATCACAGGAAGTGCTTTAAAAATAGTTGTGGAGCCAGGCACAGTGGCTCGTACCTGTAATCCCCGCATTTTGGGAGGCCACGGTGGGGGGATCATGAGGTCAGGAGTTCGAGACCATCCTGGCTAACATGGTGAAACCCCGTCTCTACTAAAAATCCAAAAAAATTAGCCAGATATGGCGGCATGCGCCTGTAGTCCCATCTACTCGGGAGGCCGAGGCAGGAGAATCACTTGAACCCAGGAGGCAGAGGTTGCGGTGAGCCGAGATCGTGCCACTGCACTCCAGCCTGGGCAATAAGAGCAAAACTGTCTCAACAACAACAAAAATAAAAGTTGTTGAATACAGGAATTAATGCACATGCAGGGCTTTATATTTATCAAGGCAGAACGCTAAAATGCACGCCTTTTTTTTTTTTTTTTTTTTTTTTAGACTGAGTCT
>NW_016841755.1:2869005-2881972 GCF_001698545.2 Rhinopithecus bieti | reverse complement strand
TTTTTTTTTTTTTTTAGACTGAGTCTCCCTCTGTCACCCAGGCTGCAGTGCAGTGGTGCAGTCTCAGCTCACTGCAACCTCCATCTCCTGGGCTCAAGCGATTCTCATGCCTCAGCACTCCCAAGTAGCTGGCACTACAGGCGCCCCCCCCCATTCCTGGCTAATTTTGTTTTTTTTTTTTTTTTTTTTAGTACAGATGGGGTTTCACCATGTGGGCCAGGCTGGTCTCGAACTCCTGGCCTCAAGTGATCTGCTCACCTCAGCCTCCCAAAGTGCTGGGATTACAGGTGTGAGCCACCGTGACAGGCCTAAAATTCATGCTTTGGACTCAAATGGTGATCCAGTTCCCAACTGCCACTCACTAACTGGGTGGACTTTCCAAGTCAGGTTTCCAGGTTGGGTGCGGTGTCTGACACCTATAATCCCAGCACTTTGGGAGGCCAAGGCGGGCAGATCATTTGAGGCCAGGAGTTCGAGACCAGCCTGATCAACATGGTGAAACCCCATCTCTACTAAAAATACAAAAGAAAAAAGAAAAACAAAAAGCCAGCCACGGTGGCTCACGCCTGTAATACCAGCTACTCAGGAGCCTGAGACAGGAGAATTGCTTGAACTCAGGAGACAAAGGTTGCAATGAGCTGAGATCACGCCACTGCACTCCAGCCTGGGCAATAGAGACTCCAATTCAAAAAGAAAAAAAAATCAGGTATCCGCTCTGAGCTTAATTCCCCGATCTGTAAAAATCCCTACCTCCCTTGCCGTTTTCTTAGCAATAAAATTCATCATAAGGCAACAGAGGAAATAAACCCACCGCACTTATGAGAAACATGATTAACACAGTGACTGATAGAGCAATGTCCCTCATTTTGGTTTCAGGTCCCTTCTATACATTCTTAAATGCAGCCCTCAGCTGGAAGCAGTGGCTCATGCCTGTAATCCCAAAACTCTGGGGGGCTGAGGTGGGACGATCACTTGAGCCCAGGAGTTCAAGACCAGCCTGGGCAACATTGTGAGACCCCAACTCTATTTAAAACAAAACAAAACAAAACAAAACAAAAAGGGGCCCTCAAAGTCTTTTAGTTTATGTAAGTTACATCTATTGATGTTTGTCCTATTATAAATTAAAACTAATCAATTTTAAAATATTTCTTCATTTAAAATGTCTACTACATTAACATATTTTATGAAAATATATCTTCCCCAAAATAGAAAGAATGGTTTTCATTTTACAAATCTTTGTAATGTCTCGATTAATAGAAGACAGCTAGATTGTCCTATCTATTCTGCATTTTCTCTGGTGCAACCTGTTCCTTTTGACTGTGATATATAAAGGTAATGCAGCCTCACTCTTAGGTACCGCCACCACCACCTAGATTCGTGCTAAGATGTCAGCAGTTGTGCCAAAAATTGCTTTTGTACAATTAGTGCAAAATTAACGGAGTGAAAAGCCTAATCATCTTAGTCTCACTATGGTATTTACCTTACAGAATCCTGAAAACATCTCAGGGAACCCCCATGGGTCCAGGAACCACAGTTTGAGAACCACTTTGCTACAGGAGGACTGGTG
Organism: Rhinopithecus bieti; assembly: GCF_001698545.2. NCBI lineage: Eukaryota > Metazoa > Chordata > Mammalia > Primates > Cercopithecidae > Rhinopithecus > Rhinopithecus bieti. The sequence goes on along the minus strand of NW_016841755.1, from coordinate 2,880,405 downwards.
TTAAGAAGGGAAAGGTTACTTTTAAGCAGGTTTGAGGAAGGCCTCTCTGAAGACACTAAAGCACCTGGAGCCACAGACTAGCAAAAGGTGTTTCTCAGACTAGGAAATGGCAAATGCCCTGAGACAAAAACTCAGGGCATCAAGGAAATATAATGTGGCATCAAGGAAAACAGAAGACTGCATGGCAGAGCAAGGAAAGAGAGAAGAGCCAGACAAGCCCCGATCAACAGGATCCTGGAGGAGTGTGGGTTTCTGTTAAAGGGATGAGGAAGCCAATGCAGGGTTTTAATCAGGGTGTGGCCATCTGATTTACATTTAACAAGATCATCCACGCTGCCAAGTGACCGATTTATTTATAGGAGCCCAGGACTAGCAGGTCCCAGAAAGAGGGCTGCAGCCCTCCAGCCCGGAGAGGGCGGCTGGGCCAGGGAGCGCCTCTGGAGATGGAAAGAGGAGGGCCCACTGGAAATACATTCCCGAGGTAGAAGCTGCAAAACTAAATCAGGAAGTGTGTTGGGGGATAAAAGAAATGGAATAATTCTTGAGGCCTGAGGGTGAAACACCAGGTGGAGAGGGTACCATCGGTGAGATGCGGACACTGGGGGAATAGGAGCCCCACCTGTGGCCACGGCAATTTTACATTCTTTCTCTGTGTTAAGCCTTCTTCCAAGTAACTGAGACACCGCACCTTACATTATTTTTGGCAGACGCCATATTAACAAAATAAAACCAAAAAATTAAACTAACAAAATAAGATCAAGGCCAAAACTCAAAAGTGGGAGAGGCAACAAAGACTTCCTTCCAGACACCATCAACCATTAATCAAAATTCTGAGCACTGCTGTTACCCAACTGCATACAAATCTGCATACCCGGGTCATGGTGCAGCCAACATCTCTCCAGCAGCCCACAAAGGCCCATCAGGTGTGCGAACGCTCGCTGAAACGCCTGTTGGCCACCAACGTTTCCCTAATGTGCATGTGTGTTAACTCTACCAAGTGTAATCACAAGAACTCCTGGTTTGGTGTGGCCTATGGAGTAAGTTTACATTGATTCCTACCCATTACCTCTTTCTTCCTAAACACAAAATTAGCATAACCCTTGTAGTTTCCAAGCCCGACCTTTCTCTGGGGCATCTGTGTTCTTTGGTCACAAGCTCTTTAATGAGCCTCAGTTTACTCATCCCCAAGAAAAGGGGAACACTTGAGTCACTAAGCTAACCAGTTACATAAAAATAAGGGAAGTCAAGGCATAACACACCAACTCCCACACGGAGTCCTAGGCGCCTACTCCCCCTTAGAGCCCCTTCAGAACCCTTTCCAAACGCGGAGCGCCGCTCCAGCTACACGGGTGACCAGGACCAGGAACCAGGCCTGCCGGGGGAAGACTCGCGTCCAAGGCCGCACGGGAACCACAGCGCCCGCGAGAAAAGGCGCGGCGCCCCCCTACCCCACTGCCCTCGACCTGGCAACCGCGGCACCGGCGAGTGCGCCCCGTTCCCCCTGCGCAGTGAAGTCCGCTCCTCAAGCTCCCGGCTGGGGCGGAAAGCAGGTCAATTCCTCACTGCTGGAAGGGCCAAGGTTTGGGGTGGCCGGTTGTGTGTTTGCCTGCTTTTAAATTCTGGGCCTTTCTTCCTTGGAAAACAAAATCCGAGTTATTTTATGACTTTAGCAAAGTATCATGGAGCATAAATTATTGGGGAAAACACTTCCTGACGCCTACTGTGTGCACGATCTAGCGCTCCCCACATAACACTGACGCCTACTGTATGCACGACCCACAGCCCTCTCCAGAAGCTCCGGGTTCAATCTACCCGGATCACAATGGCGCCTACTGTTTGCACGACCCACAGCACTCTCCAAATGCCCAGGGTTCCAGCTCCCCGGATCACAATGGCGCCTACTGTATGCACTACCCACAGCGTCTCCAAAGGCTCAGGGTTCAAGTTCCCGGATCACAATGGCGCCTACTGTATGCACGACCCACAGCGCTCCCCAGATAACATTGGAGCCCACTGTGTGCACGACAGTACGCTTCCCGGACAACGCTGGCGACTACTGTGTGCACGACCCCGCGCTCCACGGCCTCCCTGTGGGCCGAGCCCAACGTCCCCGGGGCAGCCCGCGCCGCGCTGGGTCGGGCGGGGGCGCCGTCCGGGAGGAGCCCGGGGAGCGGTGTCCGCAGGCCCGGGCTCTAGCCAGGCGCCTCCCCGGCGCGCCCGCGCCCTCCCGCCGGGACGGAACACGGGCGGCCAACTTTCCCTCAAGTTTAGCGCGGACCGCGACAGGGCCGCGGGCAAGGGCGCGCGGAGAGGCGGCCGCCTGCTCCCTCACCCGCCCTCCCGCCTCCGCTCAGCCGCCGCCGGCCCAGGAAAGTAGGCCCCAGCGCGCTGAGGGGCCGGCGGCGACTCGCCCGTATCATTCGCCGCGCTGCGGCCCGCCCGGCCCAGTCGCGGGCGGCGGCGGCCCGGGTCTCGCGCGCCCCGCCCCGCCACCCGCTCCGGCGCCCCCCGCGCCGCACCGGGAACGCAGGCGGGGCCCCGCACGGCCGCGGCGGGCGCGAGGGCGGCCGCGGCCTTACCGGAGTCGCCGGCGCGCCTTGGCCTCCTGGGCTTCGGGGGCGGCCCCGCGGCATCCGGGTCCGGCCGGCCCGGCTCGGCACCCACACCCCTCCACTCACTCACACTCACACTCACACGCGGCGGCGGGGCCGCGCACGCGCGGGCACCGGGCGGGCGCGCCCAGCCGGCGGCAGAGGCGGCGGAGCGGCCCGGCGGCGGGCGGCGGCCGAGCGCCGCCGGGCTCACGGGGAAAGCGCCCGAACGCGCGCACCGGAGCTCTCGAACCGCCCCGCCTCGGCGGGTCCATGGCCCGCGGCCCGCGTGGGGGCGTAGGCGCGGGCGCAGTGGGCGGGGGCGGTCGCGGCGCATGCGCGGGCGCCGCCGCGGGGCCTTCGCGGACGGAGGGGAGCGAGGGGGTCACCGGGCCGGGCCGCGAGCCCTGGAGCTCGGCCAGGCGTGGACCCCGGGCCAGCCCCGCGCCTCTGTGGCCCGGGCGCCTCGTGCGTGTCCGCGAGCTCGCGTGCGCGCGTCACCTCGGACCCCAGCATGGCTTGGAGGGCGGCCCTACCCGCGCCGCCCTAGTGCTGCGAAGGGCCTGGGAGCCCAAACCCGGAACCACCACCTGGGACTGGGAAGACGACATGGTCAGAAGTCGGTAATGTTCGTTTCCCTGGGGGCAGTGCATTAAAATGGACCATTTCACGTGTGTTGGTCTTGTGTGTTGCCCGCGCTAACTTGCACGAAGTGGTAACAGGAATAGGCAGCGCAGCAGCCTAGCGCCGGGTGGAGAGGCCGGCAGATCCCGGGGAAAGCGACCTTACTCTGTCACCTGGAGGGCTGGAGTGCAATGGCGCAAATTAAATTGTGCAATCTGATACGTCTTGACACATGTATACACTGTGAAACCATCTTCACAATCGACAGTGAATATGTGCCTCTCATCTCTCTCTAATCCTTTCCTCTCTCCTTCCTTCCCTCCTCCCCCTCCCACCCATCTGCTTTTTGTCACTAAGTTTGAATTTCCTAGTTTTTAAATATCTTTTGTAGAGTCTGGGTCTCGCTTGCCCTGTCACCCAGGCTGGAGTGCAGTGACACTGTCGGGGCTCACTGTAGCCTCAAACTCCGGCCATTAAGCAATCCTCCTGCTTCAGCCTCCTGAGTAGCTGGGACTACAGGTGAGCACCACCATGCCTAGCTTTTTTTTTTTTTTTTTTTTTTACATATGGGATCTCTCTATGTTGCCCAGGCTGCTCTGGAACTCCTGGCTTCAGTTGATCCTCTGCCTCAGCTTCCCGAAGTGTTGGGATTACCGGTGTGAGCCACTGTGCCCAGCCTGTGTTTCTTGGTGCTTCATAAAAGTGGAATCGTATCGCAAATAGTCTTTAGGGAAGTGGGGGCTGTTCATTGGGCATAATGATGTTGGAATTCATCTATATATTGATAAATACTTAAGTCCTTTTTATTGCTGAGCGGTGTTTAGGAGTCATTCTTGCTTACTCTTTCCCACTGCAGCCTTCACTCAATCGCATCAAAGATACATATCCAATACATAAACCAAATCCAAGCCACTCCCACTTTTATTTCCCCCTGAGCCATGCTGTCTCACCTAGATTACGGATACAGCCTAGTACGAATATTTCCAATTATGAAATGTATTAACACCACCAGCTTTCTTTCCTGTGTGTACTTTCAGAGTTAAGGTGAGTTTAAGTGTGTGTGGCCGGGTGTGGTGGCTCACGCCTATAATCCCAGCACTTTGGGAGGCCGAGGCGGGCGGATTACGAGGTCAGGAGATCGAGACCATCCTGGCTAACACGGTGAAACCACCTCTACTAAAAATACAAAAAAAAAAAACAGGCGTGGTGGCAGGTGCCTGTAGTCCCAAGCTACTGGGGAGGCTGAAGCAGGAGAATGGCGTGAACCCAGGAGGCGGAGCTTGCAGTGAGCGGAGAACGAGCCACTGCACTCCAGCCCGGGCGACAGAGTGAGACTCCGTCTCAAAAAAAAGGAGGTGTATGTGTATGTTGTTTGTTTTTAAGACACGGTTGGTCTCTTGCCCCGGCTGGAGTGCAGTGACACTGTCTCTGCTTACTGCACACTCTGCCTCCCCGGCTCGAGTGATCCTCCCACCTCAGCACCCCAAGTAACGGACTGTAAGTGCTCCCCACTATGCCCAGCTAATTTTTTGTAGAGATGGGGTTTCACCATTTTGCCCAGGCTGGTCTCAATCTCCTGAGCTCACCCACCTGGCTTCCCAAAGTGCTGAGATTACAGGCATGAGCCACTGGACCTGGCCAAGTATTTTTTTTTTAAATCCAATTTGATAATCTTTTGTCTTGAATGAGAGTGGTGGCTCCCAAATTTCCTGCACTTTAGAAGACTCTGGAAAGCTTTTAAAAGTCCCAGTGCTCTGTTCGTACTTCACATCAATAAATCTGACGGGAATGGGAACCGTGCATTGGTGGTGGTTTTTAAGATCTGCAGGTAATTTTCCGATGTACAGCAAAATTTAAGAGCTAGATCATTTAGTACATTTATACAAAGTGATTACTGATATTTTACATTTAAAGATGTCTTTTACACTTTCCATTTGACTCACATATTTTATGTTCTTTACGCCTTTCTTGATTTCTTTTGGATTACTGATGTTTAAAATTATCAGTAATTTTAAATTTAAAATTTTAAATTTGAGATCAGGCGAGGTGGATCACACCTGTAATCCCAGCACTTTGGGAGGCCGAGGTGGATGGGTTGCTTGAGCTCAGGAGTTCACGACCAGTCTGGGCAACATGGCAAAACCCCATCTCTACCAAAAATACAAAAAATTGGCCAGGCATGGTGACGTGTGTCTGTGGTGCCAGCTACTCAAGAGGCTGAGGTGGGAAGATACTTGAGCCTGGGAGGTTGCAGTGAGCTGAGATTGCGTCACTGAACTCCAGCCTGGGTAACAGAGTGAGACTGTCTCAAAAAAAATTATATATATTTACATACATATTATATATACTATATTACATATATTTATGTATAAAGCTATGTGTATTTACATATATATAGTCGATTTATATATATAAATAGCCTTTAGTGGTACACTTAAGATTATAACATGCGCTCTTGACTTACCAATGTCTAATGTAAATTAGTATTTTTTCCTCTTCCCAGACAATGCTAAAAGAGTTTATTGGATATTTTAGTTATTTCTATATTTAAAACTCCACAAGACACATTACAGTTGATGTTCATTTTGATGGCCCACATATGTGGCACTATCATTGCGTTTTATCCTTCTGTGACTTTCTAGGGTCATTTCCCTTCCACCTGAAGTACCCCCACTATTATTTCCTTTAGAGGAGGTCTGCTCATCATCTCAGTTGTGTTTGCCTGAAAATACTTGTATTTAATTTTGATTCTTAAAAAATATTTTTTCTGAGTATGGAATTCTAGGATGTCGGCTAGTTTCTTTTAACACGTTAATGATGTAACTCCACTGTCATATGCATCCATATTTTCTGCTGTTTTTTGAAATAAATATTGACTGCATTTACGTGTTTCTCTGTCTTCAGTTTTCTTCAGTTTTACTATAGTTTATCTGGATGTGTTTATCTTTTTATTCTTCTTGGGAGTTGATTGGACTTACTAAGTGTCTGGATTGTTGTCTATGTCTTCGATTTTGGAAAAATCTTGGCTATTATTTATTCAAATACTGCTTCTGCTCAAATAGCTCTCTTAACCTACCAGAGCTCTAATTAAACATAATTGGAGGCCGGGCACGGTGGCGTACGCCTGTAATCCCAACACTTTGGGAGGCCAAGGCAGGCAAATCACGAGGTCAGGAGTTCGAGACCAGCCTGGCCAGCATGGTGAAACCCTGTTTCTACTACAAATACAAAAATTAGCCAGGCATGGTGGCGCATGCCTGTAGTCCCAGCTACTCGGGATGCTGAGGCAGGAGAATTGCTCAAAACCAGGAGCAGAGGTTGCGGTGATCTGAGATCATTCCAGTGTACTCCAGCCTGGGCAACAGGGCAAGACTCCATCTCAAAAAAAACAAACATGTTGGATCATCATATACTTTTTAAGAAAATTCTATATGATGTTTTTATCTTTTTGTTCCTTTATCGTTCTTTCTGGTTTGTTCTGATCTATCCTCCAGTTTATTAAATTGCTCTGTGGCTATGTCACAACTACTGTTGAACATACCCATTAAGTTCTTAAGTTGGTTTTGGATTTTTCAGTTCTTGAATTTTAGTTGACTCTTTTTCACATCAGCAAAGTTTGTTTTGTTTTGTTTTTTTGAGGTAGGGTCTTACCCTGTCACCCAGGCTGGAGTGCAGTGGCATAAACAGCTCACTGCAGCCTTGACCTCCAAAGTTCAAGTGATACTCCTGAGTAGCTGAGACTACAGGTGTGCACCACCATACCTAGCTAATTTTTTTTTTTTTTTTTTTTTGGTATTTTTTGTAGAGATGGAGTTTTGTCATGTTATCCAGACTGTTCTCAAACTCCTGGGTGCAAGTGATCCACTTGCCTCAGCCTCCCAAAGTGCTGGGATTATAGGTGTGAGCCACTATGCCCAGCCCAAAGTAATTTTTAAAAATATGTTGGCCGGGCACGGTGGCTCACGCCTGTAATCCCAACACTTTGGGAGGCTGAGGCGGGCAGATCACTAGGTCAGGAGATCGAGACCATCCTGGCTAACATGGTGAAACCCCGTCTCTACTAAAAATACAAAAAAAAAAAAAAAATCAGCCACGCATGGTGGTGGGCACCTGTAGTCCCAGCTACTCCCGAGGCTGAGGCAGGGGAATGGCCTGAACCCGGGAGGCAGAGCTTGAGTGAGTGGAGATTCGCACCCCTGCACTCCAGCCTGGGCAACAGAGCAAGACTCCATCTCAAAAAAAATATGTTCTAGGCTGGGTGCAGTGGCTCACGCCTGTAATTTCCAACACTTTGGGAGGCCAAAGCAGGTGGATCACCTGAGGTCAGGAGTTCGAGACCAGCCTGACCAACATGGTGAAACTCCATCTTTACTCAAAATATGAAAATTAGCCAGACATGGTGGTGCGTGCAGCTACTTGGGAGGTTAAGGCAGGAGAATCACTTGAACCTGGGAGGTGGAGGTTGCAGTGAGCTGTGATCGTGCACTCCAGCCTGGGCGACACAGACTGTCTCCAAAAAAAAAAAAAACCATGTTCTAGTTCATTTTAACCTCATGAGCCTAATTATTATTCCTGATAATTCTACGGTGTGGAGCGCCTGTGCGTCTTTTTCATTATTCCTAATTCTACGGTGTGGAGCGCCTGTGCGTCTTTTTCATTATTCCTAATTCTACGGTGTGGAGCGCCTGTGCGTCTTTTCTTTTTTGGTCTCTCATTTGTGCTGGTTCTTCTTGTGTTGCCCTGCCTTCTTGTTTGTTTAGATACATACAAGAAATGACTTGGAAAATTACGTAAAAAGTAATTTAAGGTATAAGATGATATATTTCAATAAAAGATTTTCATCTACTTCTGCCAGCTTCCTGGCATTCTGTGACCCCCTGTGTTTTATTTCAGACTGGACAGCCGGCACCACCCAGTGATTCAAGGATGGCCATAGCCCAGTGCAGGGGCAGATTTGCTTCCAGTTTGCCCTTACTCCTCGGTACAGTCCATGGGGTTTTCAGCTCTCAGTGCTTAGCGGTTTCATAGGGCCCCCACCCTTGGTACTCTGGATTAAAAAAAAAAAAAAACACCTAGGCAAAAACAGTTCACGAATGCTGACTCACCTGTCTTCTCCTGAATCCTGGGCTGACAGTTTCTAACTAGCTTGTGAACGCTTCGTTGCCCTCAGTAGGAGCCTTAGTCTGATTCACCTAGTTGGCCACAACCAGGAGAGAAATGTCCTTCTATCCACTCTCTCTAACCTATGTCGATCAGGCTCCCACCCACCCACGTGACATCTTCAACCATGTGACTTCAAGGTCACAGTGATCTCCACACTGCCAAACACAGTAGTCCATGCTGGTCCTCCGACCTCCCAGGTGCATCTGGCAGCTCGCCACTTTCGGCTCTGACTTCACTGCCGTCCTCAGCCTCCTGGTCTGGTCCCCAGCTCCTCCCAGCCCCTTAGCACTGCAGGGATCATTGCTGGGCTTCTGCTGTACCCACTCCTTGATGATCTCAATTACCTGCATTCACACATCGGCCCTGTGCTGATGGCTGTCTACCTGCATCTCCATCTAGCTGAACTCCAGGCTCCAGCCCAGAGAAGCAAGTAAAGAGCAAAACAAGCAAGTGACTCACATGTGCATCAGGCATACACACAGAAGTGCTCAAAGGGGTTGTTAGAATTTGAGATCTATTTATTTATTTATTTATTTATTTTTTTTTTTTTTTGAGACGGAGTCTCGCTCTGTCGCCCGGGCTGGAGTGCAGTGACCGGATCTCAGCTCACTGCAAGCTCCGCCTCCCGGGTTTACGCCATTCTCCTGCCTCAGCCTCCCAAGTAGCTGGGACTACAGGCGCCCGCCACCTCGCCCGGCTAGTTTTTTGTATTTTAGTAGAGACGGGGTTTCACTGTATTAGCCAGGATGGTCTCGATCTCCTGACCTTGTGATCCGCCCACCTCAGCCTCCCAAAGTGCTGGCATTACAGGCATGAGCCACTGCACCTGGCCGACAATTGAGTTCTTTATGGAGGCTCTGTTTTTAGTCAGATAAGGGATTACAGAAATTCAAGTGCCTTAAAAAAAAAATCGATTATTTTAGATTTAGGAGGTACACGTGCAGGTTCGTTCCATGGGTATATTGTGTGGTGCTGAGGTTTGGGGTATAAATGATCCCGTCACACAGGTATTACAGTAAGCATGGGACTCGATAGGTTTCAACTCCCCTCTCCTTCTTTCCCCATCTAGTAGTCCCCAGTGTCTCTTGTTGCCATTTTTATGTCCATTGTATCCAGTATTTAGCTCCCTCTTATAAGTGAGAATGTGGTATTTGGTTTTCTTTTTTTTTTCCCAGATGGAGTCCTGCTCTGTTGCCCAGCCTGGAGTGCAGTGGCACGATCTTGGCTCACTGCAACTTCCAGCTCCGGGGTTCAAGCAATTCTCCTGCCTCAGCCTCCCAAGTAGCTGCGATCACAGGCGTGCACCACCACACCCAGCAATTTTTTTTTTTTTTTCATATTTTTAGTAGAGACAGGGTTTCACCATGTTGGCCAGCCTGGTTTCAGATGACCAGCCCACCTCAGCCTCTCAGAGCGTTGGGATTACAGGCGTGAGCCACTGCCGAGGACCGGTATTTGGTTTTCTATTCCAGTGTTAATTCGCTTAGGATAATGGCCTCCAGCTGTATCCACGTTGCTGCAAAGGACATGACTTAGTTGTTTTTTTATAGCTATGTAAACTGCCTTCAGCTTGAAATAACTAATATGTCAATGTGGCATATTTTGGGGTGCCACGTCCTGCTCCCTTTCATTAATCTCCCTACCAGTTTCCCTGCTTCTTCCCTGTTGACCCCTTCTCCAGTAAGAGAAGATGGAACATATCAGCATTTTGTGAGGATTTTACGAGATAAAACATGTAAAGGATTTATTGAGTGGCAGGTAGTGAGCACACTGATCATTGATGAGACTCCTGTGAGTGTTGCTGGTGACAGTACAACATCAGAGCCACTCCCACCACCTCACTTAGCCCCCTCAGCGGGTGTCCTTCCTTTCCAGGATGAAAACTCACAGAAGTCCCATTATTTTGCTGATGACTTTTAGATATTAATGTCCTGAAGTCACTTTCAGTTAACTGGGCTGGGCCTGATGGCTCACGCCTGTAATCCCAGCGCTTTGAGAGGCTGAGGCAGGTGGATCACTTGAGTCCAGGAGTTCGAGACCAGCCTGGGAAACATGGCAAACCCCATCTCTACTAAAAATACAAAAATGAGCCAAGCATGGTGGTGCACACCTGTAATCCCAGCTACTAGGGAGGCTGAGGTGGGAAAATCAATCCCCTGAGCCTGGAGGTCGAGGCTGCAGTGAACCGAGGTCCTGCCACTGCACTCCATCCAGCCTGGGCAACACAGCGAAACTCTATCTCAAAAAAATAAAGTCTTGATTCAGTCTAATATATTAATCAATTTTCCTCTTATTGATAAAAGAATACATGGTAAAGGAATACAAAGGTAAACTTCCCTTCCTCCCCAGTTACAACCACTTGTAGCTATTATATTTCTGCCTGTTGGTGCTGCAGGCTTCTCTCTTTCTTCATAATATCTAGAGTATTTCTAATTTTGTAACAGCTTTACTGAGGCATAAATGAGATGCACCAAGCCACACATACCTAAAACTTACAATTTGATACATTTTAGCATGTGTATACACCCATGAAACTACCTACCACTCCAAGATAATAAACATTCGACCAGATGTTGGCTCACGCCTGTAATCCCAGTACTTCAGGAGGCCGAGGTGGGCAGATCACTTGAGGTTAGGAGTTCCAGACCAGCCTGGCCAACATGGTGAAACCCCGTCTCTACTAAAAATACAACAAATTAGCTGGATGTGCTCGCTGGAAACCAGGAGGCGGAGTTTGCAGTGAGCTGAGATTATGCCAGTGCACTCCAGCCTGGGCGGCAGAGCGAAACTGTCTCAAGAAAAAAAAAAGTGGCCAGGCACGGTGGCTCAAGCCTGTAATCCCAGCACTTTGGGAGGCCGAGACGGGCGGATCACGAGGTCAGGAGATCGAGACCATCCTGGCTAACACGGTGAAACCCGTCTCTACTAAAAAATACAAAAAAACTAGCCGGGCGAGGTGGCAGGCGCCTGTAGTCCCAGCTACTCGGGAGGCTGAGGCAGGAGAATGGCGTGAACCCAGGAG
>NW_016841755.1:2853855-2865775 GCF_001698545.2 Rhinopithecus bieti | reverse complement strand
TATATATATATATATATCTTCATGACACTTGTTAAAGACAGTAAGGAAGGCTTTAGTCAAGCCAGGGCATGACCTTTACTCAAGGGACCACTTTGTAGGGACCTTGAGTAGGGACCACTTTGCAGTGGGGCATAGAGACTGGTCCCAACTCCAAATACAACAAGAAAAAGTGGGTATTTATAGCTAAGGAGAAGGTGGAAAGTCACTGGATGAAAACTTACTAAGAGGAGACATCAGAGATGAGGGGTGACTCCGGCTAAACCAACCTCACAGGACCCGCAGAGGGCAGGCCAGGGAGATCAGACATGGCCTGGCGGAGGATGGAGGATGAGGAACCTGATCAGATATCGAGGGTGGGGGTTGTAGCTAAACTGGCTGAGCAGGACTCTTGCTAAAATTGGACCATGCAGAGATAACACAGAAGTCCAAAAGTCAGGACCTAGTTGAAAAAGCACCCAGAGGCTAGAATGGAGAGAAGAAAAAAAGAGGGAAAAAGGAAAAAGCACCCCAAGGAGCCTGAATGGAGTTAGGTGGAGGAGATGATAGTCTCTGGCGCCGCTCGTCTCTGCACTCAGCATTAGCGCTCAGCACCCCTGGGAAGCCGAGTTAGGTGGAGGAGATAGTCTCTGGCGTCGCTCATCTCTGCACTCAGCCTTAGTGCTCAGCACCCCTGGGAAGCCTACCGAGATCACAAAGGTGAAAAAAGTGCTTTCATCCTTAACCCAGTCCTTATCCACAACCCCCTCCCCAAGGGCATGACTATGCCAGTGCTCCTGTTCCCGAAGCTGACCTCCGCGGGGAAAGAAGAAGAATGCTTTTCATTTGAGATGAATGGGACACATACCACGGAATGTCAGGCAGTGCGAATGGGATACAATGACGAAAAAAAACCACCCCCAGTCTTAAGAAACTTGCAGGTTTTGTGGGAAAGGTAGAAGCAGCAAATACTACAATACAAGGGTAAGTGGAACTGGAGAGATCAACCCTGTGGGCTCCCTTCCAGAGCCCAGTGACCCCAACAACCCTGGATTTTGAAGGCTGATCAAGTGCAGTGCATGGGAGAGAATGGAAGGAGATGCCTTCAGCTCCACAGGTGTTTGCTGGGGTGATAGTGGCTTCGAAAATCAAGACCCTTTGGAGACTGGAAAAAAACCTACATGCAAACAATTGCTCTGGGAGTTGCAGCAGTAAAGTCACTTCTGCTTTTTATTGCATGATTAAAATACCTCCATGTAATAACTTGGTTTTTTTGTTTTTTGTTTTTTGTCATTTTTTTAGATGGAGTCTCACTCTGTTGCCCAGGCTGGAGAACAATGGCGCAGTCTCAGCTCACTGTAACCTCTGCCTCCCGGGTTCAAGCGATTCTCCTGCCTCAACCTCCCGAGTAGCTGGGACTACAGGCACATGCCACCACACCCAGCTATTTTTTAGTAGAGACGGGATTTCACCATATTGGCCAGGCTGGTCTCGAACTCCTGACTTCGTGATCCACCCACCTTGGCCTCCCAAAGGGCTGGGATTATAGGTGTGAGCCACTGTGCCCGGCCTTAATAGCTTTTTTTAAAAAGGATGTCAAGTTAATGGAATGTATTCTGCTTCAGAAAATAAAACTCTTAGGTTTTCAAAAATTAGCAACCCCAGGATTACCAAGGGTCTGCTTACTGTTTACAGTATGTGAATCCTACTTCCTTTTCACGGTTGTAAAGACTGGGATTTTCTGGGAGCTGAACTGCAGGAGTCCGCAGGCCACCTGTTAGGACTGTGCACACTCCTCCACAAACACGCCTATGGGGGGATCCTTGGCTCTCTCTGCAGGGGTGCGTTGGGTATGCACCAGCTGGGAAGGAAGGATCTGTTGGAACAGCAATCGAAGCCAGGGCAGGCCTCCCAGGGTGTTACTGGTGGTGAAAACAACCAGCTTCCTCTTCCCTCCCTCCAGCATGGCAACCACCACCCTCAGACTCAGAGATACCTGCAGGAGTGTGATCGGGCTGACCTGTTGCTCTTATCTGGAATTCTTTTAGGCTGATGGGAGATCACTTCATTTCTTTCTTTCTTTTCTTTTCTTTTCTTTTTTTGTTTTTTTTTTTTTGAGATGGGATCTTGTTTTGTCAACCAGGTTTGAGTGCAGGTTCAGGTGATTCTTCCGCCTCAGCCTCCCCAAGTAACCTGAGTAGCTGAGAAAACAGATGCGTGCCACCATGCCCGGTTAATTTTTGGACATTTTGCAGTGATGTGGTTTCACCATGTTGTCCAGTCTGGTCTTGAACTCTTGAGCTCAAGGGATCCTCCCACCTTGGCCTCCCAAAGCACTGAGATTACAGGTATGAGCCACCGTGCCCGGCTACCCAGGAGATTACTAATTTTTGGCATAAATCCATCCAAAACTATTCATTAGTTTATCCACTCGACATTGATTTATTATTCCTGACTGCAGCCAACAACACTGTGAATACTTACCCTGCCTCAAGCTCTGGTCTAGGTCCTAGAACATTCATGAAAACTTGCTTATCTGCCCTCTGGCAGGTGAGAAAACTTTGTAAGAACTTTCAACAGTAAAAAGTATGAGAAGATGTACAACAGATCTGGGACTATTTGTAACGTAAACCCAGTGGAGGATGTAGGAGCAGAAGTGGAAGGCCCTGAAGAGGGTCCTGCACACGCCGGACAGGCCTCCAACAGAGAAGACACACAACCTGGCTCAGCACAGTGGCTCACACCTGTAATCCCAGCACTTTGGGAGGCTGAGGCAGGTGGATCACCTGAGGTCAAGAGTTCGAGATCAGCCTAGCCAACATGTTGAAACCCCGTCTCTACTAAAAATAAAAAAAATTAGCTGTGTTTGGTGCAGGCTTGCAGTCCCAGCTGAGGCAGGAGAATCGCTTGAACCTGGGAGGTGGAGGTTGCAGTGAGCCAAGATCACGCTTCTGCACTCCAGCCTGGACGACAGAGTGAGACTCTGTCTCAAAACAAAATAAATAAAATAAAGAAAACACACAATTCACACCACAGCCACCAGGGTGATTGTCCAGGTTGTATTTCTGCTGACATCGACCCTTCGTGCCTTCCTCTTGCCGCCCCTTCCAGCTACACCTCCCTGGAAGGCACATGGTCCACTAGACCAGAAGGGTCGTTGTATGGGTCAGAAATCAGGTTACTCTTGGAGAAAGAAACTACTGAGAATCAACCCAAAGGGAATTAAATGAACACCCGTAAAGGAATGTGGGGACTTACGAAGCATGGGGCTGAGAAGACGCCAGCCGGCAAGGGTAGGTCCAGTAGTCAGAGGAAGCTGCTCCCTGAGGCGGTGAGAACCGAGGCTCGTATGTCACAGTGGGTCACCATACAATGACCAAAACCTATTCCACCACATCATCATCTGTTGAAAGTTAAACTGCAGTTTAATACATTATTACACTTTTATTCATAATTTTAGGGTTAACCTGAAGGGCTACTCTGCTTGGAGCCTGAACAAAGAGAAGTCAGGATTAGGCTTTTGTGCAAAGGAGACATCAAATTTGGGGAACATGAATGTCTTGAGCAATGGAGAGGCAGGCCGAGGTCGCTCAGTGATTTTCCAGGCTTTCCTTAGCACGCTCAGCTTTTCTCAGATTGCGTTCAGTGGTTCTTAACTCAGAGGGATTTTGCCTCTCAGGACATTTGGTGATGTCTGGAGACATTTTTGGTTGTCACACTGAGAGGAGGCGCTACCGACACGTCGTAGGTAGAGAGCAGTGGTGCTGCTAAACCTCCCATAGTACACAGAACAGCCCCATGAAGAACGACCTGGCTGGGGCCTGAGATCATTGCTTTACCTGGAGGTGCAGCCAGTCAGCCAGGGGAACGAAGCGGTACTTGTGGGCTGAGCAGAGAGGGCCCTGGGGAGATCCTGGGTGTGTGTACATGACGGCCCCAGGCGGGTCCCGGCAGAGGAGGTTGAGGTGCTGAGTCAGAGGTATGTTCCTGAAGGCACCCACAAGGGGGCCGCTTCGTGGAACTGCAGGCCTGGTCCTGAGCAGCATGGCTTGGAGCTGTCTGGACAGGCCTGCAGAGAAGGGCGTCTACCTTACTGAGGTCAACCCACACACATCTAGTAGTCACAAGGCTGCTGTCGCAACGGGCTGCCTGGCCTATCTTGTGATGATGTTTGTTTTATACGTAATGTTACGCTTTGTTTATGGACAAGCAATGGAGGCTGGTGAGGCCTCCCTGGGCCTGTTACATACCCAGAGGGCCCTGTGCCCACCTCAGGCCTCATTGTCTCCTGAGAGTCCAGTGGCCGGAAGACGTCACTCCCCTCCTGTTTGTGTTCTCTCCTGCCCTCTCTCTGCTTCTGCTTTTAAGAAACACCTGTTGGCCAGGCGTGGTGGCTCACGCCTTTAATCCCAGCACTTTGGGAGGCTGAGGCGGGCAGATCATGAGATCAGGAGTTCAAGGCCAGCCTGGCCAACGTGGTGAAACCCGTCTCTACTAAAAACGCAAAAATTAGCTGGGCGTGATGGTGCACACCTGTAGTCCCAGCTACTCAGGAGGCTGAGGTGGGAGAATCACTTGAACCTGGGAGGCTGAGGCTGCAGTGAGCCAGGACCATGCCACTGCACTCCAGCCTGGGCTACAGAACAAGACTCCTAAAAAAAAAAAAAAAAAAAAAAGANAGGCCTGCAGAGAAGGGCGTCTACCTTACTGAGGTCAACCCACACACATCTAGTAGTCACAAGGCTGCTGTCGCAACGGGCTGCCTGGCCCATCTTGTGATGATGTTTGTTTTTATACGTAATGTTACGCTTTGTTTATGGACAAGCAATGGAGGCTGGTGAGGCCTCCCTGGGCCTGTTACATACCCAGAGGGCCCTGTGCCCACCTCAGGCCTCATTGTCTCCTGAGAGTCCAGTGGCCGGAAGACGTCACTCCCCTCCTGTTTGTGTTCTCTCCTGCCCTCTCTCTGCTTCTGCTTTTAAGAAACACCTGTTGGCCAGGCGTGGTGGCTCACGCCTTTAATCCCAGCACTTTGGGAGGCTGAGGCGGGCAGATCATGAGGTCAGGAGTTCAAGGCCAGCCTGGCCAACGTGGTGAAACCCGTCTCTACTAAAAACGCAAAATTAGCTGGGCGTGATGGTGCACACCTGTAGTCCCAGCTACTCAGGAGGCTGAGGTGGGAGAATCACTTGAACCTGGGAGGCTGAGGCTGCAGTGAGCCAGGACCATGCCACTGCACTCCAGCCTGGGCTACAGAACAAGACTCCTAAAAAAAAAAAAAAAAAAAAAGATGATGATCTGGAAGCCCGAGTGTAGCTAACTGGTGCACAGATGAAAGTGAAATGTGTGATCTTTCCTAGGGCCCCACTAAGACTTCTCTGAGCCACGGGAGGCTCTCACGAGTGTGTAAGCCAAGGTTTTGGGGAAGGGATGAATGGGTGTGTCTCACATTTTCCCAGCTGCCTCTCCCTTCCCCTTCCTCCTTGCTCTGGGAGACTTCTTTGTGGATTCCTTCCCAGGACTTGGTCTGAATTCCCTAATAGACGTTCTCCTGGCAGGACGAATCCCCCTTTGCAGTACTCGGGGACTGCCTGCTGCTCTAGCTGTCTCTGGTCCACCTCTCCTCTCTTTCAACTAAAGCCCTCACGTGCCAAACCATCCTTGGTGGATCTCGTCCACAGCATGAAGTAGGCCCTTGGAGTTGTCGACTGACTAGTTTCACTATTGGTGACTCATAGCATCTCACTCATTTCCTGTTCATCAGTAGGAGGCAGCAGTCTGCACCTTTGCATCACATTTTGAAGGTATCTGTGTGTTTGTCCTTGTGGAGAACACGTTGCCTATTATATCCTCTAGGTCCATGAGTGACCCTCATCCTCAGTAAAAGTGGATTCACGCTGGCACAGTCTGCTTTGTTTTATTGTGACACATAGAACATTATAGGTTTCGGTGAATGAAAGCTAACTAAATTGAAGTCATTCTTGTGAAATGAAAATACATTTTTCAGCTGTTCTTAACTTTTCAATATAGATACACACTATGTCTTATGAAATAGTAAATGGAAAACACGATCCAAAAAGGTCTACTTTGCTAGATAATTTGCATAAAGGGCATCTGAGCAACACAAGTCCACAACACAACCTGTTACACAGGCACTCAAGTTTGGTTTTCTTTTCTTTCTTTCTTTTTTTTTTTGAGATGGAATTTTACTCTTGTTGCCCAGGCTGGAGTGCAATGGCGCGATCTCGGCTCACTGCAACCTCTGCCTCCCAGGTTCAAGCGATTCTCCTGCCTCAGCCCCCTGAGTAACTGGGATTACAGGCATGCGCCACCACGCGGCGCTAATTTTTCATTTTTAATAGAGACGGGATTTCTCTATGTTGATCAGGCTGGTCTTGAACTCCCAACCTCAGGTGATCCGCCCGCCTCGGCCTCCCAAAGTGCTGGGATTACAGACGTGAGCCACCACGCCCAGCCTACAGATTTGGTTTTCAATGTCACTTGACATGCACAAAGTACAGGTGACCAAGCACCTTTATTTTATTTTTTTTCTTTTTCTTTTTTTGCGACGGAGTCTCGCTCTGTCGCCCAGGGTGGAGTGCAGTGGCACAATCTCAGCTCACTACAACTTCTGCCTCCCAGGTTCAAGCGATTCTCCCACCTCAGTCTCCCGAGTAGCTGGGATTATAGGCGCAGACCACCATGCCTGGCTAATGTTTGTATTTTTAGTAAAGACAGGGTTTCACCATGTTACCATGTTGGCCAGACTGGTCTCAAACTCCTGACCTCAGGTGATCTGCCCGCCTCGGTCTCGTAAAGTGCAGGGATTATAGGCGTGAGTCACCGTGCCCGGCCACAGCACCTTTTTTCTTTAACTCCTATGTTTGCAATTAAAATGAAAAAACTGGGCCGGGCTCAGTGGCTCAAGCCTGTAATCCCAGCACTTTGGGAGGCCGAGACGGGCGGATCACGAGGTCAGGAGATCAAGACCATCCTGGCTAACACAGTGAAACCCCGTCTCTACTAAAAAAAATACAAAAAAACTAGACAGGCGTGGTGGCAGCACCTGTAGTCCCAGCTACTCGGGAGGCTGAGGCAGGAGAATGGCGGGAACCCAGGAGGCGGAGCTTGCAGTGAGCTGAGATCCGGCCACTGCACTCCAGCCTGGACGACAGAGCGAGACTCGGTCTCAAAAAAAAAAAAAGAAAAAAGAAAAAACTGTATAAGCATTCTTATTTAATTAACAAGTGATGAGTCATTTTTCGTAAATGGACCTAAATACCTTAAGAAAGTCATCAAGTGTCAGAGAGATGTAAACTACCATTGACAGCCTTTCGGGACATATGGAAGGAACCTGTTTGCAATGACAACATGATGTGGGTGGTGCCTACTTACACTGAAAGATTCGGATGGGGTTTTCAGAGTGCCCTCTCCACTGTCTCCCTTCACCCAGCCCGCCTCCTCTTCTAGGACTCTGATGCCACTTTCCTCCTGCGTCCCCTGGTGTCTGTCTGCTTTTCTGTTCCCCCTATTTCTACCTGAGGACTTTTCTGTGCCTTTCATTCATCCTCCATCTGTGTGTCCCTTGGCACTGACTTCAAAGCCCCTGATGGCACTGAAACTCAGTGGTGTGAATGAAGACTGCAGTGCTACTGGGGATGTATTCTCCATTTGTACTTAAAGAGTTATGTCAAAACCTAAACTGTAGGACTGACGGATAATGATAATCTGTCTAAGGCAAAAACATAAGCTTAACTGCCTATCCTCATATAACAGGAAACTAAACTATTTATATTGAACTGAATTCTCCTACATTTACAATCAGATACCTGCACCTTCCTGGACAGGCAAGAGACACTCCCAAACTGCGCTGTATCCTAGTATATAATACTTTCGGCCAACCTACATGTGTAACTTACATCATTTTCAGAATGCTTCAAGTGGCATATTAGACATTAATAATTTAAGCAGTGAAATTAACTGGTACAGAATATATAGGTATATAATAAAAGAAGTAATTAAAATCTTTGCTCCATCTGTTCATATTAGCTATACATGTTCTCAAGTCCCAAAGAAAAGATATTATTTAAAAGCAATTTTAAAATATTTAAAATTAGCACCCTATAGTTCTCATTTAATAAGTTAAATGGGCAATTAATTGGTGTTTTATTTCAATAGAAGCTTATTTCAAAAAGCTTTCCACAGAGTTATTTTGTGTAAAATGGTAATTATGCCCACAATTTTTAAAATGAAGCTTGCAGAAAGGGCTCATTTTGGCCATAAACATAATTTTCATTGATGTTTCCCTTAAAGACAAATGTTTCCTTCACTGAAATAGACTTTCGGAAATTGTTTAATTATTTTTACATTGGCAATTGAGTATCCTCCTTGAGTATCCTCATTAATTATTACATTGCCACTGGTACCTCAGAAGTATTTGGTGTTTTCTTAAGTTCTTTAAGCTCTTTATTTTATTCATTTATTTAGGTTTTTTGTTGTTGTTGTTGTTGTTGAGACAGAGTCTTGCTCTGTCGCTCAGGCTGGAGTGCAGCAGCCTGATCTCGGCTCCCTGCAACCCCTGCCTCCCGGGTTCAAGTGATTCTCCTGCCTCAGTCTCCTGAGTAGCTGGGATTATAGGCTCGCACCACCAAGCCTGGCTAATTTTGGTATTTTTAGTAGAGACAAGGTTTTGCCATGTTGCCCGGGCTGGTCTCAAACTCCTGACCTCAAGTGACCCGCCTGCCTGGGACTAAGTTCTTTAAGCTCTTAATGTAGAGTCTGAAAAGAGGGTTTCAGTCTGGGATTAAGTGGCTTTTTATTTATTTATTTATTTATTTATTTATTGAGACGGAGTCTCCTGCCTCAGCCCCCCTAGTAGCTGGGACTACAGGCGCGCACCACCATGCCCAGCTAGTTTTTGTATTTTTAGTAGAGACAGGGTTTCACCATGTTGGCCTGGCTGGTCTCGAACTCCCGACCTCTGGTGATCCGCCCACCTCGGCCTCCTAAAGTGCTGGGATAACACATGTGAGCCACCGCTCCCGGCCAAGAGCCAATTATTTAATATTCCTAACTTTTTAACATATCCTAAAATACAACTCACCACCCAAGTTCAGGCGTTCAGGCGTTCGCCGATGCTCTGTTGGCTGCCCTCCTCTTCCCGCTCTGCTCCAGCCCGGCCCCAGCCTCCGACCCTGGGGACCGCTGTCTCGCTGCCGAGGAAGCTGCGCCGCACCGGCCTCGCCTCTGCCGCCACCTGGCGCCCGGCCGGGGCACGACGCCCTGGACGGCCTCCGTAATAATATGAGCCGCGCGCCCCCGTGGGCGCCCCTGCCCCTCGCGGCCGCGCGCCTCGGCTCCCTTCCATGGGCTGCAGGTCTCACCCCCAATCCCACTCCCACGTGGACCCGGGTTCCCTCCGGGTTGAAAGCAGGGAACCTGCAAGGCTACTCATCCTAAAAACGACCTTAATCCTGCTAGCCTCCAGGAGCCCCGCACCCTGCTCGCCCTGGTCCCGGGGAAGGCACCCCATCCCGCCATCCCACACCCCAGAGCGGATCCAGGGCTACATTCTCCCAGTAGCTCCGTCAGGGCCCTGAATGACCCCCGCACACCCGTGCGCACTTCCCCGGGGCTGGCCTGACTCCCTACACCTGCAGCCCCTTCTTCCCTCAGGCCCTCAGCTGCTGTCAAAGCCAGTGTCCTCAAGACTGCGCCTGTCACGGTCCTGCGTGGTCCCCAGGCAGTCCGCGCCTAGACGCATCCTACTGGATCGCCCAGAGGCCTCAACGGAGGGCTGTGCTTTCTTCTTTTTTTCTTTCTTTTTTAGGGGGGCAGGGGAGGCAGGGTGTTGAGCCTTGCTCTGTCGCTCAGGCTGGAGTGCTGTGGCGCGATCTCGGCTCACTGCAACCTCGCCTCCCGGGTTCAAGCAATTTCCTGCCTCAGCCTCCCGAGTAGCTGGGACTACAGAGCCCTCCCATCACACCCAGCTAATGTTTTTAGAGATGGGGTTTCGTCGTGTTGGCTAGGCTGGTCTTGAACTCCTGACCTCAAGTTATCCCCCCGCCTCAACCTCCCTAAGTGCTGAGATTATAGGCATGAGCCACTGCTCTGGCCCTTAAAATCCACTTTTCATTGCACATCACAATACAATTGAGAAATGGTTTGTCGTTGTTATGTAGAATAAGAGATGACACTTCAAAATGATTTTTAAAAATTTTTGCTCAGCTCATGAGGCACCAACTTATTGAGACTTTTTACCTTTCCAATTTGCTTCAAATGCCAAACGACCATTGAATGGTCAACGCTGAGCTGTCAGCAACTTCTCCTGTAGCTGTAAGAGGATCAGCTTTGATGATTGCTGTCAATTGATCACTCAACTTCCGATGGCCGGCCTCTATTTGCAAAACTTCTCGAACCACCGCTGCACTGTGTGTGCCCTAGCAGTTCCTGGGCCAAATGCGTTGTTGATGTTGCCAGTTGTCTCTTCTGCATTTTGACCTCAAATAAGAAAATTGCTCGAATTTGCTTTTTGTCTAACATCATTTCCATAGTCTAAAATAAACATAAAATAAACAGCAAGTAATAAGTCATTAGCAAAAAAACATAAAGCAAGAAATGCCCATTAATGATGTATAACGTCATATTTATTTAAGAACATATTCCAATATCAAACAGCAAATTCCAGCAGTGCAAAAACCACAATTACTTTTGCATTCACCTAAAATTGGAATGACACAGAGAAGACTAGCATGGCCCCTAAAAAATAAATACATAAAAATAAACTGCAGAAGGGATTATTTTATTTAGTTTAATTTGTTTTGTTTGTTTGTTTGTTTAGACCTACGTACTGGTCACTTTTTCGTCCTCACATTTTTGTGTGTCTGACCTTCATCTGGCATCATATTCCTTCTGCCTGATTTACAGGTATATTCTTTACAAATTTTCCCAGTGAGGATGTCTAGTGGCAAACACTCATTTTGTTTACCTGAAAATGTCTTTTATCTTACCCTAATTTTTTTTAGACTAGATCTCACTCTGTTGTTGGAGTGCAGTGGCGCAATCATAGCTTGTGGTATCCTCCATCTCCTGGGCTCAAACGATCCTCCCGCCTCAGCCTCCCGAGTAGCTGGAACTACAGGCATGCACTGCCACGCCCAGCTAACATTTAAAAAATTTTATTAGAGACAAGGTCTCAGTGTGTTACCCAGGCTGGTCCTGAACTCTTGAGTTCAAGCTCCCTGCCTCCCAAAGTGCTGGGATTACAGGCGTGAGCCACTGCAACCGTATTTTGCTTTCATTCTTTTTTTTTTTTTTTGAGACAGAGTTTCCCTCTTGTTGCCCAGGCTGGAGTGCAGTATCTCAGCTCACTGCAACCTCCACCTCTTGGATTCAAGTGATTCTCCTGCCTCAGCCTCCCAAATAGCTGGGATTACAGCACGCACCACACACCTGGCTAATTTTTTTTGTATTTTTAGTAGAAATGGGGTTTCACCATGTCGGTCAGGCTGGTCTTGAACTCATAACCTCAGGTGACCCACTCACCTTGACCTCCCAAAGTGCTGGGATTACAGGCATGAGCCACCGCGCCCAACGCTCTAAATATTAAAATATATCTTTTTTCTACTTATAGTATTTTAGGTACACAATTATTTTCTTTCAGCCCACTAACAATATTCCATTTTTAGCTCTGCCTCTGTTGTGGGTGATGAAAATAGATCTTTGTTCATTTGAACATCTCCATCTTCTTCACTGGCTGCTTTGGAGGCTTCTCTTAGTTGTTGGTGCTTGATAATTCATTATGGTGTGCCTAAGTGTAGATTCATTTATTCCATTTACTTATTCATTAGAAATTCTCAGGAATTATAATAATTATAATAAATTATAATTGTAATATATATTTTTAAATTTATGTATATTTTATATATTTATATATCATTTACAT
>NW_016841755.1:2831385-2853053 GCF_001698545.2 Rhinopithecus bieti | reverse complement strand
TCGATCTCCTGACCTCGTGATTCGCCCGTCTCGGCCTCCCAAAGTGCTGGGATTACAGGCTTGAGCCACCGCGCCCGGCCGATAATTTATTTTTTGTCTTTGTAATGTGGTTCTTTTTCAAATGTGCTTGGTCAATATTTTTCGATTTTTTAATTCTAAACAAACATACACAAAAAGTTGAAATAATAGTATAATGAACTGTTATTTATCAGTTGTTAATATTTTGCTATATTTGTTTTATCTATTTTCTATAGATTATTTTGCTAAAAGATTCGAAATAAGTTGCACACATGACATTTGACTCCTAAGTACTTCAGTGGAAAAGAAGCTTCTAAGAATACTGGCATTTTTTTACAAATCCAGAATTCCGTCATTATGCCTAAGTACCAATCATCTCCTAACATCATTTAATACCTACTCCGCGTTCACATTTGCTTGATTGTCCCTAAAATGTCTTATTTTTCCAAGGATTTAATAAGGGTTCATGTCTTACATTTTTATTATGCCTTATTTTAATAGCTTTTATGAGATATAATTGACCTATGTGAAACTGCGCATATTAAAGGGTAGAGTTTGATAGGTTTTGACATGTGTGTAGATGTGAAACTTCCATTACAACCGATGCGTGAACATATCCTGTCACTCCTAAACATCTTCTTGTCCTCCTTTGTACTCTTTCTACTCCCTGCTCTCCAATTCCCAGGCAGTTACTGATCTTTTTTCAGTCACTACTGATTAGATTTCATTTTCTAGCATTTTTAGTGAATGGAATTATACACTAAATCTTCTTTTCTGTCTGGTTTCTTTTGCCTTGAATGGTTATCTTCAGATTTATCCATGTTGTTGCATGAATCAATACTCGTTCCTTTTAACCGCAGATAGGGAGAAATTCATACTTCAGTAAGACTGAGTTATCCAACCTATGAACACAGTACATCTCTCCATCTATTCAAGTTTCCTTTAATTTCTCCCAGTGATATTCTGCAATTTGCAATGTTTAGATATTGTCCATATTTTGCAAAATATATCACTAAATGTTTCATATTTTTGATATTATGTTAAAATATATTGTTTATGTAGTTTCAAATTTATTGTTGCTGTTTTTTAAAGATTGGCTCTGTATCCTGTAAGCTTACTAAACTCGTTAATAAATTGTTGTAGCTTTTTTGTTGATTCCAAAAGGATTTTTCAGCTAAAGAAATGTGTTTTCTGGCCAGGTGTGGTGGCACATGCCTGTAATCCCAGTTACTTGGGGGGCTGAGCCAGGAGAATCGCTTGAACCCTGGAGGCAGAGGTTGCAGTGAGCTGAGATCACGTGCCACTGCACTCCAGCCTGGGCAAAAACAGTGAGACTCCAGGAAAGAAGGAAGAAAGGAAGGAAAGAAGGAAGGGAGTGAGGGAGGGAAAGAAAGAGAGAGAGAGAGAGGGAGAGAGGGAGGCAGGGAAGGAAGAAAGAAAGCAAGCTATTATCTAATAGCTTTCCTGCTATTAGAGAGAAAAATTAGTCTTTGACCATTAATTATTATGCTAGCTATAGTGCTTTATATATATATATATATATAGAGAGAGAGAGAGAGAGAGAGAGAGAGAGAGAGAGACAGAGAGAGAGAGAGAGAGAGAAGCCCTTTATCCTATTAAAGACATGCCCTTCCTTTCCTCCTAGTTTGTGTTTCTATCATGCATGAATGCTGGATTGGATTTGCTAAAATTGTGTTAAGAAATTTTGCATTTATATTCATGAGGGCTCTCAGCCTGTCCTTTTGTTGTTGTGGTTGTGGTTGTGGTTGTTGTTGTTGTTGTTGTTGTTGTTGTTTTGGTGAGATGGAGTCTCGCTCTGTCATCCAGGCTGGAGTGCTGGGGCGTGATCTTGGCTCACTGCAACCTCTGCCTCCCAGGTTCACGCCATTCTCCTGCCTCAGCCTCCCGAGTAGCTGGGACTACAGGCGCCCGCCACCACGCCCGGCTAGTTTTTTGTATTTTTAGTAGAGACGGGGTTTCACTGTGTTAGCCAGGATGGTCTTGATCTTCTGACCTTGTGATCTGTCCACCTCAGCCTCCCAAAGTGCTGGGATTACAGGCTTGAGCCACCGTGCCTGGCCTTGATGTTGTCTTTCTTGCAACATGTTTTTTGGGTCTTTGTATCAGGGCAACACTGGTCTCTGAATTGGGAAGTATTTCTCTCTTGACTCTTTCGTAACAGTTTAGTATTGGCACAGTTTTCAAGTCATAGAAACAATGTTTCGGCTTTTGGATTTGTTGGTGGTTTGTTCTCAGCTGCCAAGGATGAAACACCAGCAGATAGGGTACAAGCTATGCAAAGGTAATGAAGAAGGAAAAAGGTTTGGCATAGATCATTTGCTGCCAGACACTGTCACATGTTGTTGTTGTTGTTGTTGTTTATTGAGACAGAGTCTCACTCTGTTGTCCAGGATGGAGTGCAGTGGCACGATCTCAGTTCACTGCAACCTCTGCCTCCCAGGCTCAAGTGATTCTCCTGCCTCAGCCTCCCAAGTAGGTGGGACTACAGATATGCACCACCATGCCTGGCTAATTTTCGTGTTTTTAGTAGAGATGGGGTTTCACCATGTTGGCCAGGTTGGTCTTGAACTCCTGACCCGAAGCAATCTGCATGCCTCGGCCTCCCAAAGTGCTGGGATTACAGGTATGAGCCACCGCGCCTGGCTTGTTGCATGATTAATCTCTTTTCATTGTCTCACAATTTCTTGAAGAGTGTAAGATGACTCTCATTTTACAAGTTTGTTAAGAGAGGTTAAATATTCGCCTAAAATAGCACAGTAAGTCTTGGAGTTGGGATGGAAAAGCAGACTCAAGGCCTCTAGAGGCTCTGGCCTTTCTTACACCAGGTGAGCAGGGTGCAGAACATGCCTAGTAGTTGAGGAAACTGTGCTCTGGAAATTTCATCTGAGTTCACTCTAGAGTTGTTTAATTTCACAGATTCCAAATTGAACTAAATCCTGACACTGGTTTGCTAAATCAAGTTTAGCCTAAAGCTGCCTCCTAACATATTTTAAGTTCAGCCTGAAGGTTTCTCTGTACGTCTTGTGAACTATATAGCAAGTGGAGATGTAAACAGACCATAGTCTACACCTGATTTGGCCAATCAAATGTAGCCAACTGTTTGAACTGTGTTTTGTTTTGCTTTTAGACAGAGTTTCGCTCTTGTTGCCCAGGCTGGAGGGCAGTGGCGTAATCTCGGCTCACCCCAACCTCTGCCTCCCAGGTTCAAGCAACTCTTCTGCATCAGCCTCCCAAGTAGCTGGGATTACAGGCACACACACCACCACGCCTGGCTAATTTTGTATTTTTAGTAGAGATAGGATTTCTCCATGTTGGTCAAGCTGGCCTTGAACTCCCAACCTCAGGTGATCCACTCACCTAGGGCTCCCAAAGTGCTGGGAATATAGGCGTGAGCCACCTCGCCCAGCCTGAACTGTGTTTAAATAAGGCACATGCTGAGTTGTAAACAATCCAGCTGCTTCTGTACCTCACTTCCATTTTCTGTACATCTCTTTCCTTTTCTTTCCATAAATCTTCCACCATGTGGGCGCACTGGAGTCTCTGAACCTGTTGTGATTCCGGGGGCTGCCTGATTCTCAAATCATTCATTGTTCAATTAAACTCCTTTAAATTTAATTCGGCTAAAGTTTTTCCTTTATCAAGTTGAAACTGTCTGGAGTAGTTCCAGGGATAAACTAACTCAGTTTAGCACCTAAGCAAAGAGAAATAATATGATAGTGAAAATAATACTAATAACAACTTATAAAAAGTAGATACATAAAGTGGTTGCTAAATCCTATCCGAAATTTGTACTGATACCAGGCAACCTCCTCTCATGACTTTCTCAGGAAGCACTTGGCAGCCCAAGAAAATGGACACAGTTCCACATGACAGGGATCATTGGAGGGATCATGTGAGGAACGGCAAGGAATTGGGCTGGGGGTGAGGGTCTGGGGGGAAGAGTTAGGTTGCTAACAAGAGCGTCCTATCAAAAAGCAAAGTCAGCTGCTCTGAAATAAGGAACAGTGTTACTCAAATGTAACTTCCCAATGGGCTCACCTTGCCTGCTGGCTAAACAGAGTCAATGTATCAAGACAGGGGAATTGCAATAGAGAAAGAGTAATTCACGCAGAGCCAGCTGGGCAGGAGACTAGCGTTTCATTATTACTCAAATCAGTCTCCCCCAGCATTAGGGGGGCAGAATTTTTAAGGACAACTTGGTAGGTGGGGGGAAGCCAGTGACCCGGGAGTGCTGATTGGTCAGAGATGAAATCATAGGGAGTCGGAGCTGACTTCTTGTGCTGAGTCAGTTCCTGGGTGGGAGACACAAGATCACATGAACCAGTTTATCCATCTGGGTGGTGCCAGCTTGAATGCAGGGTCTGCAAAATGTCACAAGCACTGATCTGAGGAGCAGCTTAGGGAGGGTTAGAATCTTGTAGCCTCTAGCTGCATGACTCCTAAACTATAATTTCCCTCCCTCCCTTCCTTCCTTCCTTCCTTCTTTCTCTTTTTCTTTCTCTCTTTCCTTCCTTCCTTCCTTTCCCTCCCTTCCTCCTTCCTTCCGCATGACTCTTAAACCTTCTTTCTTTTTCTTTTCTTTCCTTCTTTCTTTCTCTTTCTCTTTCTTTCTTTTTCTTTTTCTCTTTCCTTCCTTCCTTTTTCTTTCTTTCTTTCCTTTCTGTCTCTCTCTCTCTCTCTTTCTTTCCTCTTTCCCCATTCCCTCTCCTCCCCTCCCTTCCCCTCCCCTCTCTTCCCTTCTCTTTTCTTTCAACAGTTTTGCTCTTGTTGCCCAGGCTACAGGGCAATGGTGCTATCTCGGCTCACTGCAACCTCTGCCTTCCAAGTTCAAGCAATTCTCTGCCTCAGCCTCCCGAGTAGCTGGGACTACAGGCGCCCACCACCACGCCTGGCTAATTTTTGGATTTTCAGTAGAGACAGGATTTCACCATGTTGGCCAGGCTGGTCTCGAACTCTTAACCTCAGGTGATTCACCTGCCTCAACCTCCCAAAGTGCTGGGATTACAGGTGTGAGCCACCACGCCCAGCTGTTTAATCTCTTTTTAATAAAATATTTCATTGTGTTATAATTTGATTCTCCCAGCACCATTTGAGGTATACGCGTGGTGTTAGTCCAGTTTTAACACACTTGCTCAATTCGTGGAAAATGAACAGCACAGATGTTCTCCAGAGATGCTCAGATCCGCAGCCCAGTGCTTTTTTTCCGTATGTTCTTTACCCACACCAGCTCTGATTCCAATTTTTTGAGTTTATACCCGGATCCTGCACCACCCTTCTCCAGCCTCTGGTCCTTGACATCGTTTCTTTATTCATCTGCACCAAGGACTGAAGCAGAAGTAACAATCTGTTTGAACAATGTCTACATTCAGAACATACTAGAAGATACAGCACACTTCTTACACGGATCAGCAATTCAGCGATGTTCTCTTTTCATTTTTCGCTTAGAGCTTCACGTTGGTGGGAAGCTTGTTTGGCCATAAAAAGAACTGCCAAGCACAGGTACGCCACGACCCTGCAGGTTCCTGGGGAGAGGCAGCGCGTCTTCTTTGGAGAGGACAGTTAAATATGTCCCCTCTGACACAACTACACCGACCCTTTTCCAAGCTCTGCAGCCATCCTCCCCACCTAGTGAAACAAAATGTAGTAGACTTCTGTTGTTTAATTGCACTTAATACACCTTTTTTTTCTTTCAACCACTTTGAACAAACTTACATATTGTCAATAAATCTTTTGAGCTTCCATTTCTATAAAACATTCTGGGGCAGTGTACAGTACAAACTTCAGTGACACAAACTACCATTTGGAAGTATGATCTATGTGTGTATTTCCACTTAAATAAGTAAGAACACGTAGTTCCATGGAAATGTTACCCTGTAGCAATTTTCTAGGCCTCCCAGCCTTCAGCCCTGACTAATGGCTTCAGTTCATTCTTCCAGAAAATTAAAGAAGCTGTTGTCATTCTGTGGTGGATACAAAGTTAGATAATTTTTCTCCCGAAAAGATAAAACACATAAATATTCTTATATTTGGAGGCAGGAAAATCTCATCTGTTCAATTCCTCCCAGAAATGAGAGGTTTAATGCAAGCTGAGCCTCCCTACCAACCAACTAACTTCACCTGCCCAGGGGGACAGGAAGAAGCAGCATGGACTATTTCCTTTCCACACACCCACTCCTCCCGATCACTTTACTTTCATTACTTTATTTACTTTAGAGACAAGATCTCATTCTGTTGCCCAGGCTGCAGTGCAGTGAAGTGACCATAGCTCACTGCAGCCTTGAACTTTAGGGCTCAAGCGATCCTCCCACCTCAGCCTCCCAAGTGTCGGGATTACATGCATAAGCCACCATACCAGCCACCCATGCTTACTTTAAATTGCAGGAAGCAATTGCAGTCAATGTTTTTGGGAGTGATGGCTGCTCTGTGAAGCTTAAAAATTCCAACATATTTTCTTCCGTAGATTCCCGAAAGACGCTGAGAGCCTTTCACTTCACAGAAAAACACAGGTGTCAAGCCGTGTGACCCCAGGAAAAATCACGTGACCTTTCTAGGTTTCAAATTGTAAAATGAGAAAGTTGAACTAGCTGCTTTCTGAGCTCGTCACAAAGTTTAATATTCTATGACTTTTCTAGGATTGAACAATAAAACATCAAGCACTTTTTTTTAAAGAAAATATATTGAATGATGGTTATAAGTCAATGGCCCTGAATTCATCCATTTCTAGGGTTCAGAGTGTTCCTGTCTGCTCGTTTGATCACAGCTGGGAGAGCACACTTGGCTATAATAAAAATAAAAACGTACTAATGATTCACGAGTATACTTACTGCCATCTTTCTTTATGCAGATCACCGATAGCACGGAACTGCCCCTCTCCGGGGAGGTAGGGTACACAGAGGGCAGCCACCTCGAAAGAGAAGACAGCCCTCTCCAAGCCGCTTCAATCCTCAACACAGCCAGCCTATTGCCGGCCAGTCTTCATCTGGAGCCCAAGGTACATGGGAAAATGGGTGCTGTTCCTCCCCAACCATCCCAGCCTTCTCCTCCTGTCCCTGCTGACCTCAGTCCCACCAGCCAGCATGCATGCTGAGTGTTGCTCTCCCCCTACCATCCCAACCTTCTTCCCCATCGCTCCCCACCTCAGCCCCTCCTACCAGCACGCATGCTGAGTGTGCTCTCCTCGCCCACCCCCAGACTGCTTGCCCCATCATCAAGACTCCCGTGGCATCTTCAGATTCAAAACCTTCTCAGGGACGTCCTCAATTCTCCTTAGCAGACCCAGGTCTCAGCTCACACCTGCACCTGCCGTGGGCTTTGTCACAGACATGTCTGCCCACCGCGGAGCCCTCCAGACTTCCTGGCAGCCGCTCACGCCGCTTTGCCCCAGGTTTCCATGCAGCTGTGCCATGCCTGGGTTCTGCACCTCACACCCTGGGTATTTCTCTGAAGCTGACTCTCTCAGCGTCCTTTCCTCAAGCTCCTGCGCTATCCTCCCCTTCCCTGTGGGTGGGCGCTCCTCAAGCTTCCTGCCTACCCAAGCCCCCCACTGCTCCTCTTGGGCATGCTTCTGGGAGTGCATCCGTGGCTCCCCAAGTGTGCTTCCAGTCCTGAGCCCTCTGGTGCACCCCACACCTACATTTCCAAATACCCAGGGATCCGTGCAGCAAAGTCCTACCACCACACCACAGTCATCCTGTCACACCCAAACTCCCTGCTCCATCCAATCTGCCTCTCTTCTCGCGACCATCTTGCTTGCCTGGGTGGCACTCCTTGATTCCCTGGCGAATCTGTCTGATCAGTCAGCTGGCCTGGACCACTGTTGCGGGAAACTGAGGACTAGAGAGACTGATAGGGAGAATAGGAGGATTGTTTATTTAAGGTACTCACCAGCTTAGTGGATTCATATCCAAAGAGCTGAGCATTGAAAAAAGACTGAGCAGGGTTTTTATAAGCAAACTTACAGAAGCAAACTAAAGCAGTTAATCATATGGTAGGTCACATAATCTATAGCATAGCATAACTTAACTTGTGGCCTTGTATAGCTTGTAGCTTGTAACTGCATTGAAAGAAAAACAAGAACTGGCTAAATACAGACATTTGTAAAACATAGTTATGCCTAAGAAGCCAGGGAAAGGAGTAACAGTAAAGGAATTTGTCTTTTTCCCTTTTTTTTTTCCCTTCAACTTTGGCCTGGAAGAGGGTGGCGGTGGGGGTGGTGTCTGGAGCCCATTCCTTTGGCCTTGGTTTTTTAAACAGCATTATCCTGTAACTGTCTTTGAAGTGAGCTTGCCAGGCAGAAGAAAACTTGTCCTTTTCTTTTTAACCCTTGCCTTGCCTTGCCTGTTACTTTTCTTGGAGTGAATAAATGCATATTTATTTTTAAATTTCTGCCTCACCATGACGTCACTGGTGTGGTTGCCAGGCTCGGCTCGTCACCTCTTCCTGTCTGGTCCTGCTGCTGCAGGCTGGTGTGACACCTGCCTCCTCTTGACCCCTGGCTTTTGTCACCTCACGAACCTCTGCTTCCAGGCTCTCCTCTCACAGTCCTTCTGCTCTCCTGCCATCGGAGTCCCAGCTCTCCCCTTTAAGCCTGACCTTTTCTCTCCTAAGCTAAAATATTATGATGGTTTGCCAATTCCTGCACTAAGGATTTAAACATAGAACATGTGATACTTAAGACGTGCAAAATGGTAGAAGTCTTGCTATGGACACCTGCACGCCCAGCAGCACCTCCATGACATGAGGCTGGAGCCCTGTGTCCTCACAGCTGCTGCAGTGCCTAACTCCAGGGCCCCTGTCCAGGCCTGTTTGCTATGCCCAAGAGTTGTGCTGTGAAAGGAGGCCTGCCTGTCACTCTCCCCTGTTTTATTCCTCCTTTGGGGACATGATCCACAGAGAGAGCGAGCTGGGAGTTTATCATTACCAGCCATTTCTTTATCCTTTGCTGCCTCTTATCTCTAAGCTACATATAGCACTGTTTTGCCTGCTTTATATAAGTGACATCATGTTGTACATATCTTTATGCATCATTTTTTACTTTTGATTTCTTTCTTTTCTTTCTTTTTCTTCTTTCTTTGTTTCTCTTTCTTTCGCCCTTTCTTTCTTTCTTCCTTCCTTCTTTTCTTTTTTTTTTTTTTTTCTTTTCTTTTTTGAGACAGAGACTCACTCTGTCGCCCAGGCTGGAGTGCAGTGGCACCATCTCGGCTCACTGTAATCTCTGCCTCCTGGATTCAAGCAATTCTCCTGACCTCAGGTGATCTGCCTGCCTTGCCCTCCCAAAGTGCTAGGATTACAGGTGTGAGCCATCACGCCCAACCTCAATTTCTTTTTAATAGAGATAGGGTCTCACTCTGTTGCCCAGGCTGGAGTGCAGTGGTGCAGTCACCACTCACTGCAGCCTCCACCTCCCGGGCTCACGGGATCCTCCCCCATCAGGGTCCTGAGTAGCCAGGACTACAGGTGTGCCCCGCCATGGCTGGCTAATTCACTTTCAATTTTGTTCATTTTCACTGCTATGTAGAATTCCATTGTATACTATACAATAATCTTCTCATCTATTCTCCCGTAGATGTAATTTTTGCAATTTCTAATTTAAAAAAAAATTATAAATAATATTACTTTAGTTCATGTCACTGCACTTTGGCCTGGGCAACAGAGCAAGACCCTGTCTCAAAAAAAAAAAAATCACTTTAAACATTCTTATGCATGTCTCTGTGTATATAAATGTCCTGGAATGTAAGAGTGGACATTCTAGGGTTTTAAATCATTTTCAACATGATTGAAATAATTTACTTTCTTGCCAGCAGTGCCTGAAAATTCCTGCTATGCATCTTCATCTTCATTTGGTGTGATTAGACTTCCCAATATTTACTAAACTCTGGGCTTTTCAGTTTTGGAAATTTCTAAGGAGGTTAAACTTCTCTTCATTTTTCTTTCCTTCTCACTGATCTGCCTTCTTATTTTTCTCTATTTTAAAAATCAGGTTATATATTTTAATCTAGCTATTGTAATGATATATTCGAGATACTAGTATTCTATCAGATAATGTGTTATAAATATCTTTGCCATTCTGTAGCTAATTTAGCTTATTTTGTCACTTCATAGATTCAAGTTTTGAGTGTAATGTAATTTTTTTTTTTTTATGGAGCCTGGCTCTGTGGCCCAGGTTGGAATGGCAGTGGCGTGACATCGGTTCACTGCAACCTCTGCCTCCCGGGTTCAAGCAATTCTCCCGCCAACGTGCCCGGCTAATTTTTTGTAATAGACAATTTTGTTTTTACAGTTTTACATTTACAGAATATTGGAGCAGCTAATAAAGCTTTCATCCACACCCCCTCCCACAATATTTCTCCTATTAATATTATCCTGCATTTGTGTGGTACCGTTATTTGTTACAATTATTTTTTTCGAGATGGAGTTTTTGCTCTGTTGCCCAGGCTAGAGTGCAATGGTGCAATCTTGGCTCACTGCAACCTCCACCTCCTGGGTTCAAGCGATTCCCCTGCCTCAGCCTCCCGAGCAGTTGGAATTACAGGTGCCCTCCAGCACGCCCGGCTACTTTTTGCATTTTTAGTAGAGATGGGGTTTCACCATGTTGGCCAGGCTGGCCTCAAACTCCTGACCTCAGGTGATCCGCCCGCCTTGGCCTCCCAAAGTGCTGGGATTACAGGCGTGAGCCACCGCGCCCGGCCAGTCTGTACTACTTTGTTATGACAACTCCAGGAAACTAATACAACACTCCAAAGAGAAACTTGCAAACGTGTAGCAGCAGATGTATACAAGAATGTGCTGTGCATGCTTGAATAGCAGCTCTGTTCTCAGGAGCAAAAACCTGGAGACATTTCAAATGTCCATTAATAGAAAATTGGGGGCCGGGCGCGGTGGCTCAAGCGCCTCGATAATCCCAGCCTTTGGGGGCGAGACGGGCGGATCACGTGAGCGCTCAGGAGATCTAGACCATCCTGGCTAACATGCGTGAAACCCCATCTCTACTAAAAATCAAAAACTAGCCCGGCGAGGCGCGGGCGCCTGTAGTCCCAGGCTACTCGGGGCTGAGGCAGGGAGATGGCGGCTGAACCGCGGGGAGGCCGTAGGTGCAGTGAGCTGAGATCGCGGCCACTGCACTCCAGCCCGGCGCGACGGCCCGAAGACTCTGTCTCAAAAAAAAAAAAAAGAAAAAAAAAGTGGATCCATAAATTATGATTTAATCAGAACATAAAAGCAGCCCAAATGGAGAACATTACAGCAACATGCAACAATATGGATGAATATGGGCAATAAATATTCAGCAAATAAAATGAATTTCAAAGATGGCACACAGTATGAGGTTAACTGTTTTTTGCAAAGTTAAAAGTTATCAATTAGGCATTGTCTTTCTGGAATGTCTACACATAGCACATACTATACTACACCACCCTATACTACCTTACACAACACTACACTACACTACACTACACTACCTTATACAACACTACACTACACTACACTACACCACCTTATACAACACTACCCTACACTATCCTACACCACACTATCCTACCCTACCCTATGCTACCCTACACTACAATACAGTACTCTACACTACAATAACCTACCCTACATGACAGTACTCTACACTACACTACACTACTCTATACTACACTGCACTATGCTACCCTACACTAAGCTACACTACAATACACTACACTAATCTACCCTACCCTACAGTACCCTACACTACACTACCCTACACTACACTACTCCACGCCACACCACACAACACTACTATCAAAAGGAACACAAGGGAAAGAACAATCCAGGGTCTGGGCAGTCAGGAGGTGGCAGAGGCAGCACACAGCGTGGGGAAGACATGCAAGTAGACGCAGTTATTGCCAAGTTTAGTTTTCACATTAGGTAGTGGGTTCACAGGTGCTCATTATGTTTTTACAAAGGAACGTATCTGTAAAAAGGGCCACGCGTGGGCTAAGCATGATGATTTACTGTGAAGCAAGGGTAACGATGAACTCAAGCTGGTGCACATGACTCCAGTAAGAAAAACATACAAGTGAACATAACTTAGTTCTGTTGCTGTGGAGGAAGACAGAACAGAAGCAGAGAACAGCTCGCGGTTTCTGCCACATCCCTTTGATCTGCCATTTAGGTAATTTCTAATTCCTCGGCTGTGGAAAGCGTGGTGATGACGTGACATGCACGGATTTATACAGATGCACAGCATCTCCTGAGGGAAAAGAGTAGATGTGTGGATGTGAGATCCGTCAGGCCAAGGGTTTATCTACCAAGATGAGCGAGACTCACACTCCAGAAAGTGACACCCTTGCTTACACCCTGCGAAGAGCACAGAAGGTTGTCAGCTTCCCAAATTTTTACTAACACTAAGCATTACCATTCGGGATGAAAAAAAAAAATCCTTGCCATCTTGTGCAGCCAAAAAGGCATGTTTTCACCATATTTTTACTTTGCATTTCTTTAGCAACTTTTAAGTTGGACGTATTCTATTAGCTCGTTGGCCTTTTGGGCTTTTTCATTTGTGAACACTTGTTTGGATCCTTAACCCTTTTCTCTGGAGGTGGGGTGATGGGATTGCCTTTTTCTTATTGATCTGTGAGAGTATTTTACATATCAATCATTAGGAACATTGCTAAAGCGATTAAACATTAACACTTTCAAATTACTTTATCATCTCTGATGGTAAACTTGATAGAACATTTCTGACCTTTGAAGGCCCTGAACTCTCTCCCTTTATTCACCACTGCCCTTGAAATATATCTGCGGAGTGCTGCGTGTTTCCTAGAATCCTCCCGGGGTCCAAAGGTGAACATGGAGGCAGGAGGAGCCAACAGCAAAGGACTCTACTGAACAAATGTCCCCTCTCACTATCGCCCTGCTCCAATTCCCTCTTCCTCATTGCACAAAGAGCACTAAGCCTTTTGCAGGGATTAACAAGCCACACATTATACTTTAAGAATTATTTGACATTTCAATCGCCGTGAAGTGTGAAAGGGTTCTATTGTGTACAGATTCAAATCCATCATGAGCTCGCATAACGTCCTGGGTAGAAGGCTGCTTTTCATTTTCATCTATATATCACAGGCAGTTTCCTCTTGGAGTTGGAAGACAATGTTTCAGTTATGCATCCAGAAAAGAACAATTTGTGCACGGTAATCAAATCAATGAATCACTAATCCTCCTTAAACCAGACTTAGTGTCTCAAAAAGAGCCTTCAAAGGTTCCTTTCCCCACACATTATTTAACCAGGGTCTCCACTGGTTAATCATTAAAATGAGGCTGAATGCAGAGAATGGATGGGCAGATTGAGCACAACAGAGAACAGGAAGAGAAAGGAAGTTTACAAGCACGAGGGAAAGCATCTTACCCTCCTTGGAGGTCGACAGTCTGACCCCTTTTAAAAGAGAAAGCCATAAATTTTCATTCCCACTCAAATTATTTCGTAACATCTACAAAAGGATGTGTATTTAAAACATTTGTTATTTTTCAAGTAGAACTAAGGTATGTTTATTCATAGAGAAGACATTTAAATGACTGATGCAATGAAGAAGTGGCCTCATTCTTCAAGCGTGCTCTCTGTCAAAACCCGTGGCCGGGCTGCAAGCGAGGGGCCTGGTTCTCTGGGAATGGCTCTTGACGCTGCCCTGTGTCAAAACACACTTTCCCCCTTTCCCTTTCACCCTGTGTTGACCAATGCACTGGGCAAAAGAGTCAAGAAAACGCTTTTCTCCAATCATGCTAATCTAGTCCCGAGGGAAGCAATTTCTCTCAAGAAAATCCCTGTGGAGCGGGTGGGACCGACGTGGTGCCGCAAGGTGACTGGAGACACGGGAAGGGGCTGGCCGTGCTGTGCACCTGCAGTGCTGAGCCCCGCGTCAGAGGCGGCCGCCGTGGGAAGCAAGGGGAGCAGCTCCCCACCGCCGGCCCAGTCTCCTCCGTCCCTGAGTTTAACACACAGCGTCACAGTCAGGCTGGGGGCCACTGACGCTGTTTGTTCTCCTGGGCACACAGCTGAAAGAATCAAGCCCAGAATGTGGCCCCAGGTTCAAAACCGCATCAACCTCCGTTCATAGATGAATTGTTTTTGCTGACCTATCAGATTGACTACAAACACCTCCAGGGGTGCGGCGCTGTCTGCCACCATCACCAGTGTCGGATATGGCTGGTACCCGAGTTCTCCAGCGTCTTCCTGGCTCCAGATGTGACACACGTGGCAGATTGTGGAAATCGCACAGAGGTGCTCTTTGTGCGGTTTCCACAATCTTGGAAATGGAGACAAAGCCCTCCCAAGACACTACATCCGCTGGTACCTTCCTCTTGGACCTCCAGATCCCAGACTGTTAGAAATAAATTTGCGGCCAGGCATAGTGGCTCATGCCTGTAAGTCTAACATTTTGGGAGGCTGAGGAGGGAGCACTGCTGGAGGCCAAGAGTTCAAGGCCAGCCTGTGTAACACAGTGAGACTTCATTTTTACAATACATAAAACAATTAGCAGGGTGTAGTGGCTCGCACTCACCTGTACTCAGAAGGCTCAGGTGGGAGGGTTGCCTGAGCCCAGGAAATGGAGTTGCAATGAGCTTCAATTGCACTACTGTGCTACAGCTTGGGCAACAGTGAAACTCTGTCTCTAGAAAAGATATAATAGTCAAAATTCTGCTTTTTATAAACTACCTTGTCTGGGGTCTCAGCATTCACAGACAGAGACATGTAGCATCAATAGGTAAATGGAGGTGATACCGTTAGAACAAAATAGAAAGGAATGCAAATATATAATAACAATTTGGTGCCCTTTGTGAGTTCTTAACAACTATGGTTCAATTCTGTCTACTTTTCTTATAGCTAATGCATGGACATGCAGATCAGAGCAGTAGGAGAGACAAAGGCTTTTCTGCAGAGTCACATGTCAATAGCATGCGTCCATGCGTCTCATTCTGTGGTGAGGACAGTGGACCCCTCCAGCTCTGCTCCTTGGCTCACTTGCCCCACTCCTCTAGCCAGCTTTCATTGACTCATTTCTTCATCATCACAAATTGTCGAGTGCCTAGTAGGTGCCAGCCTGGTTCCACATGCCGAGGGTAAAGTAGTGAGCAAACGGACATACCTCTGCCATCGAGGAGCTTCTATTCCAGGACAGGGAGACAAAGCAAAGCAACTAGCCAACATGAATAAAAGGACAGGGATAAGCACCGTACGAAGTATGAAAATGCAATTATGTATGGCAGATGATTGTTCAGGGAAGACCTCTCTGAGGAGGAGACAGTGGAGCCAAGATTTAAGTTCGAGGCAACTATTGCAAAATCAGCAGGGGGGAATCGGAAGACTTAATATTGTTACCACGCTAAGATCACCAGAGTAATATACACGTTCAATGAAATCTCTATCAATATCACTGTGGCCTTTTCTGAAGAAATAGAAACGCTGATCCTAAAATTTATATGCAATTACAAGGGATCACAAACAGCCAAAAAAAGAACCTTGAAGAGAGTAAATTGGAGGACTCAGACTTATTGATTTCAAAACTTGCTATAAAGCTAAAGCAATCAAAAGAGTGTGTCACTGGCATAAGGACAGACTTAGATCAATGTTATAGAACCGGGAATCCAGAAATAAACCCATTGTCTATGGTCAACTGACTTTCCAAAAGGGTGCCAAGACTATTCCATGGAGAAAGAATAGTGTCTTCAACAAACAGTGCTGGGATGATTAGAGACCCACATGCAAAATAATGAACTTGGAACCCTACCTCACACCATGAACAACAATTCACTCAAAATGGGGCAATGGCCTAACCATGAGTGCACAAAACTCAGAGGAAAATATAGGCGTACATCTTCATGATCTTGGATTTCGCATGGATTCTTAGATATGACACCAAAAGCAGGAACAAGAAAAGAAAAAATAGATAAATTAGATTTGATCAAAATGTAAAATTTTTGTACATCAAAGGACATTATCAAGAAAATGAAGACAACATATAAAATGGGAGAATACATATGCAAATCATATATCTGATAAGGATCCAATGTCTATAATATATAAAGAGCACTTTCAACTCAACAACAAGACAAAAAACTCAACTAAAAACTCGGCAAAGGACTTGAACAGCCAGTTCTTCAACAAAGACAGAGGATGGCCAATAAGCATATGAAAAGATGACAAATATTTCCTTACTCACTAAGGAAATGTAAATCAAAACTATAGTGAGGTACCACTTCATACTCAGATGGCTGTATTAAAAAACGGAGAAAATAAAGTCAGGATGTGCAGAAATTGGCATCCTCTCTGATGGAAATGCAAAATGGTGCAGCTACCATAGAATACAGTTTGGTATTTCCTCAAAATGTAAACATAGAATTACCATATGACTCAGCAATTGTACTCCTAGGCATATATCTAAATACACTGAAAACAAGTACTTAAACAGAAACTTACATGCAAATGTTCATAGCAGCATTATTCACAATAGCTGAAAGGTAGGAATTGGCCAAATGTCATTGACTGATAAATGAATAAACAAAATGTGAAATATCCCGACAATGGAGTATTAGTCACCCCTGAAAAGGAATAAAGTTCGATATATGCAACAATGCAGATGAACCCTGAATATTCCATCCATTCCATATGAATGGAACCTGATATTCCATTCATATGGAATATCCAGGAGAGGTTAATCCACAGGGACAGAAGGCAGTTTTGTGGTTGCCAGGGATTGGTGGGAGGGGGGAATGGGGCATGACTGCTTCATGGGTATGAGGTTTCTATTTGCAGTGATGAAAAGGTTCTACAACTAGGTCGTGGTGAAGGTTGTACAGTACTGTATATCTACTTAGTGCCACTGAATTGCACAGTTTAAGATGGCTAATTTTATGTTATGTGAATTTTACTTCAATAAAAACAAAATTGGGGGAAGCTCAAAGGGTAGTAAAGGACGGTATGTTTGAGAATCATAATTCTCCATGGGGCAGGAGTATATTGCACCAAGCAAGGAAAGGAGACAGCCGTTCCTAGAGAGCCTTCGAAGTTAGGGATTCGTGTTACAGCCGTACACTGAGGAGTCACCGTGAGCGTGAGCCAGGGAATCTCATGGCTTCGTGGCTGCTTAGGAAGCACCCACTCTGGCTATTATGGTCCTGTGGTTTGAGGGGTCAGGCATGAAAGCGTAGGGACTAGCTGGCAGCCGACACAGCTCCCAAACCGGCAGCTGCTGAGACAAGAGTGGTGGCTGTGAGAACGAGTAGATAGATGTAGGCAGATTTAGGTATTCAGGGGTGGAGGCCGGTAGAAGGTACAAGACTTGGTGATGGGTTGAATATAGGGGCAAAGGAAGGAGGCCAAATTTAAAATCTGCACACTTCCTATTAAGTGTATTGAAGAAACCAAAGTGGAAACAGCCCCGTAAATGATAGAACCGGGCCTCAGACCGTGCTTTTACTCTTGAAAAAAGTTTGTGTTCTCTTTGACAGAAAATAATTTTAAAAGAACAACAGATCACAGCGAATTCCACAGATGATGAGCATAT
This sequence comes from Rhinopithecus bieti, assembly GCF_001698545.2. Taxonomy (NCBI): domain Eukaryota; kingdom Metazoa; phylum Chordata; class Mammalia; order Primates; family Cercopithecidae; genus Rhinopithecus; species Rhinopithecus bieti. The sequence goes on along the minus strand of NW_016841755.1, from coordinate 2,835,492 downwards.
TAGAATTCTAGGATTTTCGGCTGGGCGCGGTGGCTCAAGCCTGTAATCCCAGCACTTCGGGAGGCCGAGACGGGCGGATCACGAGGTCAGGAGATCGAGACCATCCTGGCTAACACGGTGAAACCCCGTCTCTACTAAAAAAAATACAAAAAACTAGCCGGGCGAGGTGGCGGGCGCCTGTAGTCCCAGCTACTCGGGAGGCTGAGGCAGGAGAATGGCATGAACCCGGGAGGCGGAGCTTGCAGTGAGCCGAGATCGGGCCACTGCACTCCAGCCCGGGCGACAGAGCGAGACTCCGTCTCACAAAAATAAATAAATAAATAAATAAAAATAAAAAAGAATTCTAGGATTTTCTCACGGAAAGAGACCGTGGAGATCGCTGGGTTCAGCTTCTTCACGCTGCAGATGAGGCCGCAGATCAGAGCGCCCAGTGACTGCCCAAAGACAAGCAGCTGTTTAGGGGCTCAGACCCAGAGCCCATGACCAGGCTGAGTCCTACGTAGGTCCCCGAGTCTTCAGAGGCTGCAGCTCTACCCCACTGAAGACCTTCTCTCCTCCTGCCTCCTACCTTTTCAGCTTTAAGGATTTTTGGTTTTCACTTCCTCTAACTGCACAAAGCCTGTGACTCCTATCCCATTTGAGATGACTCTGGACTGTAGAGCCACACTGTCTGGGCGCAAATTCTGGCTCGATCACCCTGTAGGGTGACTGCAAGCAAATCTCTTGGCCTCTCTGTTTCTCAGGGTCTGGCCTACTAAGCAGGGACTGGGACATTGCTTGTCCCGTGGAGTGGAGCCAAGAGTTTAATGAGTTCGCTCCCACTCTCACCTGGTCTGTCTGACCACAGCAGGTCATCCCCAAGATCAAGCTGAAGTCCTTCACTTCCTCACCCACAGCCGAGAACTCCTGGACGCCACGACCGTGCCACGCCCCTGCCGCCCAGCGGGCAGGCATTCCCCAGCTTCACGCAGCTCTCCCTTCTCTCCTTCAGCCCCTGCCACTGTGAAGTATTTCCAGGCTCAGGCCACTGTGGGCACTAGGGGAGTCACGTTTCCGACCTTCTGGCTTGAATACAGTCCTCCATACAGGCAGGTTCCGGATGGACTACGTTTGAGGTGAGCTCAACTGTAAATCGAGCAATACAACTTTGTGCAAGGGAAAGACAGCAAGTTTGGAGGCATGTGTGTGTGTGTGAGAGAGAGAGAGAGAGAGACAGCGAGAGAGAGAGAAAGGTGTGGAGGAGGAAGCAGCTGGGGTGATGCCATGCTTTGTTTTTGGAACATTATTATTTTCTCTTCTTTCCCTAAAGAACAGCACTTTAAAAATCAATTATTTAATTCTGAAAGAGCCCCATGGCATTTTAACTATATAAAATTAGTCATGATGACATTAATCCTGATTCGGGAACCTAGCCGATCAAACCATTGTGCTCCTCCGGAATGGCTGGAATAAGAACACTACCTTGGCAGTCGTCTCTGCAGTGATTAACACTTATGTCATCCTGAAGCAGTGATTACTTTACATCTGATCTCAGTGTGATCCCGCCTGCAAATTTCCCAGGGAAGGAAAAAAAAAGATTCTGCAATATTGTCAAAAATAATGCTATTGTCAGAAGTAATGGTCTCTGAAAGTCGTATTTCATATTTAGTACAATTTTTTTGGCTTCCTCTGAGTGCAAACACAGAGAACGTGAATTCGAGTAACCTCGCTATATTTCAGCTCCAGTCTCTAAGGCAAAATGTACCTCTCAAAGCTATTTATTTTTTTATTTCTTACTGGCATTTTATGTTGAGAGAATGAAGGGTAAAGTAAAAGAGGTTTTAACATTTCATGGCTCTGTGTTTAGGGGAAAAACTTAAAATCTAAATGTTATTTTACTTCCTGCCTTCCATTCTGTCTTTCTTTCCCATTTTCTTTTCTCTTAAAAATTTTCCTCCTCATTTCATTCCCTGTGACTTTCATCTGTTTATTAAAACATTACAGGTTCTTGAATCAGAGTTTTGGTTAAACATGGTAGACTGCACACACATGCTACCTCAGCATCCTCCTGAAACCTTACCAAAATGACCATAAGAGGAAAAAATGTTATAAGCCCATAAGAACAAAGAAAATGAGGCCAGGCGTGGTGGCTCATGCCTGTAATCTCAGTACTTTGGGAGCCTAAGGCGGGCAGATCACCTGAGGTCAGGAGTTCAAGACCAGCCTGGCCAACATGGCACAACCATGTCTCGACTAAAAGTACAAAAATTAGCTGGGCATGGTGGTGTGCATCTGTAATCCCAGGTACTCGGGAGGCTGAGGCAGGAGAATTGCTTGAACCAGGGAGTTGGAGGTTGCAGTGAGCTGACAGCATGCCACTGCATTCCAGCCTGGTGACAGAGCAAGACTCTGTCAAAAAAAAAAAAAAAAAGAAAAAGAAAAAAGAAAAGAAAAATGCAATATCTGCAATACCTGTGATTTTGGGCAATGGGGAGTAAATGGCTGAGGAATACTTGACTTTGTAGTTGGAGAAAACTAAAGCTTTCTTCCCATTGCCTAATGGGAAGTAACAGGATGTGGCTGAGTGTGAAACCCTCAGGGTTGGAGGCAGCGTAGCCTCTGAGAGTTAGTTCAAGGATAGCTTGAAACCAGGTTGGTCATCAGAACTTCCAGTTCCCCTCCCACAGTTTGTGTGTATCGGCGACAACTGACCCAGACAGGAGCAGAGGGGAGTTATTCTCTGGGGACCCTGTCTCAGGGAGGCTCTGGCCTCGAGGTCTCCAGGCACAGCTGAGGGCGGGGGCCAGGCACGATGCGAGGGGCTGGCCAGTCCAGCTGATGGGCCCTGCCAGGCCCGCCGCCTGTTTCTGCAAGGTTTTGTTGGAACAGGGCCACACTCATCCCCTTTTGTATTGCCTATAGCTCCTTTCGCATTATAGCACACTACAAGGGCCGAGTGGAGGTGGAGTTTGCAACAGACAGCAGATGGCCCACAAAGCTTGAAATATTTACAATTGGTTCTTTAGAGAAAATGTTTTCTGACTCCTACCCTGGAGAGCGAGCCACGGGTCCACCCAAGAACCTCCACCAGCTTTAACTCTCCCTCTTCCAATCATGACTTACCCTTCTTAAACATGGACAATTAAATATTACTAGATATCTGAGAAAACATTTCAGCAAGACAGAGATGAGGAACTCAGAAAAAAAAGCATAGGCAGAAAAAGAACATGTCAAAAAAATTCTATAGTTTATTTCCTGGTAGAGACAGGCGAATCTATTTTATTCATGAAACATGAACAAGATACTGTATAAAAGGAATATTAAAGAATAAAAAAGTTATTGGAAATGAAAATATGAAAACAGAAAAAATAATTCAATAGAAATATTGGGAGGTATGGTTGAAGAAATCTCTCAAAAAGCAAACCAAGAAAGCAGATGTAAAAGCAGAAGACCAAATTAGAGGACCAGACAGGGCACAGTGGCTCACACTTGTAATCCCAGCACTTTGGAAGGCAGAGGCAGGAGGATCACTTGAGGTCAGGAGTTCGAGACCAGCCCAGCCAACATGGTGAAACCCCTTCTCTACTAAAAATACAAAAATTAGCTGGGCGTGATGGTGCATGCCTGCAATCCCAGCTACTCGGGAAGCAGAGGCAGGATGTTGCAGTGAGCTGAGATCAGGCAACTGCACTTGGGTGACAGAGCGAGACCCCGTCTCAAAAAAAAAAAAAAAAAAAAAAAAAAAAAAAAAAAGATAGAGGATCAATTCAGGGTGTCCAACTACTGATAAATAAAATTTCCAGAAAGAAAAAAGAAAACCACGGAGGAAAAAAATCATCAAAGAAACAATTCCAGAAAAGTCCCCCAAATAAAAGGACAGAGCAAGATCTTGTCAAAAAAAGGCCGGGCACGGTGGCTCAAGCCTGTAATCCCAGCACTTTGGGAGGCCGAGACGGGCGGATCACGAGGTCAGGAGATCGAGACCATCCTGGCTAACACAGTGAAACCCCGTCTCTACTAAAAATACAAAAACTAGCCGGGCGAGGTGGCGGGCGCCTGTAGTCCCAGCTACTCGGGAGGCTGAGGCAGGAGAATGGCGTAAACCCGGGAGGCGGAGCTTGCAGTGAG
>NW_016841755.1:2814534-2829645 GCF_001698545.2 Rhinopithecus bieti | reverse complement strand
CCTCCCCTCCTCTTTTTTTTTTTTTTTTTTTTTGAGATGGAGTCTCGCTCTGTCACCCAGGCAGGAGTGCAGTGACACGATCTCGGCTCACTGCCACCTCCACCTCCCAGGTTCAAACAATTCTCCTGCCTCAGCCTCCCGAGTAGTTGGGACTACAGGTGCATGCCACCACACCCAGCTAATTTTTGTATTTTTAGTAGAGACGGGATTTCACCATATTGGCCAGGATGGTCTTGAACTCCTGATCTTGTGATTCACCCACCTCAGTCTCCCAAAGTGCTGGGATTACAGGCGTGAACTACCGCACCCGATCAATATCAGTCTACCCTTCTGACATTCCATGACAGGAGTTATAGGATTTTCTTTGCTCTCGAGAGTTAATAAGAAATCGAATGGGATTCTCACATATTAAGTCATTCCAGGTTCTCTGGGACTCCAGCTGGTTATGTATCATGGCCCATTCTTGTGCGTATTTCTAAACTGATGGGCAAATTACATCAAATAAAAATCAGAGCTCAAATGGTCATTATTTGAAAAATCTGCAACTGTAGAATTAATGTGGTTTTCTAAGTTCTCTTTCTCACTACTTTCTTTCAGCCTACTTTGAACCAGCTGACTTTTTTTTCTTTCTCTTTTTTCTTTTGAGATAGAGTCTCACTGTGTTACCCAGGCTGGAGTGCAGTGGCTCGATCACAGCTCACTGCAGCCTCAACCTCCTGGCCTCAAGCGATCCTCCAATTCATCCTCCGGAGTAGCTGGAACTATAGGTGTGCGCCACCGTGCCTAGCTAGTTTTTTGTATTTTTTGTAGAGACCAGGTTTCACCATGTTGCCCAGGCTGGTCTCAAACTCTGGGCTCAAGCAGTTCTCCCACCTTGGCCTCCCAAAGGGCTGAGATTACAGGCATGGGTCACTGTGCCCTGCATACCTGCTGACTTTTCTTCTAGTCTTGAGATGAAACTCACTGCTTATGACATTCCAGCTATGACACAAAAGAAAAAAGTCTTAAAGATCTTTCAAATTAATGACTTTACAAATTACAACAGCTTTGTGGTAACCTAGACACGTTTTAGAAATATGAATTCAGGTTTGCCTGACCAACAATTGCATATAGTGACAGAATGCTTAATTAATAATTAAGAAAAATTAGAATTCTAAATTAAATTTATTTTATGTTAATTTAAATTAGAATTCTAATTTAAAATTAAACTCCAAAATTCTAAAAGAAAAAGAACTCTAGGTAAAGTGTTTATAAAAGTTAAGCTCTCAGATCAAACAGGTCAAAATCTTGATCAGAGCAATAATACAAAGTATCTCTGTGCAGACCAGGCATGGTGGCTCATGCCTGTAATCCCAGCACTTTGGGAAGCTGAGGTGGGTGGATCACTTGAACTCAGGAGTTTGAGATAAGCCTGGCCAACATGGTGAAATCCTGTCTTTACTGAAAATACAAAAATTAGCCAGGCGTGGTGGCAGGTGCCTGTAATCCCAGCTACTCAGGAGTCTGAGGCAGGAGAATCTCTTGAATCCTGGAGGCAGAGGTTGCAGTGAGCCGAGATGGCACCGTTGCACTCCAGCCTGGGCAACCGAGTGAGACTCTGTCTCAAACAAAAACAAAAACAACAACAAAAAACTCCCAAAGTATCTCTGCCCGATATAACATTTTTTCTTTTTCTTCTTTGAATCTAAAATCTTTATGAAGGTAGCAAAATAGTCCTTGGTCACCAGCCTAAACCTTGTGGCCACAGGAGAGACCTGTGTGCAGGGCTTGCCTCCCTTTCCAGATAGGGTCTCCACCACCTTCAAGGCATCCCTGTCTCATCCTTCCTCCTGGAGGGCCTGACCCCACCCCAGGCTGCAGCAACTCCTTGGCCACAAAGATCTTTTAGCCAGCAGCAGAGGGGAAGGAGACGGAAACCCACTGCTTGTGTGATAGGCAGGGCCCAGTACATCTTCTTATAGTTGTACTCAAAGCAATTAAGAAATTAAAACAAATTCTCCCAAACCCCACAATCACACGGGCGAAGCCGAGCAAGCAAAGAAAGGAGGAATTGATAGCTTTTTGTCTCTCTGGCTTGAGGCCAAGACCCTTCCCTCTAGGAGCAACTGTGAGCGTGGATTATACGGGGACATCTAACATGCTGAGAGGAACCATGTAGTCTATGTCCCCTCACTGGCATCTATCAATCAATTGTGCCAAGAAATTTCATCTTTGGAAGGACCCCCATCCAAATGCAATAACCCTAGAAAGGCAACACTTTCAGAAGGCACAGGGGTATTTTGGCAGTTGAGAACATGAGAGGCCTGGGGGATGGGGTGGCCTCAGAAAGAACACTGGTGCAGGTATTCTACCTGTTTCAATGTTGCTGACCAGCCTGGCTCACCCCCAGCTAGAGTCAGGGAAGGAGCTGAGCTGCTGCGCTGCTCACATGCAGGGAGTAGAGACTTGACTAGGCTCCCAAACAGGCCCCTTTGTGGTGTGGCTTGTTCCTGGAGGCAGGGAGAAAGGTAGTAGTGGCCTCTCCTCTTCTTAATGGCCACCCGAGCGGGCCTCTCCAGGGGTATAGGTGGATGACCACAACATCTACGGGAGTGCTGGTCTGGCTGGGTACCTGACTGCCAGAGCTCAGTTGGGCTTTGGGTACTGGGCTGGGGCTGGTCTGGGTGGATTCCCGGAGTTCAGCTTCTATCTGCTCCCGACAGGCCTGCAGGCAGCCCACTTCAGTGACCCATGTGACTCCTGCCAGCAGCTCTGTGAGCTCGTCCTGGGTGTGGAGCAGTCATCCCGGCCTTGTACATGGCCTTAATGGTGCCCATTGCAATCATGCATGACAGGTACACAGCAAAAGTGTAATCTCTGGCACACAAGGTCAAAAAGGTCTGGGAGTGCTTTTCAACCAAGGTCTGTTGGTCACAGGGCAGAGAGAGCTGGTGCACAATCAGGGACAGGAAACCAGAGCAATCACAGCCACAACTGGCGAGGAGAGACAGTGTGGTTGGTGCAGAGGCATGGTTATTTGATGGTCAGGAGTAGGGTCTCACCCAGCTTGGAGGCCAGCAGCATGTGGACTGCACCCAGGAGTGGCAACGGTGCCATTGGGTGGAGAAGCTGGACAGGCAGCGATTCAGGCAGTTCATGACCAAGAAAAGTCTTCCTCCCCACAGTGCTGATACTCACACGTGCATTCATGCATCACACCACCTTTCTTCAGAGTCCTCCCATTTTACATACTGGTGCCATCTAGGATTTCTTCCTTTCGTTGATTTTCTCAGTTTTGCTTTTGTCATGCAGAGGCCAAAAGAAAAGTCTGGATAACAAAAAAGAAAAGAACTGCTAAAATTCTCCCCATGCACATTTACTAATCAAGCAAACTAGGCCAGCAAACAAAAGATAGATTTGTTACTAGTTCAACACTACTTGGAGATTTTGTTTTTCTTACACAATTCAGCCAGTCCTAGCTAAAGTGCAAACATTGAACATTTAACCCCAAACTTATTTGAAACTAAAGAAAAAGAGGGGTGAAAGTTTTTAAAAATCAAACTGTCATGGAAACTCCTTTACCCAGAAGGGTACAGCTTTCATTAGATTACCTATCAGAGCAACTAAAGTCTAGCTATATGAATAACTTCCAATTTTGTCAGAAATATTATTTGATTAAACTTTTATAAACTGGTAAGTTTGTATGACTATCTCATAACTAAATTATTAAGTGAAAGACGTAAGATCTTTATGTGTATGCATTTAGATATTCTTTACACATACATACATGTATTATGTTATATATTGTGTCCATATAGTAAAACCTGGGTAGTTGGCCAGAAATGCCTTAAAGATAAATGAGCGTTCATATGAAATATATAGTAATTAGCACAAATGCTTTTTAGTTCATGTGACTTAAGTAAAACTTTAACAAATAAACTGGTTTTAAAATTATTGGTAAAATAAAAATAGAAATGTCTTCAAAATTGTCAGCATACATTTTTGCTTGGATTTACTAGTCAGACAGTCTTATATTTGTCTATCTAAATATTTTAAAGTGTCAGAATTTGACGCAAACATTATAAAAAAATAAAACCAGCTTAAAACAGAATAATCTTTGTGTAAATTTTTTGATAAGTAAGACTAATTTAATATTGCTGGTTTAATAAAAACTTCTGTATCTTCTGCATTATTGGCAAAATGCCTGTGTATTTAAGAATCTTACCTAAGTGAACATCTGATATTCACAGGCTATTGAAATGAATATCAGGGCTGGGTGTGGTGGCTCACACCTGTAATCCCAGCACTTTGGGAGGCCGAGGCAGGCACATCACCTGAGGTCAGGAGTTCGTGACCAGCCTAGCCAACATGGTGAAACCCTGTGTCTATTAAAAACACAAAAAATTAGCCAGGCATGGTGGTGAGTGCCTGTAGTCCCAGGAACTCAGGAGGCTGAGTCAGGAGAACTGCTTGAACCCAGGAGTTGGAAGCTGCAGTGAGCCAAAATGGCAACAGTGCACTCCAGCCTGGACAGCAGAGTGAAATCCATCTCAAAAAATTTAAAAAAATAAATAAATAAAAAATAAATGAATATCAGGGAAATAACTTGAAATCATGACCAACTTTGTCTTGTACTCCAGTTCTCATAAGTAATCTAGGTAAATTGTTCAAAAATAAATTAATAAGTAAATGTAAATGTTCTACACACTCCTCACAACCGTGCATGCAATTGAAATCTGTTTTTTTTTTTTTTTTTTGAGCGGAGTCTTCTCTCGTCGCCAGGCTGGAGTGCAGTGGGCCGGATCTCAGCTCACTGCGAAGGCTCCACCCACGGGTTCCCGCCATTCCCTGCCTCCAGCCGTCCCCAGAAGTAGCTGGGACTACAGGGCACCGCCACATCGCCACGGACTAGGGTGTTTGTTTGTGTTTTGTATTTTTAAGTAGAGACGGGGTTTAACTGTGTGCGCCGAGATGGAGCTCGATCTCCTGACCTGTGATCCGCCCGTCTCGCCTCCCCGAAACCAGGTGCTGGGATTACAGGCTTGAGGAGCCACCGCGCCCGGCTGCAATTTGAAATCTTAAAGTCATATTATGTGAAATTAATTGGTAAATATTAAATGTCTGGGTTATTTCCAAATAAGATTTAAAAACGAAAACAAATTGCTGAACATATACATAATTTTGTTATTGGCTTCTTACATTTTATAGAAAGATTAAATATATTTGGGTTTACTAACATACATAAAAATGTTATAGGGAAACATGTTTCTAAACATCATAAAATGGTTGTCATCTATAAAATACTGATATATGACAGACAATTCAAGACTTCTTCCAAGTTTTCACTAAAATTTAGGGTTACTAAGAGTTAAGAATTTATATGTATATATGTTTATATATAAAATGTGCCAAAAGAATAAGATGTGTGTTTTAATAACAAAGGCATAAAATATGTTCTTAAGAAAATTAATTTTGTTGAATTTGGAGATTATTTAGAGGTTGTTTCAAAATATCAAACAAAATAAAAAGGAACTAGTAAGTAGGAGAAGAAGGTGTGAGAAAAGTTATAGATATGAAGATGTATTTCTGGTAAGGAAGGTTAAAAAGAAAAGAAATACTTTTGTTTGAGAAAGAATCTTCTGTGGTAAATTCTGTCCTGCAGTAAAATGACTGCTTATTTTATAAACAAGAATAATAGGAAAAATTAGAAAGTCCAAGCGTGTCGTTAATAGTCTGATTAGGTTGTGATAAAGTTCACAAAAAGAGAATTTACTAAAGAAATTTTGTGCATGATTTACTTGGCTATGATTGTAAATTGTAAGTCTTTCTAAAGATTGAGCTTTGATATTAAAAAGACACTAACACAAAACTAAAAAATTTGGTCCACTATGTGACAATAACAGGTTTTCTTAAAGTATCGATCAGCTCTTAGTAAAACCACAGGCATTTTGATTTTAATTTTGAAATTATTTTAACAGCCATCTTCTAAACTACTGACAGTTTTATTTCTTCCTGTGATCTAATTAATTTCTCTATTTCAGGATGAAAATGTCATCCTTTTTATTCAGAATACCAATTTTATTTCTTGCGGTAAATTTTTTTTCCCCAAACTTCTCAGATTTATATCTCAGAAGCTCACCTTTCTGTACCTTAGTTCACATGATTTGCAGGTCATTCATCATAGTCTTTTGTTCTTTCTCTCCTTGAAAAGGAATGTATTTTTGCTTGGCTGGGGTGATAACTCTCTGCTTGTCAACTCCTATAACATTTTTTTCCCTCCAGTTCCAACTCTGCTATTATGTCCTGACACTGAAATGTTTATGTGGAAGGTCTGGAAAAGCAATGTTTCCCCGCAGTATGACATGATTCTGCACTCCTGGCTTTTCTCGATATGTCTGAATTGCTCATGTAGCCAGGAAACTTCCCATGCTGTTACTAAGAATCATGTATTCTCCTTCTCAAGGTACTAGTTTTCTTGTTTATATCCCTCCATAATATAGTGTATACTCATAAACCTTGACACAGCTCCTGTGTCTGATTAAATGTGAATACCCTTTTCATCAGGTTTGAAAAGGGTACTCAAATGTTCCAGGTTATTTAAATGGCCTTCCCTTAAGAAGAGAGAATCACACTGCAAGAGATTTTCCTTTACCTTTTTTTGCAACTGGTCTCTAAAAAAACCAAAGATTTTACATTTCATCAAGATAATTTTGTGTTGTCTTTATTAGATTTTAATTACTTTGGAAGACTGAGCTTTAAAAGGGTTAAGATTTTTACATCTGTACGACTTCCTGTATTGTTTCGAAGGCTTTTTTTTCTATGCTCCTTTTTTTGTTTTGCTTTGTTTTTTAAATTTTTTAGTTCCATAGGTTTCTGGGGAACAGGTGGTATTTGGTTATATGAGTAAGTTCTTTAGTGGTTATTTGTGACATTTTGGTGCACCCATCACCCAAGCAATGTACACTGTATCCAATGTGTAGTCTTTTATCCATCACCCTCTTCCCAGCCTTTCCTCTGATTCCCCGAAGTCCATTGTATCATTTTGATGCTGTTGCATACTCATAGCTTAGCTCCCACTTATGTGTGAGAACATATGATGTTTGGTTTTCCATTCCTGAATTACTTCACTTAAAATAATAGTCTCCATCTGACCAAGGTTTCTGTGAATGCCATTAATTCATACCTTTTTATGGCTGAATAGTATTCCATCATATATATGTGTGTATGTATACAACAACTGTGATATATTTATATATCACAGTTTCTTTATCCACTCATATGATTGATGGGCATTTGGGCTGGTTCTACATTTTTGCAATTGTAAATCGTGCTGCTATAAACACTTGTGTGCAAGCATCTTTTTCGTATAACGACTTCTCTTCCTCTGGGTAGATACCCAGTAGTGGGATTGCTGGATCAAATGGTAGATCTACTTTTAGTTCTTTAAGGAATCTCCACAGTTTCCATAGTGGTTATACTAGTTTACATTCCCAACAGAGGTGTAGAAGTGTTCCCTTTTCACCACATCCATGCCAATATCTGTTAATTTTTTATTTTATTTTTTATAATGGCCACTCTTGCGGCAGTAAGGTGATGTCACATTGTGGTTTTCATTTGCATTTCCCTGATCATTAGTGATGCTGAGCACTTTCTTACATGTTCACTGGCCATTTGTGGATCTTCTTTTGAGAATTGTCTACTCGTGTCCTTAGCCCACTTTTTCATGGGATTTTTTTTCTTGCTAATTTGTTTGAGCTCCTTGTAGATTCTGATATTAGTCCTTTGTTGGATGTATAGGTTGTGAAAATTTTCTCCCACTCTGTGCTCTGTTTACTCTCCTGACTGTTCCTATTGCTATGCAAAAGCTCTTTAGTTTAATTAAGTCCCACCTATTTATCTTTGTTTTTGTTGCGTTTGCTTTTGGGTTATTGGTCATGAAATATTTGGTTAAGCCAATGTCTAGAAGGGTTTTCCAGTGTTATCTTCTAGAATTTTATAGTTTCAAGTCTGCAACCAAAAAAGAGCAAAACAAGACTAAGCAAAAGAACAAATCTGGAGGCATCACACTACCTGATTTCAAACTATACTATGAGGCCATAGTCACCAAAACAGCATGGTACTAGTATAAAAATAGGAACACAGACCAATGGAACAGAATAGAGAACCCAGAAATAAATCCGAATACTTACTGCCAACTGATCTTTGACAAAGTAAACAAAAACATAAAGTGGGGAAAGGACACCCTATTCAACAAATCATGTCAGGATAATTGGCAAGCTACATGTAGGAGAATGAAACTGGATCCTCATCTCTTGCCTTATACAAAAATCAGCTTTAGAAGTCTTTTGATTATCACTTTCATTAGATGACTATATACTATTTAACAATGACCTGTGATTTTCCTTTGATTAAATGTTTTGAACCATTTGACATCTTCAGCAGGTTTCCCCAGGATCAAAATCTTAAATTATATCTTTTTGATTTAAAAGTAACCTTGGGGCCAGGTGTGGTGGCTCACGCCTGTAATCCCAGCACTTTGGGAGGCTGAGGCGGGTAGATCACCTGAGGTCTGGAGTTCAAGACCAGCCTGGACAACATGGTGAAACCCTGTCTCTACTAAAAATACAAAAGTAGCCAGGCATGGTGGTGCATGCCTGTAATCCCAGCTACTCAGGAGGCTGAGACAGGAAAATTGCTTGAACCCAGGAGGTGGAGGTTGCAGTGAGCCCAGACTGCACCATTGCACTCCAGCCTGGGTGAGAATGACACTTGTCTCAAAGAAAGAAAAAAAGAAAGAAAGAAAGAAAAAGGAACCCTGGGATTTTCCAGTTGAACCTCTGGAGATGCTCAAATAATGTAGCTCATCTGGTAAAGATATTACATTATTTGGCTTATTTGGTAAATTATATCAAAAATATTGTCAAATGATAAGTGATGCTTGATCTCATTTCAGTTACATTTATTGGTAGGTTGTTAATATAAAATGTTTTTAAAATTATATAAATTCATAGAAATCTAATGTCATCAGTCATAATTTTGATTATGTTAAATATTTTCTAAAATTATATTTGCATAGATATTCTACTAATGTGAGTATCCTAAATATTACATGAAATTTATAGAAGTCTGATGGTCTCAATTGATGCTGTCAGTAATGATTCTGTTTGTCATCTTAAAATGCCACACATAGCCAGGCACAGTGGCTCACACCTGTAATCCCAACACTTTGGGAGGCTGAGGCAGGAGGATTGCTTGAGGCCAGGAGTTTGAGACCAGCCTGGGCAATGTAGCGAGACCTCATCTCTACAAAAAAAAAAAAAAAAAGTTAAAATGCTGAATGTACTAGAAATAACTAAATTTCCTTATCAGTTGGGAATTTTCCATCAGATTTTAACCATGGCTATTCTAAGTTTTTGTCATCCACAGCTATTGTTGTTTCAAATTCTTCTCTAAAAACATTTGCAATCAGCTGTAGTCCAAAATTGCTCTTCATGCAAAAGACAAGCACTCTCAAACACAGATTTCTCATAACTTTAAGATAAATGAAGGCCAGACACAGTGGCTCCTGCTTGTAATCCCAAAGCCGGGAGGATCACTTGACGTCAGGAGTTTGACACCAGCCTGGCCAACATGGTGAAACCCTGTCTCTACTAAAATACAAAAATTAGCTAGACATTGTGGTACATGCCTGTGGTCTCAGCTACTCGGGAGGCAGAGGCACAAGAATTCCTTGAACCTGGGAGGTGGAAGTTGCAGTGAGCTGAGATCGTGCCACTGCACTCCAGCCTGGATAACAGAGTGAGACTGTCTCAAAAATAAAAATAAAAAAGATAAATTAGCTAAGTAAAAAATTTTAAAACTCAAATATACAAACTGATGCATTCATAAAACTGCTAATCAAGATCAATCAAAACAAAAAAAGTAATTATGTGACATTAAGTAACTGGCCAAGATAATGTCTTTGTAACAAGATAATATCTTTTGTTTGAAATATTATGGATTATTTATTTATTTATTTACTTATTTTTGAGACAGAGTCTCGCTCTGTTGCCCAAGCTGGAGTGCAGTGGCATGATCTCAGTTCACCACAACCTCTGCCTCCTGGGTTCAAGCGATTCTCCCGCCTCAACCTGCTGAGTAGTTGGGACTACAGGCACACACCACCATGCCCGGCTAATTTTTGTATTTTTGGTAGAGATGGGGTTTCACTATGTTGGCCAGGCTGGTCTCAAACTCTTGATCTCGTGATTTGCCTGCCTCGGCCTCCCAGAGTGCTGGGATTACAGGTGTGATCCACCATGCCTGGCCTGATTCTTTATTTAAATGTTTTGTTTTCCAGATTTCCAGATTTTCTCATAAGCTATCTATAGTTTACAACAATTTGGTAAAGTATACTTTGGTGAACAAATAGTGAAAGCATTTTCTTTTCTCCCTATTTGATTCCTCCAAAATTCAAAACTGTTTGTGTGTATTCTTATTTTGTTTACATGTGTTCAATAAAGATCTGCTTTCTCTTAATAAGGAGGATACAACTGGGAACATGGTTATATTAGCAAGGCTTTGACTGAAACTTCACATTTAAGAAAGTGTATAAAATGCCTGGCTTCAAGAGTTCCCAGCCTTACAGTGAGTGAGCACAAACTGTCATTTCCTGGCAAGTCCAAGAACCCTAAGACTGTAGGTAAAATCTAAAATCTGCCTTGGTTTGGCTTCCTAGCTTCAAGGGTATTTAAATCAGAGATTCCCATGTAATCAATGCTGAGAGAAAAAGTTACGTTTCCCAATAAACATTATAATATACTTTTTATTAGATTATAGCCCTTTGCATTGATTTCAGGTTCTTTTTATTTATGGACTGAACGAGATACTAAATTATTCTAATTTCCTCCAGTATTTAGCCATAATTCTTGAACTAAAAACAAAAATTGGTCAGGAGATCGAGACCATCTTGGCCAACATGGTGAAACCCCGTTTCTACTAAAATACAAAAAATTAGCCGGGTGTGGTGGCATGTGCTTGTAATCCCAGCTACTTGGGAGGCTGAGCCAGGGGAATCACTTGAACCCGGGAGGCGGAGGTTGCAACGAGCTGAGATTGTGCCATTGCACTCCAGCCTGGCAACACAGCAAGACTCCGTCTCCAAAAAAAAACAAAAACAAAAACTGCTCTGTTTCTAAAGCCCTATAAACTGAAACTAGATAAAATTTAAGAAACAAGTGTCATGCTTCCGTGTGGACCACACAGAAAGTTTAGCAAGCTGCCCAATGTCATTACCAGAGCCACTGAAGCTATAAATCAGAAAGAGAAGTTGATGTTTTCACACTGTAGACAGCTTTTTCCAAGACATCGGAACAAGACTCCATATCATAATGAGACTTTTACCCCCGTTAATGCTACCTTTTTTCACTTGGCAGAAGAATGATGCAATTACAACTTCACAATTAATAGCTTCTGCTGGTAACTTAACAGAAGTTAACCTAAATTTATCCTTTAGTATTCATTGGTTAAATAAAACAATTCTTGTGCTATTGTAGTACTATTAGGTTGGTGCAACATTTGGCACATGCCTGTAATTCCAACTATTTGGGAGACCGAGGCAGAAGATTAGCTTGAACCCAGGAGGCAGAAGCTGCAGTGAGCTGAGATCGTGTCACTGCACCCCAGCCTGGGTGACAGAGTAAAACCCTGTCTCAAACAAATAAACAAACAAACAAGCAAACAAACAAAAAACCCTTGACAAGTACAGCCAAGGAAGGTCATGAAAAGACGGTTCTCACAGTTGTATTCCTGATAACAAAAACTATCACAAAAGACTGCAAAACCCACAACCTTGCACAAAGGCGGTCACAGCCTTACACAAAAAAATACTTCTGCAAGAACATCTGCTCAGCAACTGCCTGTCTTACCTCAGACTGGTGTCACTCATTTTTGATCTTTAGAGCCAAAGATAATTATTTTAAAACAATTATATAATCCTCCTCACGTTTTTTCCCCTTAAAAAGCTGTCTTCCTTTCCCACCCTGAATACACTTACCGTTCACACGCTCCCATTGCTATTCCTCATCCTCCAGCCTCAGAGTGATGTCCACCACCCCCAAAAGCAGGACTGTTCAACTGCCCCCATTTCCCTACGAGTATTGTACCTAGCTGTGATACAACAGTATTTTCAAAAAGTAATTTGAACGTTATATGCAGCACGTTGTCTTCATCAAGAATGTGAGCTGAGGTCAGGCACAGTAGCTCACACCTGTAATCCCGGCACTTTGGGAGGCCAAGGTGGGAGGATCACGAGGTCAGGAGATCGAGACCATCCTGGTTAACACGGGAAACCTCGTCTCTACTAAAAATACAAAAAATTAGCCGGGAGTGGTGGCAGGTGCCTGTCATCCCAACTACTTGGGAGGCTGAGGCAGGAGAATGGCGTGAGCCCAGGAGGCGGAGGTTGCAGTGAGCTGAGATTGCACCACTGCTGAGATTGCACCACTGCGCTCCAGCCTGGATGACAGAGCAAGACTCTGTCTCAAAAAAAAAAAAAAAAAAAAAAAAAAAAAAGAATGTGAGCTGAAATATGAAGTTTTTGGTGCATGGGTAAAATAACTTGTACTTCCCATTTTGAAAGTTTTTTGGCTGGGTGCGGTGGCTCACACCTGTAATTCCAGCACTTTGGGAGGCCAAGGTGGGTGGATCACGAGGTCAGGAATTCAAGACCATTCTGGCCAAGATGGTGAAACCCCGTCTCTACTAAAAGTACAAAAATTAGCTGGGCATGGTGGCGCTCACCTATAGTCCCAGCTACTTGGGAGGCTGAGGCAGGAGAATTGCTTTAACCCGGGAGGCAGAGGTTGCAGTGAGCTGAGATTGCACCACTGCACTCCAGCCTGGCAACAGAGCGAGCCTCCATCTCAAAAAAAAAAAGAAAGAAAATTCCTGGGATCCTAGCCTTGTAAATTTCTCATTCTAAGCAGCCAAAAAGCAGCAATTCATTGACATCTTCCTTTTCATCTTACCTTTTTCTCTGTAGCAGTCAAGAATGGCCCAGATTGGCTGGGCGTAGTGGCTCACACCTGTAATCCCAGCACTTTGGGAGCCGAGATGGGTGGATGGCTTGAGGTCAGGAGTTTGAGACCAGCCTGGCTAACATGGTGAAATCTTGTCTCTATGAAAAATACAAAAATTAGACAGGCGTGGCGGCATGCACCTGTAGTCCCAGCTACCAGTAGGGAGGCTGAGGCGGGGAGAACCACCTGAACCCGGGAAGCGGAGGTTGCAGTGAACTGGGATTGTGCCACTGCACTCCAGCCTGGGAGACAGAGTGAGACTGTGTCTTAAAAAGAAGAGAACGGCCCAGATTTATCACTATCAGAAGAGAAAGAAGAAGAGCAATGATAACAAAAACTATTTGCATTTATTTTATAACCATTTGCAAATAGCATTAATTATAATATTGTAGTCACTTAATTACTAATTTTAAGAAAATATTCTGATTTAAAAAAATCTAAAAGACACTGCCATTGGATTGGAAGGAAAGGGATCTGTCATCCAAACATATTATTCTGAATTTGCGATGTTTAAGTAGCGCTCTATCATTTCAACTTAAAATGTCACAGGCTGTAAATGCTGCCAGCAGTTTGGGTCCGATGCCTCCGAGGAGCTGGCCTTTGGAGAACATAATTTAAGCTTCAGGAAGAAGATGTGGGTGGTGAGTCAGCGATGACTCAGGCAAGGAGGCACTGTTGGTCCTGCTGTACTGCACCTTCTTTGGGAACAGTCACTTGGACTTTTCAGTCTTTCTTCCTTATTTTCTTTTTTCTTTCTTTCTTTTTTTTTTTTTTTTTTTTTTTTTTTTTTTTTTTTTGTTGAGATGGAGTCTCCCTCTGTCCCCCAGGCTGGAGTACAGTGGCGCCATCTCAGCTCACTGCAATCTCCGCCTCCTGGGTTCAAGTGATTCACCTGCCTCAGCCTCCTGTGTAGCTGGGATTACAGGCAGGTGCCACCACACCTGGCTAATTTTTGTATTTTAAGTAGAAATGGGGTTTCACCTGTTGGTCAGGCTGGTCTCAAACTCCTGACCTCAAGTGATCCGCCCACCTCAGTCTCCCACTTCTTTATTTTCTAAGTGACCTTAGCATGAATTGTGGTGGGTGGTCTGCCTTCAAATAGAGAAGCTGTTGATCATAATGAACAAAATGCCTCTCTAGTATCTTAAATGACCCTTTCAGATATCCGGCACGAGGTCAGTTGGGATGTTTATTGGCTGCTGCAAGTGGCACTCCGCTCTGAGAGATGTTCGCAATCCAGATGGGATTGGGGAATGGAAAAAACACCCAGCCAGCAAAAGTGTGCACGTGGAGGGAGGCCCCTATTCCCTGGCGCATGTGTGAGTCTCCAGAGAGCACCTCTGGGTGACCTGAAGGCCTCACCTCGCCATTGTGCGCTGCATCCCCTCGGTCGGTCTCTGTTGGATTCTCAACCTGGAGAGAAGCAAACCAGCCAGCCGGCTCCCGCCTCAACCCGGTTCAGGACTGTGCTGTGGGAACACCACCCTCGCAACGCGGCGTCTCCCTGTTCACACCTTCTCGCAGGCTGGGACTTCACCCCGCCAGCCTCCTCTGTGCCTTCTCTACCGTGATGGGAAATGGAAGAACCTGGGCGTCATGAGGGCCGGGGCTGCCCAAGCCATCTCCCTCTTTGCTCCCGCATGGGCCGCACAGCAGGAGCTTGTTAAAACCGCAGCTTCTCGGCCCGCCCCAGTTGCGCTGAGATGAGATCTGCATTTCCACAAGGTGTGCAGGTCATTGGTGGGCAGGTGGAAGTCAGAAGCACTGGGCTGGGCGACCCTCTCTGGCTTGGAGCTGTCTGGGGCGCTAAGCAGCATGAACGGTGTAGGAGGCTGCAGCGGGCCTAAGTGTGATGATGAAAAAAAGGCAGATTGAGGAAAATTACTATTGGAGAAGAAGAGAGGAAGGAAGGAAGGGAGGAAAGAAGGGAGGGGGCGTGGGAGGGAGGGAGGCAGGAAGAAAGGAAGGGAGGAAGGGAGGAAGAAAGGAAGGAAGGGAGGAAGGAAGGAAGGAAGGGAGGAAGAAGCGAAGGAAGGAAAGCAGCGAGGGAGGAAAGAAGGGAGAGGGCGTGGGA
>NW_016841755.1:2803910-2813943 GCF_001698545.2 Rhinopithecus bieti | reverse complement strand
AGGGAGGGAGGGAGGGAGGGAGGGAGGGAGATAAACATGTAGATGAATGGGACTGAATGCTGAAGGGCTATGAACAAGGCTTGAGACTTTAGGTCCAAACAAAAGACACAATAGCACGAAGTTGTCTTCAGGTTCTTCAATCTAACACAGAGCTCAAGGGTTCAATAAGGGAGTTTCTCTTGACACACGTGTACTCTGTGCCTCTTTGTAAGAATCTGGGACATTATCAGAAGAATGAGCCATGACTCTGGGATTCTAATTGTTATTTTCGGAAGGTATACTTTTTTCCTAATACAACTTAAGGTTTGTAACCTTATCTTTCTGTTTTCTTTAAATGCAAAGAAGGGGCTATGATATCTTAAAACCTTGTATTTAGGAATATTGTTTCCCGCACTCCCTCACTCCAATATTTTGAGACGAAAGGAGCGGCTAGACGTCCACTAGGCATCAGCCTCTCATTCACAGAACTGCTATGTCAACAGGCCTCGTATTTCCAAAGAATACATTCTATCTTTTCAATGATACAAATTTTTTAAAATTATGAATTTAGGGCATTTTTTCCGTGGCCACGTGTGACCAAACCACAAATGTTAGTAATTGGTAGAACTGTCAGAGTGCTTCTCTTTGTGACTATTTTTGGTATTAATAGTCAAATGCAGTTTACTTAGGGGAAATGGTGAAAACCCACCGGAGCCAAGGACTGTATTTCCTGCAACGCTGAACCTCCCCCTCCCAGTGAGCATCACTTAGCCAGTGACAGGCACATGATAAGCACTTGATAAATGTTTGCTAATGAAGCTGCATGCTATTTAGCTCCAAAAGTTGTCTTGTGCCTCAGTCAAGGAGAGGAAGCCTGAGACCCCTGTGCTGATGTGCTTGCTGCCTGACGGGGACTCTGCAGGGAGGCCCCCCAGGGCCTGGGGGTCCCCTTGTTTTCCTTGCTCAAGATGTGCCCTGGGTTGAATACTCTCCCTGCAAATTCACACCATGTAGAGCCTTTGCATGTGACCTGCTTTGGAGACGGAGTCTCTTTAGATATGAACCAGTTAAGATGAGGTCATAGTAGATTAGGGTGTGGGCCCTAATCCACGGACCAGTTATGTCCTTAAAAGAAGGGGGTCATCAGAACACAGACACAGAGAGGACCCTGAGCATCGTGCAGAGATGGAGGCAGAGATCAGAAGGATGCAGCTAGAAGCCAAGGGATAAGAAGTGCCCAGAGCCCCGAGAAACCAGGAGAGGCAGGAAGGGTCTTGTTCCAGAGCTGTCGGGGAGCACCACCGTGGTGACTCCCTGATTTGGGATTTCTGACTTCTAGAATGTGAGAAGACAGGTTTCTGTTGTTTTAAGCCATCTTGTTTGTGTCATCTGTTCCAGCAGCCCTAGGAATCCTCCTTCACAACCTTTGTCCTGGAGGCCCCAAGGCTGCTTGGTCTTGATAGAAACAGCCTTCAGGGCGTGCCCCTGACTGCAGTCCAGTGTCGGCTGCACTGGCTTCAGTGGTGGCGCCCAAGGCTGGCCTGGGGAAGGCCCACACCTCAGCTCTACACGGTGGCCACACAGCCTCATGCTCACGAGAGAGTAGCTCATAAACCAGGTCAGTGGGTCATTAATTTAGTAGGAGTTCAAGGGACACCATAAAACGGTGCTTGCTTCCTTTGTAAACATTTGGTATGATTTGTCACTGTCTTTTCTTTTCTTTATTATTTTTTTGAGATGGAGTTGCCTTCTGTTGCCCAGGCTGGAGGGCAGTGGTGTGATCTTGGCTCACTGCAACCTCCGCCTCCCAGGTTCAAGTGATTCTTCTGCCTCAACCTCCAGAGTAGCTGGGATTACAAGGGTGTGCCACCACACCAGACTAATTTTTGTATTTTTAGTAGAGACAGGGTTTCACTATGTTGGCCAGGCTGGTCTTGAACTCCTGACCTCAGGTGATCCACCCGCCTCAGCCTCCCTAAGTGCTGGGATTACAGACACGAAACACTCTGCCTGGCCCACTGTCTCTTCTTTGTTTCTGAGGATTTCAGGGGGTGAAAGGAAAGAAATTTGGTCAGATGTTCCCATGAGCTACAGGGTGAATGGACTCTATAAACTTAAAATTATTAAAGTCCTGGCTGGCAGCATCCATTGCAAATGAGGCCAGGCACCCTGGGGTGCAGATGTGTCAGTCAGGGAGGCTCAGGCAAGGCACACGATCCAAACGAGTTAGTCAAAGGCCCAGGCCCAGCACCCTTGACCCTTGGGAACAGCACCCTTAGGAACAGTGTCTGGCTCCCAGTGGAAATGCAATGATCCATTCTATCAATGAATCAGTGACACCCATCCTCCACTTTGGGGAATCCATTCTATGAATCAATGAAACCCATCCTCTACTTTGAGGGATCCATTCTATTAATGAGCCAATGAAACCCATCCTCTACTTTATGGGGAATGATCAGCTTATTCCAGCAGATATCTTAACATTTGGAAGTATTTCCTTTCACATCTGTGAATTCACCATGGGATGAGAAACCTGAAAGGTTGATTACACTCTGGAGGCCTCGGTGAAAAGTCAGTTGTTGGTGGAGAGCGGGTGGTGGTTGCACAAAGATGGTTTTCAAGTCTGAGAATAAGTAAATGTTAGGTTTTGGAACACACCTACCAAATCGACCCCAGAACTGCAGTTGCCTGCTGGAAATGTTCAGCAAGGTCAGCTATGAAATGCAGCCAGGTCTGCTGGAATGAGTGCAGATTTTAACAAAACCCTGATCTCACAGGCACTGGGATTTCTGTAAGTAAATTGATATTGGACACAGCTTTAGCTACAGCGGTTCTCAGAGGCACACCCACAGCCCCGTGCATGCGTCCTTCTTAGGTGCAGTTCTCAGAGCCACACCCACAGCCCCGTGCACATGTCTTTTTTGGGTCATGAATCACCAAGTCATTCTTCTTGGATCCTCCCAGTGGCTGATGAGAGGTAATATGGTTCCCATCTGCAGTGAGGAAACTGAGCCTCAAGAGGTTCAGGGGACATGAGGACCCCCGGGGTTTCCACATCACCTCTATGCCAACTCCCACCACTGCACTGAGAGCATAGAGAGTGGGCTGTACCCCATACGCAGAGGACGCCGCCGTCAGTCCTGGCCGATGATCCTGCACTCCCTCCTTGGCATGTCCTAGATACACACGTGCAAGATCTCAGTGTTAATTGTGCTTTTGTTGTCAACGGAGCCACGCAGCATATTCCTCCACAGACCATGATTCATTTCATCTCCAGGATGAAGGCAGATAAAAGGCTTTTCTGTCGTGTGCTGCTGTTTGCTGCTGCCTCAAAACAATTCTGCAAAACTGGTAAGAAGGGAAGCTTTTGTTGCTGCATATGGGAAGGAGAGTGTCGCTAGTCAGCTGTAGCGTGTCCCTTCCTGGGTGCAGCTGGTCACCCTTGCAAGGCAAGCTGCAAAGGTAACAGTGGATTCCTTTGCCATGTTCTTGCTGCCTCTCAAAATAGAACTGCTTTAAAGTTGTCACTCTTGAAGTCACCCCATTAATTTGTTTCTGATATCTGCTTTTTTTATGTCTGCCTTTGACTTTCTTTTTCAAATGTCACCACGGTTGTGCTTTCTCTTCCTTTAAAGGAATTCCAGGGTGGTTCTTTCTCTCCCATCCTCACTATGGCATCTTTGGCTTGTATTTTCAGCACTTGCCTCCTTTTAAAAATTGCTTGACCCAGCTGGGCATGGTGGCTCATGCCTGTAATCCCAGCACTTTGGGAGGCCGAGGCAGGTGCATTGCTTGAGGGCAGGAGTTCGAGACCAGCCTGACCAACATGGTGAAATTTGTCTCTACTGAAAATGCAAAAATTAGCCAGTCGTGGTGGGCGTGCCTGTAGTCCCAGCTACTCGGGAGGCTGAGGCAGGAGAATCACTTGAACTCGGGAGGTGGAGGTTGCAGTGAGCCGAGATTGTGCCACTGCACTCCAGATGGCATGACAGAGTGAGTCTCTGTCTCAAAGGAAGAAAAGAAATTACCTTACCCATTTTTTTTTTTGGAGGGAGTTCTTAAGACTTTCTCCCAAGAACACCCTGAAAAACTATGGATGTGCTGGAGAGTTTCTGGACTCCATGAACTTCTGGATAAATGCATCAGCTGTGGGACAGCCTCAGCTTTGAACTTCAAGATGTCAAACCTGAGAAAAATGAGCAGCAGAACTTCAGTTTGGACATTCACATTTTACCTTTTTCAACACTAGGAATTTTCCTCTCATCGCTGTCCAGTGAGCCCTTCTAGAAACGAGGACCATGCAGTCCTCTGTCTCACGGGGCTTTTGTGTACAGATTGGTGGCCGATTGACTGTAATTCTGGGAACACCCATGCATGTTCATGTGTTCCAGCATCCTCCTGGCACATGAGCCAGCTCACCCCTTCACTAGATTAAGGAAGACGTAGAAAACTGGCCAAGCATCATTTTTGGATGTGTCTGTGATGGTGCCTCCAGAGATTTGCATGTGATCTAAGTGAACCTGGTGGGGAATGTCCACCCTCAATGATGTGGGCAACAACCACCCAGTTAGCTGCAGGCCCA
Source organism: Rhinopithecus bieti (assembly GCF_001698545.2). Lineage (NCBI taxonomy): Eukaryota > Metazoa > Chordata > Mammalia > Primates > Cercopithecidae > Rhinopithecus > Rhinopithecus bieti. The sequence goes on along the minus strand of NW_016841755.1, from coordinate 2,809,382 downwards.
GAGAGAAGGAAAGCAAATAAAAGGGGAATGCATTGGCTTATCTGCTGGAGCCAAGATACACCCTTCCTCTCCTGTCCTCGACATCAAAACTCCAGGCTCCAGCCTTTCGGCTCTAGGACTTACACACCAGCAGCTTCCCCACAACACCCAGGTTCTGAGGCCTTCACCCTTGGACTGAGTCACCTGATCAGCTTCCCTGGTTCTCAGGCCTTCAGCCTTGGACTGAGAGTCATGTGATCAGTTTTCCAGGTGCTCAGGCCTTCAGGACTGAGAGTCCCCTGATCAGCTTCCCTGGTTTGGAGGCCTTCAGCCTTGGACTGGGTCACATGATCAGCTTCCGTGGTTCTCAGGCCTTCAGCCTTGGACTGAGAGTCACTTGATCCCTGGTTCTGAGGCCTTCAGCCTTGAACTGAGCTGAGTTCCTTGGATCCCAGTGTCTCCAGCTTGCATACAGCCTGTCATGGGACTTCTCAGCCTCCATAACCACATGAGCCAATTCCCCCAATCAATGCCCTGTCATATCTCTATCCATGTATCCTATTGGATTTACCTCTCTGGAAAACTCTGATGAATGCAGTGAGTCTAAAGGAAAGCAGGAACCAGGGTCCTGGTAATAGCAACTGCCAATCAACCATGTTCTTTCTACTCCTAAACTTATCCTACAGGAGGAAAAATACCACTCTGTCTTCTCAAGCAACCTAACTTAGTTTTTCTCCAACATGCAGCCCAACCCAATTTTAGTTGATATACTCCTCCTAGTCTCTCAGTCTCCCATTTCCTATCAATAGAGTCATAGCAATTTTATCTCCACAACAGCTCTCCAATCTAGCCAGGTGTTTGGCAGGGCACAAAGTGCAATTTGCAGGGCTCAAATTGGGTCTGGCTGCATGTTAGAGAAAAATTAAGTTAGGTTGCTTGAGAAGACAGAGTAGTATTTTTCCTTCTGTAGGATCAGTTTAGAGCTGAAAGAACACGGTTGATTGGCAGCCGCTGTTACCAGGACCCTGGCTCCTGCTTTCCTTCAGACTCACCGCATTCATCATGGTTCTCCAGAGAGACAAATCCAATAGGATAAATAGAGAGATGACAAGGGATTTATTAGGGGAATTGGCTCCTGTGGCTATGGAGGCTGAGAAGTCCCATGACAGACTGTCTGCAAGCTGGAGACACTGGGATCCAAGGAGCTCAGCTCAGTCCAAGGCTGAAGGCGTCAGAACCAGGGATGAGGCCTGTAACCCCAGCACTTTGGGAGACAGAGGCAGGCAGATCACCTGAGGTCAGGAGTTTGAGACCAGCCTGGCCAATACGGTGAAACCCTGTCTCTACTAAAAATACAAAAATTAGCCACACCTGGTGGTGGACACCTGTAATCCCAGCTACTCAGGAGACCAAGACGAGAGAATCACTTGAACCAGGGAGGCGGAGGTTGCAGTGAGCCGAGATCACACCACTGCCCTCCAGCCTGGGCGACAAAGCAAGGCCCTGTTTCAACAGAAAAAAAAAAAATCTAGCCAGGTGTTCTATATAACGTGAATTCAGGCCGTCACTGTATTTCACTTGGATTATTAATATAATTCAGATCTCCAATGTCAATACTACTGTGATAAGTTCAGATTAATCTACATGCCGTTAAAATAGTTCAATGTTTGGGAGAATATGATGCTCCAATCTTTTGATTTTTAGGCAGATTGTTACTTAAAATTTTATCATTTCTGAGTGGTTTTGGAATGTTTAAACCCCTTGACATATTGTAAGTTTGATTGATTGTATTTATAATGGAAGTTTTCCTGCTTGGCGTGCTATTGCTGGGTAGAATTATACATTGGTTCCTGTCAGGAATTTGAACCATTATACATGAAAAAATAATTTATTCAATGTGAATATAGTTCAAAATGCTTTATATATAAATTTTTTTGAGACAGGCTGCCTGTCTCAAAAAAAGACAGGCTCACTCTGTTACCCAGGCTGGATGGAGTGCAGTGGTACGAACTCGGCTCTCGCTACCTCTGCCTCCCAGCTTCAAGCCATTCTCCTGCCTCAGCCTCCTGAGTAGCTGGAATTACAGGTTCACACCACCACACCTGGCTAGTTTTTGTTTTTTCAGTAGAGTCAGGGTTTCATCATGTTGACCAGGCTGGTCTCGAACTCCTGGCCTCAAGTGATCCACCCGCCTCAGCCTCCCAAAGTGCTAGATTACAGGTGTGAGGCACCATGCCCAGCCAAAATGCTTTATATAACTTAAATAACTAAATTGATAAGTATTAATTATTATTGGCTGGGCACGGTGGCTCAAGGCTGTAATCCCAGCACTTTGGGAGGCCGAGACGGGCGGATCACGAGGTCAGGAGGTCGAGACCATCCTGGCTAACACGGTGAAACCCCGTCTCTACTAAAAAAAAAATGCAAAAGACTAGCCGGGCGAGGTGGCGGGCGCCTGTAGTCCCAGCTACTCGGGAGCCTGAGGCAGGAGAATGGCGTAAACCCGGGAGGCGGAGCTTGCAGTGAGCTGAGATCCGGCCACTGCACTCCAGCCTGGGCGACAGAGCGAGACTCCGTCTCAACAACAACAACAACAACAACAACAACAACAAAAAAAAAAAGATATATAAAATTTTATTAAAAAACTAGCTTTACCATTAAAGATGCACTAGTGCAAACATGAAATTTGGTCTTCTGTTTTGAAGATGATCTTTATGTAGTGTTAAAAGATGATGAAAGGATTTTATTTTCTCCTTTTCATCCAGCTAATTTTTTGTATTTTTAGTAGAGATGGGGTTTCACCATGTTGGGCAGGCTGGTCTCCCGACTTCAGGTGATCCACCCATCTGGGCCTCCCAAAGTGCTGGGATTACAGAAGTGAGCCACCATGCCAGCCTTAATCGTAGTTTTAATACTAGCTATCCTAATTATTTTTTCATCCACAAACATTTTGTCTTGCTTTGATCCTTTTCAAAAGGCAGTTTATAATCAGATATAGGACTCTGAGTGCAGGTCTCAGATAACTTTAAATATCGTGCTGTTTGAATAGAGGAAAAAAACTAAATTTGTAGGACTCTCATGGAGAATTAATGTGTTAAACATTGCCAAGCCTTTTGTTTTCAGAGTCAAGAGAACTTATTTCTTTAGAGCTATTTGCAACTTTTAACAAGTGAGTAAAATATACTCCTGTGAACAAAATTTGCAGCATATTTGTTTATCTCTACCTGATTTCTTCAGAATTTGGAAACTATTTCTGAGTATTCTCATTTTATGGTAGTATAGTTAATTGTATAAGTACAATAAGAATCTGTTTTCTTTTGTAACAAGACACAATTGGAGAAATTGGTCATTTTACCAAGGCTTTGACTGGAATGGCATCTTTCCTTTAAAGAATCAAAGTTGACTTAGAGTCAATTAAAACCCGTTGGGGAGTCAGGCCTCATACCTTGTCCACACAGAGTCCCTGTGCAAGGTTTCTGACCTGTGGTAAGTAAAGAATGTCACTTTATAACAAGCCCAGGAACCCCAAGTTATCTTGGGACCTCAAGAGAAGAGGAACTTGCTCAGCTCATAGGTATTTGAGAGTACAAAACCATGGCTGGGCTTGGCTTTTAAAAAGTCTTATCTGAGATGCTTCGTGGAGCAGAGTTCCATCAAAGCCAATTAAGGCCTATGTGAAAAATAATTATTCTTGCTGCACTTTATGCAAATAATCAGGCCAAGTACAATAAGACTAAAGTTTATTTTGTAAACTGTAAATCAGTTCTATCATGATTTTTTTTTTTGTTTTTTTAATGGGGACTGGGCCGGTCACGGTGGCTCATGCCTGTAATTCCAGTACTTTGGGAGGCCAAGGCAGGTGGATCACCTAAGGACGGGAGTTCAAGAGCAGCCTGACCAACATGGAGAAACTCTGTCTCTACTAAAAATACAAAATTATCCGGCTGTGGTGGCACATGCCTGTAATTCCTCAGCTACTCGGGAGGCTGAGGCAGGAGGATTGCTTGAACCTGGAAGGCAGAGGTTGCAGTGAGCTGAGATCACGCCATTACACTGTAGCCTGGACAACAAGAGCAAAACTCCATCTAAAACACACACAAAAAAATGGGGACTGGAGAGCGAAAAATTATGCTCTAAAAGAGAAGCTAAAGTACACTATTGCTAGTTGCTCTTGAGGTTTTTTTCTGCAGTTTAAATTCTAAATTCTTTGTGGGTTAGAAGTCCCCAAACTAATGCTTTTAAATCTTTTCTTTTAAAATTGGGAATTGCACTCCTCATCCTAGGACTTGTTATTTACGTTATAGTGTGTCATTCACTTGAATACTGCACTGAAACCATAGATGAAAGTAATAATGTTTTCACCATGCAAGTATCAGAAACCCAGTCAGGCCTGCATGGGTCACTCAGACAGTTGAAAAGTGGTTCCACTCTTCTCACCTTGGGGTTCACTCCCATTCCTACTACGTCCCCTGCCAGCAGGAAGAAGCCAGAGCAATTGATGGCCTTTTCCATCTTCACAGCCTACACCTTAAGATTAAGGTGTTATAAAACCCAAAGGGAAGGATTGAAACCACTTTTGCAAAATGACTGAGACGGTGAAAGATGTAACTTAACTGACTCCATCTGGCTTCTAACCTCCGAGCTGTCCTTGTTTATTCCTGGGCGTAGGCTGGACTAACTTTGGGAGAAATTTAGTTTACAGTTTATAATTTAAACAAAGACTGGAACAGCCCTTTCCCAAAGCAGACCTCCTTCTTGCCTGGGGACTAGACTGCCTTTGTAGGGCTATCGTTAGCCACAAGATTAGAAATTATGGTTTAGACTGTAACAGCCCTTTCCCAAAGCAGACCTCCTTCTTGCCTGGGGACTAGATTGCCTTTGTAGGACTATCGTTAGCCACAAGATTAGAAATTATGGTTTAGGAGTCATGAGCTAGAGGCGTCAAGATTCTGACCCTCCCTAAACTGCTCCTAGGATCAGTGCTTAAGACAGTTTGCAGGCCCTACACTTGATGGATCAGCTGTCACCGCCCAGATCAATAAGCTGGCTCATCTGATCTTGTGGCCCCAACCCAGGAACTGACTCAGTGCAAAAAGACAGCTTCAACTCCCTGTGATTTCATCTCTGACCAATAAGCACTCCTGGCTCACTGGCTTCCCCCCACCCACCAAGTTATCCTTAAAAACTCTGCTCCCCGGCCGGGCGTGGTGGCTCACGCCTGTAATCCCAGCACTTTGGGAGGCCGAGGCGGGCGGATCACGAGGTCAGGAGATCGAGACCATCCTGGCTAACACAGTGAAACCCCGTCTCTACTAAAAATGCAAAAAATTAGCCAGGTGCGGCGGCGGGCGCCTGTAGTCCCAGCTACTTGGGAGACTGAGGCAGGAGAATGGCGTGAACCCGAGAGGTGGAGCTTGCAGTGAGCCAAGATTGCACCATTGCACTCCAACCTGGGCGACTGAGTGAGACTCCGTCTCAAAAAAAAAAAATATG
>NW_016841755.1:2780673-2803738 GCF_001698545.2 Rhinopithecus bieti | reverse complement strand
AAAAAAAAAAAACCCTCTGCTCCCCAAATACTCAGGAAGACTGATTTGAGTAATAATAAAACTCGGGTCTCCCGCAGAATAAATAAATAAATAAAAGAAATAATAAAACCTAATGAAAACTAATTTAAATTTTGTTACCCACGATAACTGAGTATTATTTTAAAACCTGATCACTGTAAGTGGTGCTTTCTCTGCACAGGCTTCTGTGGATAGTAAAAGACTCACTTTGAGGCAGGCAGAGCTCTTTTGCTTGAAGTACACATCCCAGTTCAAATAAAAGGGTGGATCAGAATGATGTCCTGTGGAATCTCTGGAGCACAACAGAGATCCAAGGACAGGAGCTGTGACACCGTGAGCTGCATGGAAAATGGAGTTGGGACATGGCCAGGAAGTTTCCTCTTTCTGCCACGATGCTTCCTCAGTGGCTCTCACACGGCTTCTAAGGTCTGTTTCAAATTCAGCTCTCCAGGACTGTCTAGTTCCCATGTCCAACAGGCAGCTTCACTCTGGGTCTTTTATTTTAAGCAGTAGGGAGGTTGGATGGGATTGGTCCAGCCTGTCTTTCAAGCTAGACACACAGCTAAGCTGTGGCTGGCCGCACTTTCTTTGGGTATCTGCTTTGGAGTAATCAGCAGTGTTCAAGGACAGGGCCCACCATGTCCACCAGGGCTGTGCCCACCAGGAGAAAGGTGGGTGTGGGTGCGGGGAAGATCCACCCTCAATGATGGATACATTTAGGGTTTGATATTGATTCTTCTTTTTATTTTTTTTTTTGAGAAAAAAATTGTTGCTTAATTTGGATACAATTATCATATTCATACCATTGAGTCTTTCAGTAAAACAACATGGCACATCAATTCATTGATTCCAGTGCCTTTGTATGTATTTTGATAAAGTTTTCTGCTTTTCTCTTTATGGGTCTTTCACATTTTGAAAGGAATACTCAGATTCAAAAGCAACGAATAAAATATAAATGAAACAAATAAATAATGAAAGAAAAACAAATGAAGAAAACAAAGGAATCCAGAGAATTCCAGGCTTTAGATTATGTGGCTCACCAACTAAAAACATAGCAAGTAACTAACGGGGCAGAAGCGTCCCAGAAGGGCACCAAATTTACCAAGTTAAAGTCACTCTGCTCATGGTGGGAGAAGGTCTGTTTTATGATGATCAGAGCTGTGAGGGTCTTCTGATCACCTCATTGGTGAAGGAGGGATTGCCCTACCCTAAACAGTATGAGAGAGCTGAACACACAACCAACACGAGTCAGAGAAGAGCAAACAGAGGCTTATTCATAGAGCACGTTCACAGCCTGGAAGAGAAGCACATGGCCCGTGACACAGGGCTAGTAGGAGCTGTGCTTAGGGACAGGGTGAACAAGCAGGGGCCACTGCAGGCAGGCTTCGTAGTAAGAAGGGAGGTGACCCTGATTTCCATGGATGGATGCGACTGGATTGTTTGAACAATTCCACAGGCTGCAAAAGGTGGCACCCGTTGGGCTTGGGGGCCAGGTGGGGTGCAGCTGGTCTGGTTATAGGGGAACCAGCCAGCTAAGGAACCTTTGTCCTTGGCTGTGGGCATATCCAACAAAAGCAAGGAAACTCTCCAGGCCTGTGCAACTCCAAGAAGTCAAGACAGTACTTGAATTTTCAGTGTCACAGTGCATAAGGTTATCACACATCAGTACTGTGAATGTCAGAATACGGTTGTTTTTATTAGCGTGTCAGCAACGTATTTAACTGATGAATGGCTCAAGTTCCCTTTTATTTGGGGGACGAATATTAGGGTGACACAGTTTGTTTATCTCAAGGTGCACAGCATTGTTTTCTGTCCGTGGTGTGTGGTATGCCTGATGACTCCCAGAGGAAGCCAGGCAAGGTGTCGGCTCTGCTTCGATGTGAGTACAAACTATTGTTTGGACCCAAGCTCTGTTTCTTGGTCATCCCTACATTATAAGACCACATGTGTGCACGTGCATGCACACACACACATGCATGCACTCACACACACACGGGTGCTCTTTTCTCTCAGGCCAGTTATTTACTGGACTATCAGAATCTGTCGCTGCCTAGGACCCCAAAGAGCATTTAAAGTCAAGGTGCCAGAGAGGCTGGTCCTAAATTAGGACTGGGTGAAATGAGGGGTTTCAGAATCTTGGATTCAGAGACCTTAGACATGAAAAGCCTTTAAGTCTTCCAATCCAGTCTTCCCTGCCTGTTGTAGAGATGGTTCTGAGGGAGGAAGCGACCAGCAGCATCCAAGGACTGGCACCTTCCAGCTCTGCATCTTCAGCGCCTGTGCAAAGTCAGCACTTAATAATTGTCACTAAAGTGAAGGCATAAAAATGGAGCAGGAAGTGGGATGGAGACAAATCCCAAGCCTGACATTCACTGGCTCCTGTAGAGTGGGAGATAACACCCACATCATGATCACACTGCCTTTCAGTTGGGACATTCAAGATTTGTTAGTTTCAAGGCAACAGATTTTGTTCTAACCTGATTATCAGTGTCTGATGGAAAAGCAGTAAATTTTTGTCAGCAATGCACAAATCCATTAAAAAAGCCAATTATTTTATTTTGAAAGTGGCCTAATGTTCTGAGATTAAAACATCTGAATACAAGAAGTTAATGGACTTGTAGTTTTAGACCAAAATGCAACAGAGGCACTTCATTCTATTCCTCTCACTAAGGACAGCAAAAAATCTCAGACATTTTATGTAAAACAAGCACATAAAGACCCTCATGTTGGAGAGAAGAATGTAGACTGGCCAGGGACCTCAGGACGCAAATAATGACACCATGGTGGGCGAGCTGGGTTTTCTTTTTGCCTCCTGTATACCAGACCAAATACCAGAGACAGTGGTAACCTGGCAATGCCAATAGGCACAGAAAAAAAGTCCAGGAAAAGCCTGCTCTCTATACCCAAAGAATCAGGAAAGGCTTAGCCTATCAAGACAGAACACTTTTAGACAAAAACCCCCTACCAACCACATCAGGGAAAGGTACAGCCCCTTTCAGCTCCCATTAGCAAAGGCTGACTGAGGACCCTAAATTTCCTGCTTCACCCTGATGTAATGATCTGACTTTCACCCAACACCCCCATCCTGGGATGGTATCAGAGAAGACTGAGTGGGGAGCCGGACTTTCCTTGTCACCTGGCATTAACGAGGCTCCCTCGACAGGGTCATTGGAGGCTAAGAAAATCTCAACTTGAGTAAGAAAAGAAAATCAACAGACACTAACAGCAAGATGACAGAGATATTGGGATTATTTGACAAGGGTTTTAAGACAGTTATCATAAAAATGTCTCAATAAACAATTACAACAAACTTGAAACTAAAAAAACATAAGAAGGCTGAGCAAAGAAATAGTAAATCTAAGACGAAACACATGGGCATTTTAGAAATTAAGATTACAATAATTGCATCCACTCCATGGATCAACTCAGCAGCAGAATGACACAGGAAAGAAACTAGTGATATTGAAATTTCTAATATTCTATCATTAGAAATTACCCAATTTGAGCAACAGAAAAAGAAAAAAAAAAGCTAAAAAAATAATGAACAGAGCCTCAGGGACAGATAGGACTACAACAAAAGACCTAACGTTCATGTCAGAGTCTTAGAGGAGAGGAGGGAGAGGGTGGGGCTAAAAAGTATTCAAAAAAATAATTGAGGAAAAGTTCCAAAATTTAGGAAGACTTAAACCTACAAATCCAAGAAGCTGAGTAAAAGTCCTGAACAGTATAAACCCTGGAACTACACAAGACTCATCAAAATCAAACTTCAGAAAACTAAGAACTGAAAAAAATTATTGAATGCAGAGATAAAAAATCAACACCTTACCTACAGAGGAAGAAGTTGAATGACAGTAGATTTCTTGTGAGAACCATGAGAGTCAACAGGAAGTGGGATAACATTTTGCAAGTTCTGAAAGCAAAGAACTGTCAATCTGAAATTTTATACCTAGGAAAATTATCCGTGGGATGAAGGAAAAACCAAGATATTTTCAGAAGAAGAAAAATTGAAGAATTTAATGTTAGCAGACCTGCTCTAAAGAACAGCTAAAGAAAATTTCAAAACAGAAAGGAAATTATAAAAGAAGGAATCTTGGAACACCAGGAAGGAAGAAAGAATAGGAAGAGCAAAAATATGGACAAATACAATAGACTTTCCATTGAAAGACAATGAGTATTTCAAATTACATTTGACAAACAAAGCAAAAATTATAATGCATTCTGATATGGTTCTAATATATGTAGAAGGAATGCTAAAATAATTATCAAAAAGAGAGTCAAGGGATTTAACGAGAGTTAAAATTTCTACACTCCACTCAAACTGGTGGAATGTCAACAGCAGTAGACTGGTAAGTTATATACATATATTTATTTATTTATTTATTTGTATAATGTAATACCTAGAGCAACTCTTAAAAAAACCTACACAAAGAGATACACTCAACACATTATAAGTAAATAACGGATTCTAGAAAGAGTTCAGGAAAACAGGAGAAAGAGACAGAAATAGAAAAAACACGAAACTAAAAGATGAAATGGCAGCCCCAAGACCTAACATCTCCATAATTACTTTAAATGTAAATGGTCTAAATACACCAATTAAAAGGCAGAGGCTGACAGAGTGGATTAAAAAAATGATTCAACTATATGCAAAGGTATTGTGCTACTGACAAAAAGTAATCTCAAAAATTCACACAAGGTTGGGCGCGGTGTAATCCCAGCACTTTGGGAGGCCGAGGTGGGCAGATCACAAGGTCAGGAGATTGAGACCATCCTGGCTAACATGGTGAAACCCTGTCCCTACTGAAAATACAAAAAAAATTAGGCGGGCATGGTGGCGGGCACCTATAGTCCCAGCTACTTGGGAGGCTGAGGCAGGAGAATGGGGTGAACCTGGGAGGTGGAGCTTGCAGTGAGCCAAGATTGCACCACTGCACTCCAGCCTGGGTGACAGACCTAGACTCCATCTAAAAAAAGAAAAAAAAATTCACACAATGTATGATTCCATTTACATAACATTCTTGAAATGATAGAAGTGCAGATGGAGGAGATGACTAGTTTCTAGGGTTTGGAAATGGTAGGAGCAGAGAGGCAGGTGTGGCTCCAGAGAGGTAGCAAGAAAGAGATCTCTGTGGTGACAGAACAGTTCTGTATCTTGATTGCAGGGGTGATTACATGAAACTATGCCTGTTAAAATGGGTTAGATCTATACACCCAACCAGTGCCATTATCAGTTTCCTGGGTTTGATGTTGTACTATATTTACATACAATGTAGCCATTGGAGAAAACCAGATGAAGAGTGCATGTCTCTCTAAGCTGTCTTTATAACTTCCTACAAATCCCATATTATTTCAAAATAAAAGTTTAAGACACAGGGCAGAATTTTATATGTGGTGTGAGTTCAACCACACAAATAATTTTATTTGGATAGAACAAAATACAAGCAATACACTTTTTAAAAGAGTTAACAGCATAGCCTTCCACAGTGACATCAGCAACAGTGGCACCAATATTCAGCATTAATGGAAATGATTTTCTTCTCTGGTTTATAAAATGATGACCTGGCAAGAAAATTGAGTTATTAGTAAGCAGTGAAGCCAGAAAATGTTTCTGTTCTATTTTAGTCAACTATTTTTGTCTCCTCTTTGTAAACCAAGTGGTTGTCTTTATTTTTAAGTATGTCTTGGAGCACAACAAGACTAGTTCAGAAATACATTTCTTGTCTGGTCCAGATCATTTCCTAAAGAAATGATGGCACAGAATTAGATAAAAAGTAGGTCAACTTTACCCAGTAGGTTACAACTCTATAGGGTCAAAAAAGATTTCAATCAGGTTTGTTTCATACAGGGAAGAGTATTACAGGATACTTTTCCTGGAGGATATGAAATTTCAGATTTTCCAAGAGAAGTAGTTTTTTATTCTTTGTGACACAAACAGTTCTTTTTTGGATTATGTGATTGACGAATATGTAATGTATCATAGCTGAAAACATGAATTCAGCCTAATTCTTTGGCCAAATGTTTTTTTTTGTTTGTTTCTTGTTTGTTTGTTTTGAGACAACGTCTCACTGTCACCTAGACTGAAGTGCAGCGGCATGAACATGGCTCACTGCAGTCTTGACATCCCAGGCTTAAGTGATCCTCCTGCCTTAGCCTCCCAAATAGCTGGGACTATAGGTGTGTGCCACCATGGCTGGCTAATTTTCTTTCTTTCTTTCTTTCTTTTTTTGAGATGGAGTTTTGCTCTGTCACCCAGGCTGGAGTGCAGTGGCACGATCTCAGCTCACTGCAACCTCTGCCTCCAGGGTTCAAGTGATTCTCCTGCCTCAGCCTCCCGAGTAGCTGGGGTTACTGGCGCGTGCCACCACACCCAGCTAATTTTTTGTATTTTTAGTTGAGATAGAATTTTGCCATGTTGGCCAGTATGGTTTTGAACTCCTGACCTCAGGCAATCCACCCGCCTCAGCCTCCCAAAGTGCTGGGATGATAGGCATGAGCCACCATGCCTGGCTGCCTGGCTAATTTTTTAAAAAAGTTTTTGTAGGAATGGGGTCTCACTTTGTCACCTAGGCTTCTCTCAAACTCCTGGGCTAAGTGATCCCCTCATCTCAGCCTCCCAAAGTGCTGGGAGTACAGCACCGTGCCCGGCCAGGCCAGGACCTTAAAGGCACTCACACTATATATTACTCTAACACACCATTTGTTTGTTTATATTCACCAACCATGCAGAACTATTACATTGTTTTACTACCTCTTCCTGTGCCTTAGAGCAGGGGTCCCTGACCCCCAGGCCGTGGACAGTAGCGGTCTGTGGCCTATTGGAAACTGAGTTGCATAGTAAGAGGTGAACAGAAGGCGGGTAAGGGAAGCTTCATCTATCTGTATTTACAGCTGCTCCCCATTGCTCACCTTACTACCTAAGCTCTGCCTCCTGTCAGATGAGTGGCAGCATTAGATTATCCTAGGAGCTTGAACCCTGTTGTGAACATCGCATGAGAGGGATCTAGGTTGCTCACTCCTTTTGAGAATCTAATGCCTGATGATCTATCACTCCCATCACTCCCAGATGGGACTATCTAGTTGCAGGAACACAAGGTCAGGGCTCCCACTGATTCTACATGGTGATGAGTCATATAATGATTTCATTAGATACTACAATGTAATAATAATAGAAATAAAGTGCACAGGCCAGGCACAGTGGCTCATGCCTGTAATCCCAGCACTTTGGGAGGCCGTGGCAGGTGGATCACAAGGTCAGGAGATTGAGACCATCCTGGCTAACATGGTGAAACCTCATCTCTACTAAATATACAAAAAATTAGCCAGGCATGGTGGCGGGCACCTGTAGTCCCAGCTACTTGGGAGACTGAGGCAGGAGAATGGTGTGAACCCGGGAGGCGGAGCTTGCAGTGAGCCAAGATTGCACCACTGCACTCCAGCCTGGGTGACCGAGCGAGACTCCGTCTCAAAAAAAAAAAAAAAAAAAAAAAAAAAGCCAGGCACGGTGGCTCACGCCCGTAATCCCAGCACTTTGGGAGGTAGAGGCGGGCAGATCACGAGGTCAGGAGATCAAGACCATCCTGGCCAACATGGTGAAACCCCATGTCTACTAAAAAAAAATACAAAAAAAAAAATTAGCTGGGCATGGTGGCGGGCACCTATAGTCCCAGCTACTCGGGAGGCTGAGGCAGGAGAATGACATGAACCTGGGAGGTGGAGCTTGCAGTGAGCTATGATTGTGCCACTGCACTCCAGCCTGGGCAACAGAGCAAGANTCTAAAAAAAAAAAAAAAAAAAAAAAAAAAAGCCAGGCACGGTGGCTCACGCCCGTAATCCCAGCACTTTGGGAGGTAGAGGCGGGCAGATCACGAGGTCAGGAGATCAAGACCATCCTGGCCAACATGGTGAAACCCCATGTCTACTAAAAAAAAATACAAAAAAAAAATTAGCTGGGCATGGTGGCGGGCACCTATAGTCCCAGCTACTCGGGAGGCTGAGGCAGGAGAATGACATGAACCTGGGAGGTGGAGCTTGCAGTGAGCTATGATTGTGCCACTGCACTCCAGCCTGGGCAACAGAGCAAGACTCTGTCTCAAAAAAAAAAAAAAAAAAAAAAGAAAAAGAAAAAAAGCAAACTCCAAGCCCCCTCCCACTGACTCTGGACAAGTTTTGTGTCTGACCAGCCTACCTGATCATTCTGACCCAACTCAAACTGAAGGCCACCACCATAGTGGTGAGGGTTGGAGTTGGGCCTGCAGTGGAACTGCCTGGGCCCAGGTCCTGGCCCTGCTGCTCTGTGATCTCAGGCAACTCAAGGAACTTCCCTGTGCCTCAGCTTTTCCATCTGTCAAACAGGGACAGTAGTGACAAAGCTAGTCCATGAAGTTATGGGGTTCCAATGGGGCAGTCCATGGAAAATGCCCAGAAGAAGTTCTAGCACGCAAAGGCTTCACTGATGTTATTTTTGCTAATTAACACTGTTTACTGTTACTAAATTAACACTGATAATAATTAATAATAACATAGTGGATTTTGCTAGGTTTGGGAAAACTGAAGGAACTTAGAATAGAGGAGAAAATCCCAGTTCAGCTATACTACATATGGTCTTCCACGGTCCAAGGGGAAAGCAGTCAAATCCTCCTGGGCCCCTGACAGCATAGTGCTCTGCTTCACCTGCTGGTGCTCAGCGAGGCCCCTCTCCCTCACAGCCTGCTGTGCCGTCATGATCAGGAGTTTAGGGAACCCCTCTCCACTCACAGGCACTGTGGGCCTTCCTTCCAGTCCCACTGTCTCCCCAACCCCACAGCAGCAATCCTTTCTAAGGCTCAAGTTATTCCATCTACATTGAGCCCCAGGGCAGGGCTGCCTGTTTCTATGCATGGTTCTCAGGAACCTCCTTGTCCTGACCCGGGGCTCTGCATCTCTGTGGACCCCATAGGACCCAGGCCGTACTCGAAGGCTCCAGAGGCTCTGCAGGTCCCGGGCAGTCCTGGCTGCATGTTCACAGGGACCTGGTCCTGCCCCAGGCTCAGGAGGGCACAATTGTGGACCTGAAGCCTTTGTCATGTTCCAGAACTCCCCTGACCTGTGCAAATATGTTATGCTTAGAGTCGGGGTCCAGCCCCAGCTGAGGTCCAAGGAGAGGGTGAATGCGGGACAGGGAGCTGGAAGAGCATTCAAGAGACAGCAGGTAAATGAGACATGGCTTTATTCAGCAGCTCCTGCACGAGGTCCGTGTTACATTTATACACTACACAAACAACAGTGGCTAAGAACCAGGTGGGGAGCTTCTCTATGCTATGTCTACCTGGCTACGATTATGTAAGACATGGGACTGTGTGCTTGTGCCCCAACCCCGCTGAGTCAACCAGGCTGTTTACCTCGGCCTATGCCTGCTGCCCCTATGCCTGCTTGGCTGCAGCTACAGCCATGTTCCTTACAGGATGTTTCTAAAGCTCCACTTCCCAAGTCAAGACTGGGGCTCTGGAAAGAGAGGACGAACAATGGACTGCTTGTATCTAAGCCTCGTTCTCATTCTGTCTCCCCTTCCCCTTTGTCTCTCAGGACTGGAAGAGAAAAACTCCAGAGTTTTCTTCAACACCCTGTCTTCCTTCTGGTCGGGCAGTAAGACGGGGGCCTTGTGGTTCCAGGTGGAGGCCCCACATTCTCCGCTCTGTGGAGGAGCCTCTGTGATGGCAGGACTCCAGCCTTTGTTCTTCAGTGTGGAAAGATTTTAGAAAACTGTCTATTCCACACACTGTCGTTCTTGCTTTCTGTCTTGGTCTTAACAGAGCTTGGCTTTCAAGCTCATTGTATTTCTACAGAATCAAACTAAAGTCTATATTGACATCAAAATGACTTGGGGCTCTTGCGGGTATCCGCCTTTCCCAGAAGCGCAAAAGCCAGGACAAAAAAAGTTTAGAAGATACGGGATACTACTGAAAATAGATTTCAAAGTTCCTGATGGCTTCTTTTCCTACAGCAATCCCCTCTTAATCCCATCTTCCCCCTCCCCCTACTGTGCCCCATGTGGCCCACCAGGACCAAGGTGGGACCTCTCGCTAAGCCACATCCTTTCAATAAGGTTTTCCTGTGGTTACCCCATGCCTTGAAGTGACTACTCAGAACCACTCAGTTCATTCTTAGCCAAGACCTGGCCCAGGATGCTGTTTGTGGGGAGAAAAGGAGGTGAACTGCATTCTTGTATTTTTGTAAAGAAACTACTCTGCATCTGGTGCCTGCTGGATTCATTGTAGCAGCTGTTACTATTCTGCCCATTAAATCTCTCTGCAGCACTGAGCTTACTCACCTTCTCATAGGAAGTTATCCTGCGTCTATTTCCACCACCCCCACTGGACCATAACACCCCTGGACAACACTATTCACCAGCTTCCTCAGGCATAAAATTGGGATTATAATACTATTACCTCATAGGACTAGCTTGGTAACAAAACAGGCAATATCTTTAACTCACATAGTTACAGCACTTAATACAGTGTTTTAAAAAGTAGTTATTGATATTAGCTACATATTTTTAAATAATTTATTGAAATGAAATTCACATAACACAGAATCATTTTAAAATGAACAATTCAGTGGCATTTAGTGCATTTGCAATGTTGCGCAACCACCACCTCTAGTTCCGAAATATCTCCATATTTCAAAACAAAACCCTGTCCTCATTCAGCAGCTTCCCTTCACTGCCTTTCCTTCCAGCCCCTGGCAACCACCAATCTGATTTCTGTCTCCATGGAATTATCTATTCTGGATATTTCATATAAATGGAATCATACAATATGGGACCTTTTGTATCTGGCTTCTTTCACCGAGCATGTTTTCAAGGTTCACCCATGTTGCAGCATGAATCAGTAACTCTGTGTCTTTGGGAGCTGAATCCTATTCTATTGTATGGATGCAACACACTTTGCTTATCTGTTGGTCAGTTGTTGGATATTCGGGTTGTCTCCACCTTTTGGGTCCTGTGAATAGTGCTGTTATGAGTATGTGTGTATAGGCATTTTTTTCCTTTTCCGTTTTCAAGTCTCTGGAGTATAAGCCTAGTAGATTTCTGTGTCATATGGTATCTCAATGTTTACTTTTTTTTCCCTGTGTGCAAATATTTTTTATTGTAGTAAAATGTATATAACATTTATCATGTTAACCATGTGTGTTTGTTTGTTTTCTACTAAAAATACAAAAAATAGCCAGGCATGGTGTCGTGCACCTGTAATCCCAGCTTCTTGGGAGGCTGAGACAGGAGAATTTCTTGAACTGGGGAGGCGGAGATGGGAGTGAGCCAAGATTGTACCACTGCACTCCAGCCTGGGTGATAGGGCAAGACTCTATCTCAAAAAAAAAAAAAAAAAAAAAAAAAAAAAAAAAAAAAAAAAAAAAGAGTTCAAATTTCTCTATATCCTTATGAACATTTATTATTTTCATATTTCTAAATTATAGCTATTCTAGCGAGTATGAAGTTTGCTTTTTATTTGTAGTTCCCTAATGACTAATGATGTTTAGCATTTTTCATGTGCTTGTTGACCATTTGTGTATATGTGTGTCTATGTATATATATGTCTATTTCAGTCATTTGCCCATTTTATTTATTTATTTATTTATTTATTTTTTTTGAGGCGGAGTCTCGCTCTGTCGCCCAGGCTGGAGTGCAGTGGCGCAATCTCGGCTCACTGCAAGCTCCGCCTCCCGGGTTCCCGCCATTCTCCTGTCTCAGCCTCCCAAGTAGCTGGGACTACAGGTGCCGCCACCTCGCCCGGCTAGTTTTTTTTGTATTTTAGTAGAGACGGGGTTTCACCGGGTTAGCCAGGATGGTCTCGATCTCCTGACCTCGTGATCCGCCCGTCTCGGCCTCCCAAAGTGCTGGGATTACAGGCTTGAGCCACCGCGCCCGGCCCATTTGCCCATTTTAAAATTAAGTTTTGTTGTTGGGCTATAGAAGTTCTTTAAATATTCTGGATATTAATCCCTTGTCAGATATTTTGGTCAAATCCAAAGTCATGAAGATTTGCCCCTTTGGTCTTGCTCTTTTTTTTTTTTTTTTTTTTGAGGTGGAGTTTCGCTCTGTCGCCCAGGCTGGAGTGCAGTGGTGTGATCTCAGCTCACTGCAAGCTCCGCCTCCCAGGTTCATGACATTCTCCTGCCTCAGTCTCCTGAGTAGATGGGACTACAGGCGCCCGCCACCACGCTCGGCTAAGTTTTTTGTATTTTTAGTAGAGACGGGGTTTCACCGTGTTTGCCAGGGTGGTCTCGATCTCTTGACCTCGTGATCAGCCCGCTTCAGGCTCCCAGAGTGCTGGGATTACAGGCATGAGCCACCGCGCCCGGCCTGGTCTTGCTCTTATATTTAGATCATTGACTTATTTTGAGTTAAGGTTTGCATATCATGTGAGGTGGGTTCCAAATTTATTATTTTGCATGTGATACAGTCTCCTAGCACCATTTGTTGAAGAGACTTCTTTCTCCATTGAATGGTCTGAGCACCTTTGCTGAAAATCAATTTGTCATAGATATGGATTTATTTCTGGGCTCTCAGTTCTATTCCATTGGTCTATGCAGGTGCCCTGGTCAGGGGCTGTGAGCCCCATGCGCATCCGCAGGCTCCCACGACAATTTCCTCACAACCTCACACTCCCTCAGACTCGGGGGGCAGAGTTCCCCTCCCCAGCCATTAGGTCTCTGTGTCTCTCTGCCCAGCCTGTGAGCTCTGTCTCCTCACTCTCAGCAAGGTGGCCGAGTGCCTGGTATGGGACAGGGCCAAGCAGGCACTTCCCAGACTACAGTGACCTGCACCATGGATGTATCCAGAAAAGGCACAAGCTTGCAGCACTGGGCGGTCCTGTCCCATCAGGCTCTCCCTATCTTCCTGCAGGGTTTATCCTTGTTGCTGCCTCTGTCTAACCTGACACTGATGCTGCTGGGGTCTCCACCACCAGGTAGTGTCGCCCTCTGTCTTGGGCAGTCTGGAGGGGCTCATTCGGGCCTTTGCAAGTCCACGGGCTCTGGACGGCAGACCTCACCAGCTGAGGTTGAGGCTCAATGTGCGCATTATTTATGGGCCACGTACGACCCAGTGTTGCGATTGCAGGACTTGCTGGTGGGGTGCAGGACCCTTCCCCATGAGTTTGGAGACTAGCAGTCTAGAGATTTATGGCCTGAGTAGTTAGAAGAGGAAGCTGTAAAGCGCCTACAGAGCAGCTCTAAAAATTAAGACGTCTGCTTCCTGCACCCACAGGCGGGAAATGCAAGACCCCTGCCGCCTGGCTTAGCCTCCTCACACCGAGCTCATTCGTGCGTGAAATGAGAAAGAAGGACAGGATGCATTTCATGCAATTTTGTCAGAGAATCTTCCCTATTTTTAGTTCCTGAAATAAAATAGAACATTCGAGTTTCCTGGGAAGTTGATCATGACAGAATCTGAGGAGCAGGGAGTGAGAGGAAGCCAGGCCTCCTGACAGGCCCAGCGACCACACAGGCCTCAGACGCGATGCACCTGAGAAGAGTCCGTCCTTTGTATTCGGGTGGTGCTGAGGTCATGCTCTATCTTTGTCACGCACTTGCTGTCTAACTTGGGCCACGCATTAGTATTAAATTCTCTGGGTCTTGGTGTTTCACAGCTTTTAATGAGGGGACTATGGTGAACGGTAGAGCCCCGGGCCTCACCTTAGATACGCAATCAGTCCCCTTTCTTTCTTCGCCTCTGCCCTTCTCCTCCCCTAACCTGGGTCAGCAAAGCGTAAGGCCAAAGGCCTCAAAAAGTCTGAAGTGTTAAAAGTATCAGCTGAGGGAGTGCAGGGCCCTGAAGAGCAGGGGTCACTCACCGAAAGGCATGGTCGGCTCTGCAGCGTGGTGAATGACTGTGCGTCCTGGGCCTGCAGCTCAGGTGAGCGCAGGTGAATGACTGTGCGTCCTGGGCCTGCGGCTCAGGTGAGCGCAGGTGAATGACTGTGCGTCCTGGGCCTGCGGCACAGGTGAGCACCAGGTGCAGGGCATCTTCCCCAGGTGCACAGCGGGAAAGGCAGTGAGCACAGACACCCAGAGGCTCTGGTGTTTGCTGGTCTCGGCCCGGCTAAGCACTTACTTGTACACACAGTGTCCCATTTTAGTACTTCCAATAACCCTGTTCGATGCTATGATTGCCTTCATTTACGTCTAAGGAAAGTTCGGTCCAGAAAGGGCAGGTTACTTGCCCAGGTACCCACGGCTGGTAGCTAGAACGAGGTTTTGGCTCAAGGTTTCAGGGGCCCAAGATCCTAATCTCTAATCCACTGAAGGCCAAGCCAACTCAGAAGGATTGAGTTTTAGGATCGGAAAAACCATCATTTTTTAGGGCCAGCAAATGTCAAGGGCAGGAGAGTCAAGAGGCAACCTCATGGAGCACGTCCTGTGTGCCAGCCACAGAGCCACAAGCCGGGCGAGAAAAGTCAGTCTGCTGCCCTTCCCAGGGCACTCACATGAGACAGAAAATGATCTCAGTGAACTCTCCTGGGCTGTGGAGGGCTGGGAGGTTTGGGGAACTGTCGGGATAGGCAGAGCCTACAAATCTAATGCAGAGGCCTTACTTACACTGAGCCAGTTACAAGAAGCAACTCTTGCTAACTCCCGAATTAAAAGGCCAACAGCCTGGATTTCCCATGGCCTCACTGCCCCACCCCACCCAGCTAGGCTGCTAGCATCAGGAATTGGCCATCAATTTTGGGAGTGAAGTGACTTTGACCAGTGGGGTGCTCTGGAGAGCCTGAGGCCTTCAATAAGCCATCAAAGTCCTGATTCTGGATGATCAAAGGAGTCCTGCGTCTGCCTGAAATCACCCAGGAAGTGGCTGTTTGGTGTCGTTTCCTGCTGGCCAGGACCCTGCAGGCTGCCCAGAGCAGCTCCTCTGCCAAGAGCAGGCATCTGTCAGCGGCCCTGGGGTCATGGCTGGAGATGAACATTTTTGAATTGTTTTAATGATGTTCAGAAGAGAGGAGCAAGAGAGCAGGTGGTGGCCCTGAACTCCCTAGGATGCACACTCTCAAGCCAGGTGGGGCGGCCACCCGGTCACCCTGCCCAGGATGCAGGCCCTCGGGTGGCCCTGCCTGGTGGGTTTCCTTCAGGGTATGTTCACCTGCTGGCGCTCACCTGTTGGCGCCCTGCAGCTGGGCACCGCCTCCCTCTAGTACCCCACACTGTACCCCTCACTCTAATGCAAATGATGAGAGCTTGCTCTCGCTAGGCAGCTCGACTTCCACGTCTTTTTACCAAACAGGCAAATCAGTCACAAGTGCAGAACTCGCGCGTGAGGACACACCAACCGCCAACATGCTGGACATTTTTTCTGGAGGATTATTTGTGGAGGATTATTTTCTGGAGAGGGTAGTATTATACTCTTTGTGGGTTCTACTCAAAGCCAGGGTCCCTTGGGTCTTGTCCAGGGCAAAGGCCAGGGGTTAAGTGTCGACTCCAGTCAGCGGCAGTTGTCTCGATTTCAGTTTAGACATCATTAAAAGGGTTCCTTGAAAGCAACTTCACATTCGAATGGAGAAAAAAAGAGTAAAGTAGACAATCCCAAATGTTAGATCATACACATAATTGATATTCTGGGTTTGGCAGACGTGTGGTTCTTTCATTTTGGGTGGGCCTAATACTCTAGGAATTCAAAATATTTCAAAGAAGTAAACACGCAGTTCTACGAAGACCCTGGAAATTGTCCACACTCCCTATCCTGCCTGCTCCTCACCTATTTCCCTTCCCCTGTCATGTGTTTTGACTTTTCCTAACTTTTTCAGGCTCACATGTTCAACTTTTAAAAGGGTTTTCCCTCATCCCTCAAAATAATAATAATAATAATGATAATAATAAATAATAATAATAATAAGCCCTGGAGCTGTAATTCGAGCGTAGGGCCACCAGATGGCAGCGGAGCATAAGTCACAGGATCCGCGCAGCACGGGAAAGAAGCGCTTTGCTAGATCCCGCCGTGGGGAAGACGAGCCCGGAGTCTATGCACGCGGGTATAGACTGCACAACAGATTTAGGAGGAGGCTCAGCTCAGATCGCTAAGCCGTTTATTCTCAATCGCGTGGCTCGTCAGTGGCAACTCAGGAGGCGGACCTGACTCAGGCCTGCTGAGCTCTCAGGCTACCTCCAGGGATGCGGAATCAGACAGCTCCTTGTTCCTGACCCAAAGAGAGCTCTCATCTGGATGTTTAAATGTCAAAAATATTGGCCTCTACCCAAAGCTTTAAGGGGAAAATCTCGAATGTCTCTAACTTATTCCTTTTTTTTCTGCCGCCTGGCCCTAAGCCCACAGGGCCCGTCTGCTGTCCTTGGAAAGGCCTCTACAAAAATCCCTCCGGCCCTTTCTGTTCAATAACGTGACGTTAGCAGATGCTCGCTAATCTCCGGGATTCAGAAAAGTGAACTATCCTCTCCTCCTTTAAAGACTTTTTAAAGAGTAAACCAAGTCCCAGGTAAAATTTTATCTGAAGGAATTCTTAACTCACATTAACTTCTAAAGCTCGTTTTATACCCAAGTTAGAGTCAGACAGTTCCTTGGATGCCCTCCCTGTTTGACCTGGCAGGGGAGAAGTTTCTAGCACGCTTGTCTTCCCTTGCTTCTAGTCTAGCTGAGTTATTTATTCCTCAGGGACTGGCCCAGAAGCCCCAGAGCTGCTCCGACTGGTCCAGGCCCCGCAGTGTGAGGGCTGGGGGCCTTGAGAGAGTCGGGCACCTGGCCCAGCAAGCACTCGGGCTTGGAGTCCACCCCAGGCCTTGGGGTTCTTTACAGACTCTTGCCCCGGGTTACCCCAGACTGCTTCATCCCGCCCCCGGTGGGGGGGCAGAGGTGAAGCCTGCGAGACCCCCGCTCCCTCCTCCTCTGCAGCTGTGACCCCAGAATCCGGCTTTCCTAAACTTCATGTAACAAGGCCCTGGCAATGGCCTGGGCGCCCAGGCCTCGGTGTGGACTCCGTGGATCTAGGAGAGCACCTGGGCAGAGACCGCCATTTCCCCTTCGCATGGCACCACTTCCGGGTCACGTGACACCCCTCGCTCAGCAGCCACGTGACACTGCGGAGCATGGTGGGTAGGCATGGCGCGTGGAAACCAAGATCTGCCTCTTCTGGGAGTCCCGAGTCGTCAGCCTTTGTTTCCCATAATGTTCCTGCGGCTTCCTGGAGCTGACTCGCCAGAGTCCAGACCAACAGGAAGCTGCCCGCCCGGCTTAGTGTGTGCGGGGCGCTAAAACCGGAAAGGGGCCCACGCGAGATCTGCCTAGACAGTGATGACCCAGCCTCGCAGGCGGCTCCCGCAGCAGCTGAGGACAGGCCTCGGGGTGGTCGCCCACAGGCGGCCTATCCCTGCCTGCAGCCTCCGGAGCAGCCAAGGCTGGATGGGGCAGTGGGAGGCCTGCGGGGGTGCGGAGACTGTGGTGGGAGTGAGAGCCCTTCTTCGATCTGCGCCGCCAGGGGAAAGGGATTTGGATCCCGGGTATGACGGTTGTAAAATAGGAGGCTGGAAATCCACGCTCCTGAGGCCTGGGTGGCCCCGAGCAGAGGGCCAGGCCCCGCCCATCCTGCTGTCTGAGCTGTTTCTCGGGCCACCTCCCAGAAGCTAGAGCCCCTGCCAGTTGGGAGAACAGCCCCTGCGGCTCTTGGTGTTAAGGCCACGGCACCCTGAGAGAACTAACACTTGTGTTAGGAAGGCAGGTTCACAGCCGCTTCCTGAGCAGAGCACGTAGGGCCCCCTGTGTGGCTGCTGGCTGCAATTGTCTCATGGAGACATGTCAGGGACAGGGCCCTCAGAGAAGGATGATCTGCAGTCAGGCACTCGTGTGAGGCACTGCTGGAGCGAGGGGTCCAACGAGGGAATGGATTTGTGATTTTTTTCTAAAGTAAAAGTTCTCCTGGGCATTTCCACCTTCCTCCGAATTTGCCTACACTTTAACCCTTGGCTAAGCCTTGCCTCAAGCGCATCCCCACCGCCACCGTCTGCATTTCACGTTTTCAGGGCCCTACATGGCCTGTATTAGCCACAGCCTTTACTGGATTTGCCTTTGCCATCTTACATTGAAAACAATGCCTTAAAAGGGAGACCGAGATTTCTGCAAGACGAGTTTCAGCTCAAATTTCTCACCCATGAGGAAAAGGGAAAACAGGTCCCTCTCCCCCCTAATGGGCAGGAGCTGACAGTGTGACTTATTGAGTCCAGAGTGTTCTTTACTAAAATGTTATACATCCTCCTCCTCCTCCTCCAGCCCGGAGCACTGCTATCCTAAGACCACAGCTTGAGTTTTAGAAGGGAAGAGAAAAGAGAGACAGCTATAGTGAATGGCTGTGATAACTGGTGTTATCTAAACATTGTGCTCCTGTTCTTAGCAGCTCCAGACCTGGATTCACGGTGCTGCAGGGACTGTTCTTTAAACAATTTAGCCTAGAAGGTAGAATTTTCTTTGATGGCCCAATTGAAGAGGACCCGGGCAGGGAAGGGCATTGAAATTCCAGTCTACTAAGCAACCTTTTCCAAAGGAGCTTTCTTTCCCAGGCTGTCTTATTTTCAGGATCAGCCTCCTCAAACCCGTTGAAAGTCAGCAAGGCCTTGATGGTGGCCGTAGGTCCCCCATAGGGGTCCCTTCCGTGGCCCTAGGAGTCCCCTAACTGTGTGTTTTGAGGGTCACAAGCATTTGTAAAAGTTGTAAAAGTAAGACTTTTTTGGTGTTCTTTTTCTTAAAGAGTTTATTCTCCTCAGAAATTGTAAAAGTCCTATGCTCTACAAAACCTGGATCTGAGCCTGTTCTTGTTTTAAATGAGGTATATGAATCAGTGAATGCACCCCATAAATAACTAAGGTGCACGTAGGAAGAGCCATTAAAACTTTGTCTGGGCCAGGTGCAGTGGCTCACACCTGTAATCCCAGCACTTTGGAAGGCCGAGGCAGGCGGATCACAAGGTCAGGAGTTCGAGACCAGCCTGGCCAACATGGTGAAGCCCCATCTCTACTAAAAATACAAAACTTAGCTGGCCGTGGTGGCGCACACCTGTAGTCATAGCTACTCAGGAGGCTGAGGCAGAAGAATCACTTGAACCCAGGAGACAGAGGTTGCAGTGAGCCAAGATCTCTCCACTGCACTCCAGCCTGGGCAACAGAGCGAGACTCTGTCTCAGAAAAAAAACAAAACAAAACAAAGAAAACAGCAGAAAAACATCTTTATCTGTTCATTTTTTAAAATCAAAAAGAAAATCACATTTTATGAATGTTACACACACTGGTCCCTTATACCCCAAATGCATGCATGTCAGAGGAGCATGGACATCCCTGAAGAGTGAATGAGGAGCCCCCAGTGGAGGGTGGGGGCAGGGTGTGCTCACTGGCTTTTTCCTTTCAGCACTTGGTGTGTGTATTCAATTGACATGGGAGCAGCGTATTCAGTCTTGCTGCCTGCACTCAAAACACAAGTTGGAGTCAGAGCAAAAACACTTTTAAAGTTAAGATAAAACATTGTTTATTTTTGTTATAACTTTTAAAATGTGTGTGTTTATAACAAAGTATAGTAGTGCAGTAGTTGTGCATATATATGTAAAATCAATAACTTACTTTGGGGTGCTTTCTAAAATCTAATAGGGGTACACCACTGAAAGTCTGGAAATTATAGTTTTAAAGTACTGTACAGGTTGAGCATCCCTAATCTGAAATCCAAAATGCTCCAAAATTTGAAATTTTGAGTTTCCAAACCCAAAAAGTTTGATATGACACCACAAGTGTAAAATGTCACACCTGACCTTGTGACACACTGTGGTCAAAACTTCGTTTTGCACACAAAATTATTAAAAATACTGTATAAAGTTATCTTCAGGCTATGTGTGTAAGGTGTGTATGCAACATAAATAAATGTCATGTTTCGACTTGGGTCCCATCCCCAAGCTATCTCATTACGTATGTGCAAATATTTCAAAATCCAAAAAACATTCCAGAATCTGAAAACTATTATAACTTTTCTGGTCATGACAAGACAGGAGGTCAATCATACCTCAGTACACTTCTTTCTTCACTAACCTTCACAAGACCTTTTTTACTTAAGAAATAAACAGAAACCAGTCCTGGAAAACAAAGAGCGAAGACTCTTCTGCTGAATTCAAGCAACCTCCTGATGCTGCACCCAGAGTGCCCTCCCCTTTCCCTGGTTTCCTGGTTTTGACGTGATAGCTGACCAGTTTACACGATCACAATCACAGACTGGTTCTGGCTGGTTTATGGAGTATGTGCACACAGCACCTTTGTGTTCTGTCTTTCACCTTCCGACATAAAGCCTAATTTTACTGCATTTTAGTATTACATCTTCATCCCAGCTGAACATGGGACACATGTAACATATAGGTTTGCTTCCCACACAGGTGTATGACCTTTCTTCATGAATATTCATAGCTTCTCCTATAACCTGCTAAATATGTATATTTAGCTAACCTGTTTAACATGAAACTGTCCCACCCTCCTTTCCTCCAAGTACCTGCTTTCAGTCTCAATGGAAGGCTCCACTTCCTAGCCTGCAGGTTGCATCATAAAAAATCATAAGAAATAAAGTTCTCTAAACAAATTTACAAGAAAAAAACAACCCCATCAAAAAGTGGGCAAAGGATAATGAACAAACACTTTTCAAAAGAAGACATTTAAGCAGCCAACAGATATATGAAAAATCGCTCATCATCACTGGTCATAAGAGAAATGCAAATCAAAACCATAATTAAATACCATCTTATGCCAGTTAGAATGACAATCATTAAAAAGTCAGGAAACAACAGATGCTGGAGAGGGTGTGGAGAAATAGGAAAACTTTTACACTGTTGGTGGGAGTATAAATTAGTTCAACCATTGTGGAAGACTGTGGTGATTCCTCAAGGATCCAGAACTAGAAATACCATTTGACCCAGCAATCCCATTACTGGGTATATACCCAAAGGATTATAAATCATTCTACTATAAAGACACGTGCACACGCATGTTTACTGTGGCACTGTTCACAATAGCAAAGACTTGGAACCAACCCAAATGTCCATCAATAATAGACTGGATAAAGAAAATGTGGCACATAAACACCATGGAATACTGTGCAGCCATAAAAAAGGATGAGTTCGTGTCCTTTGTAGGGACATGGATGAAGCTGGAAACCATCATTCTCAGCAAACTAACACAAGAACAGAAAACCAAACACCGCATGTTCTCACTCATAAGTGGGAGTTGAACAATGAGAATACATGGACATAGGGAGGGGAACATCACACGCTGGGGCTTCGTGGGGGGTCCCTCCGTCCCAGTGTGGAACAACCCTTCACCACGACCCTCTGTCTCAGTGTGGAACAACCCTCCACAGCAACAACCCTCTGTCCCAGTGTGTAATAACCCTCCACCACAACCCTCTGTCCCTCCACCACAACCCTCCGTCCCAGTGTGTAATAACCCTTCACCACAACCCTCTGTCTCAGTGTGGAACAACCCTCCACAGCAACAACCCTCCGTCCCAGTGTGTAATAACCCTCCAGATGACCCTCCGTCCTAGTGTGGAATGACCCTCTGCCACGACAACCTCTGTCCCAGTGTGTAATAACCCTCCACCACAACCCTCTGTCCCAGCAGAGTTTGCATGAATCTTTTTGTGCACTCACAGCTCTCTCTCTCTTTTTTTTTTTTAAAACATGGGTCACAGTTTCAGTTCTTCAGCCTCAATGGGGTTTTTGATGTTTATGTAGGGTGTTACTCAAGCCAGATGTCCATCTTGAGATTTCTGAATCTCCTGTGATCACAGCTTGTCTTACCTGTAGGAATTAACTGAAAGAGATGTCCTTTACTTAAAAGCTACATGTGAAGATCAACTCCTTGTCTTAACATTTGCAGTCCTTTTGTCACTCTGTCTTCTGCTTGTCCTGGTATAGTCCTACTGTTTTCTAGAAATCTCTTTTAAGCATTCTTTTTGAAAAAAATTTTTATAGGTGAATATTCATGCTAACCTAGTGGGTATGATCTTGGAACTTCCACAGCTCCCCACTTGAGGATCAAAGTATGAGGTGCTGTGTGCTCTTTAGTTGTTAGTGCTATGAAAGCAAAAATGCTTTCTACGCTGGTGTGCGTTACTATTTTACTGAGCACCAATGAATGTATGCTGTGTGCTGGAAATCGACTTAAAGGTATCCTGTTCTTATAGCAGGTTAGTGCATTTGCATATTTGCTGAAAACCCTTTCTGCATAAATTAGTTAGGTTGTCTATCTGCTTTAGTTTAGTGCAACGTTTGGTAGAGTATTACTTACCAGAAAGCATGTATGTCATTTCCAAAAGAAGAAAAAACATAGTAGTTCAATTTCCAACATGTACTTTTGATTTTTTATCTAAGTAATAGTCTGTACTGATTTTCACTTCGCTATTCTGGTTTTAAAGGATGAGCTACGAGCGATGTGTTTTCTTTTTTTTCTTTTTTCTTTTTTTTTTTCTGTCGCCCACGCTGGAGTGCAGTGGCCCGATCTCAGCTCACTGCAAGCTCTGCCTCCCGGGTTCACGCCATTCTCCTGCCTCAGCCTCCCGAGTAGCTGGGACTACAGGCGCCCACCACCTCGCCCGGCTATTTTTTTGTATTTTGGTAGAGACGAGGTTTCACCGTATTAGCCAGGATGGTCTCGATCTCCTGACCTCGTGATCTGCCTGTCTCAGCCTCCCAAAGTGCTGGGATTACAGGTGCTGGGAGCCACCGCGCCCGGCCGCAATGTGTTTTTCTGTACTGATGTGTCACTTATTACATTATTTTGTACCATGAGTTAAAAAAAGAAATCAAGTTATCTTTTCCAAATGTATAGATCTCGTGATGTTAAGTAGACTCTGGACATGTTTATACCATGACTTCTGCCTTTCAGACAGTTGGAAGATTCTGGAAGCAGCACGGAGAGTTTACATTGCCCTGGCTTTGAGTTTCGAAGCATGGGTGCCCCACTCTTGTGGGATTTTTGGAGCTTCTGATCAATGCACATGTTGAATCAGAGCGCTCCAGAGTATTAGAACCAGAAAGTCATTTAGAGAACA
>NW_016841755.1:2769079-2780125 GCF_001698545.2 Rhinopithecus bieti | reverse complement strand
CAAAAATGCTTTCTACGCTGGTGTGCGTTACTATTTTACTGAGCACCAATGAATGTATGCTGTGTGCTGGAAATCGACTTAAAGGTATCCTGTTCTTATAGCAGGTTAGTGCATTTGCATATTTGCTGAAAACCCTTTCTGCATAAATTAGTTAGGTTGTCTATCTGCTTTAGTTTAGTGCAACGTTTGGTAGAGTATTACTTACCAGAAAGCATGTATGTCATTTCCAAAAAGAAGAAAAAACATAGTAGTTCAATTTCCAACATGTACTTTTGATTTTTTATCTAAGTAATAGTCTGTACTGATTTTTCACTTCGCTATTCTGGTTTTAAAGGATGAGCTACGAGCGATGTGTTTTTCTTTTTTTTCTTTTTTCTTTTTTTTTTTCTGTCGCCCACGCTGGAGTGCAGTGGCCCGATCTCAGCTCACTGCAAGCTCTGCCTCCCGGGTTCACGCCATTCTCCTGCCTCAGCCTCCCGAGTAGCTGGGACTACAGGCGCCCACCACCTCGCCCGGCTATTTTTTTGTATTTTTGGTAGAGACGAGGTTTCACCGTATTAGCCAGGATGGTCTCGATCTCCTGACCTCGTGATCTGCCTGTCTCAGCCTCCCAAAGTGCTGGGATTACAGGTGCTGGGAGCCACCGCGCCCGGCCGCAATGTGTTTTCTGTACTGATGTGTCACTTATTACATTATTTTGTACCATGAGTTAAAAAAAGAAATCAAGTTATCTTTTCCAAATGTATAGATCTCGTGATGTTAAGTAGACTCTGGACATGTTTATACCATGACTTCTGCCTTTCAGACAGTTGGAAGATTCTGGAAGCAGCACGGAGAGTTTACATTGCCCTGGCTTTGAGTTTCGAAGCATGGGTGCCCCACTCTTGTGGGATTTTTGGAGCTTCTGATCAATGCACATGTTGAATCAGAGCGCTCCAGAGTATTAGAACCAGAAAGTCATTTAGAGAACACATGAAGCTTTATTTCACAGACAGGAAGCTGGGTCCGAAGCAGTGAGTGAGGATGTGCCTGGGGTGAGCCTGGAGTGGGAATTCCCATACTATCCTTTATTGTTTATCAAAGACTCAGGTGGGATCTTTAGCTTCCCCAGACTCTGTTTCCCCACAGAATCCAGTTTCAGGATTATCTGTATTACTGGTGGTAACTCATTTGCAAATACTTGTCGTGGTATGTGCACGTAATTATATTAGCATGGAATAAATACACCCTACCTCAAACATTTGACTCAGATCATAAGCTAATTGGGCATAATCCCAGCCCTAAAAGGAAGTGGAGAGAATCAGACCCTGTATATATGTTTATTTTATTTATTTATTTTTTTGAGACGGAGTCTCGCTCTGCCGCCCAGGCTGGAGTGCAGTGGCCGGATCTCGGCTCACTGCAAGCTCCGCCTCCCGGGTTCCCGCCATTCTCCTGCCTCAGCCTCCCAAGTAGCTGGGACTACAGGCACCTGCCACCATGCCTGGCTAATTTTTTGTGTTTTCAGTAGAGATGGGGTTTCACCGTGTTAGCCAGGATGGTCTCGATCTCCTGACCTCATGATCTGCCCGCCTCGGCCTCCCAAAGTGCTGGGATAACAGGCGTGAGCCACCGTGCCCGGCCCATATTTTGGACTCTATTTTCTTGCTCACATTTTGTCCATCTTTTGTTATTGGGAGCTCTTTCAGTTGATTCCTGTGTCCATTGATATGTTGCCATCATTGTGCTTTTGGTGTTTTTTTTTTTTTTTTTTTTTTTTTTTCTCCCTTTGTTTTTTTTTTTTTTTTTTTTTTTTTTTTTTTTTTTTTTTTTTTTTTTTTTTGAGAGTTTCACTCTTGTCGCCCAGGCTGGAGTGCAATGGTACAATCTCAGCTCACTGCAATCCTGTCTCCCGGGTTCAAGCAATTCTGCCTCAGCCTCCTGAGTGGCTAAGATTACAGGCCCAGGCCGCCACGCCTGGCTGACTTTTGTATTTAATTTAATTTAATTTAGTTTATTTTTTTGGGACAGAGTCCTGCTCTGTCGCCCAGGCTGGAGTGCGGTGGCACCATCTCAGCTCACTGCAACCTCCGCCTCCCAAGTTCAAGCAATTCTTCTGCCTCAGCCTCCCAAGTAGCTGGGACTACAGGTGCATGCCACCATGCCCAGCTAATTTTTGTAATTTTAATAGAGACAGGGTTTCACCATATTGGCCAGGCTGGTCTCGAATTCCTGACCTCGTGATCCGCCCACCTTGGCCTTCCAAAGTGCTGGGATTACAGGTGTGAGCCAAGGCACCCAGACTTAATTTTTGTATTTTTAGTAGAGACGGGGTTTTGCCGTGTTAGTTAGGCTGGTCTTGAACTCCTGACCTCAGGTGAACCGCCCACTTCAACCTCCCAAAGTTCTGCGATTACAGGTGTGAGCCACCACGCCCTGCCTTAGAATTATTTTAGTAACAAAAGAATCCTTTTTAAATTTTCTTGAAATATGTTAAAGTTTTGAAATCATTTTGAGAGAATCAGTTTCTTTTTGTTACAGACTCTTTCTTCAGCGAAGTGTCTTCCCACTTACTAAAATCCTTCTTGTCCCTCCATGACCTTGTGGCATTGCCCTCTGCACTCCAGGCTCTCTTGCTTCTTTAGTGTGTCCCTAAGTATTTGGTGTGTGTATTATTCAAGTAGCAAAGATACTCAGGCACACATGTATCTTTGCTATTTTAATAATACATTTTAATCAACGTTTTCAATAAGAATAAACTTATTTCCCCAGGCATGTATCGCCCAGCCATTCAGGACAAAAGCAGACTTTGTTTCCAGCCCACCCTGTTTTTAGCAGCAATACTAAATCTTGGCACCAGCTGCATTGGAACAGAGGACTTAGGCAATACCTCATCTTTAATACACCTCAATCTTGTAGGGATGTGATTCCCTCAAGCCCTGCGATCCAGTCCTTCCATATTTGGAATACTGTCCTTGTGAGGGAGCTGGAAACACAGGCACAGAGGTAGTCACATGGGTCTGCATTCCAGGATACTGTGTCCTCCCCTGCCCCCTCAAATTCCGAGCCCCTCCTGGTCACCCACCTTTGCTGACCTTTGAACCCAGCCCATCAAAACCTTCCTCTTCTTGGTGGAAGCTTTTCTACTCCACCCATTTCTGCCATCTCCCTGTTAGCTAATTGTTGTATCTTAAGCTTATTCTTTTAAGTATATATCACACCAATAATTATATGGTTACTTGTATAGTTTGTACTTTTTATTTAATGTTCTGCAAGGGACACAGTTTTGCCTCTTTTACTGTCACAGCCCCTTCCCCTAACCTAACCACACAGCACATAACAAGCGCTCACTAAACATCTGTCCAATAAGAGTGAAATTCAGTTACTACCTGAGTGCCTGATGATTGGAACACACCTGGGATGCTTTCTAGCCATTCAAAACGTTACTTGCTAGGATCTTTAATGACAAGGGAAATTGCTTCTTTTGGTAGCATTGGGTTCATGCAAATCACAAGTAGCTACAGGAAAACTATTGGAAAGAAATCCAGCAAATATTTAAGTGGTTATTGCTGGGATGGAGAACTCTACATTTGTATATTTACTTTAAAAATGGACATGTACTAGTTTTATCATCAGAAAAAAATAGCTTCTGTTTTGTTTTGAATATTTAAGGCTGAGTTACTGGAAAAAGTACCTCTGAGGAATAGGGAAATGGGGAATAGGGAAAAGCAAGACCAGATTGAAAAACAGATTTCAATTAAATCGTATTTTAAATGCTTGTTTAAAAATCCTGATCTGAGGAGTGAACAGTAAATCGCAATGTATCAACCCAATGGCCACTTTCCAACAGTGAAAATGAGTGAAGCACAGCCACGTATATTCACATAAATAAAACCTGCAGAAAAAATATTGAGGAAAAAACAATGTACCATTCATAAAACAAAATCAATGTATAAATTATATAAATGTTTAAAATATATGAAAATACTGGCTGGGCACAGTGGCTCACGCCTGTCATTACAGCGTGTTGGGAGCCGAGGCAGGTGGATCACCTGAGGTCAGGGGTTCAAGACCAGCCTGGCCAACATGGCAAAACCCCATGGTACAGGCCTGTGATCCCAGCTACTCAGGAGGCTGAGATGGAAGGATCACTTGAGCCTGGGAGGTGGAGGTTGCAGTGAATCGAGATTGTGCCACTGCACTCCAGCCTGGGAGACAGAGTGAGACCCTGTCTCAAAATAAATAAATAAATAAATAAAATAAAATATATGAAAATACTATGCATTATTTAGAACATGAATGTATAGCATTATAAAACTGTTTAGAAATATATGGAGGTAATGAGCATTTAATTTATAGTAACAGATACAGTGGATAGGGGAAGGGATTGTGATTGAGATAGAAACGAAGGTTATCTTTTTAAGTTGGGTGGTGGAGATATGGTATTATTATATAACTCTTTGTCTACGTCTGTAATATTTTATAATAAAATTCCAAAATTTAAAACAAATTTTGAAATAAAACAAAATGAAAGAAATTCTATTCTTTCATAATAAAACATTCTTTTGTAAATAATAGTACATTTTCATGAGTTTGTACATTCAGATTTTCAAAGATAGCTTTTCTTCCTTTTCTTTATTTCATAGCTTTCTTAAAGCATGCTTTCATTAAGACACTTAAAACTAACAGGAAAACCAAAATATTGTTATTTTGTCGTGTAGCATTTTTATGCCGTGGATGATTACTAGAACACGTAGGATTTGTGTAGTCCTTTTAGTTACTAGTAATGTATATTGCACTT
This sequence comes from Rhinopithecus bieti, assembly GCF_001698545.2. Lineage (NCBI taxonomy): Eukaryota > Metazoa > Chordata > Mammalia > Primates > Cercopithecidae > Rhinopithecus > Rhinopithecus bieti. The sequence goes on along the minus strand of NW_016841755.1, from coordinate 2,775,345 downwards.
ACGTAGATTTTTAAGTAGGAAGTTACTACTAGAATGCAAACAATTAAAAGGAACATCGTTTTCTGAGTTTATTGAGTTATAGCTGATTTCATTTTTCAAGATCAGCAATTTGAGAAGATAGATAGAGGAGCTGAACCGGCTTAAGACTTTCTGGTAACATGAACCATGGTCTACTAGATTCCTGACCACGACAGAAGGGAGGAGGGCTATTCTACTGCGTGTTACCCTCCAATCTGAAAACATTCCAAAGAGAACAAGACACAATGCATCCCTATAAAGTAGGCAGGGGGCAGAACTACCCTGCAGGTGATTAAACAGTTTCTATTCTTGAAAACAGCGTGATTAGTTTTGCTGACTATAGGTCAAAGTTGTCACTTTGCAAACTACTATTGCATTACCGTCGTGCATTGCTTAATGATGGGACATGATCTGAGATTTCGTTGTGTGAACATCCTAGAGTGCACTCACACAAACCAAGATGGCGTAGCTGCTACACGCCTAGGCTATGTGGTGTGGCCTATTGCTCTTAAGCTACAAGCCTGCGCAGCATGTTACTGTGCTGAATATTCACGGCAGCTGTAATACAATTTTAGGTATTTGTGTATCTAAACATTTTTAACATAGAAAAGGTTCAGTAAAACTTTGGTAAAATGTTAATTGAACTTGCAGGACAGGAAGTCGCTCTGGGTGAGTCAGTAAATTGGTGGTGAGTGAATCTGAAGGCCTAGGACATTCCTGTACACTTCTGTAGACTTTACAAACACCGTACACTTAGGCTACATTTAATTTATTTAATTTTTTTCTTTACCATTGCCAAGTATTATGTACTGTGCATAACGGTATGTCCTAGACTTTTACATAAGTGTCTGCACAATAGGTTTGATTACATCAGCGTCACCACAAACACATGAGTCGTGCATTGTGCTATGACGTTAGAACCTCTATGATGGCCGTAGGCAGTAGGAATTTTTTTCAGCTCCATTTTAATCTTAGGGGATCATCGTCGTATATGTGGTCCATCATTAAACGAAATGTCGCTATGTGACACATGACTGTATAGCTTTGGAATTTCGTACTAGTTTGGGAAATTGCTTTTTTGTTATGCTAATAGAAAAATAATAATTGTTTAAGTATAGAAAATACATTTATGGCCAGGCACGGTAGCTCACGCCTGTAATCCCAGCACTTTGGGAGGCCGAGGTGGGCGGATCACCTGAGGTCAGGAGTTCAAGACCAGCCTGGCTAACATGGTGAAACCCCGTCTCTACTAAAATACAAAAAAAAAAAAAAAAATTAGCTGGGCGTGGTGGCGGGCGCCTGTAGTCCCAGCTACACTGGAGGCTGAGACAGGAGAATGGCATGAACCCGGGGGGCGGAGCTTGTAGTGAGCCGAGATTGCGCCACTGCACTCCAGGCTGGGCAATAGAACGAGACTCCATCTCAAAAAAACAAAACAAAACAAAACAAAAATTAGCTGGGCGTGGTGGCAGGTGCCTGTGATCCCAGCTACTCAGGAGGCTGAGGCTGGAGAATTGTTTGAACCAGGGAGGCGGAGGTTGCAGTGAGCTGAGATCATGCCATTGCACTCCAGCCTGAGCGACAGCGACTCCATCTCAAAAAAATTTTTTTTTTTAAAGAAAATACATTTATTTGAGAAACATTTGTGCTGGGTAAACAAGGAAGATGGGATCCTTGACCCCAAGTCAAGTGTAGAAGTGAAGGCAGCAACTGACAGTCTTCCTACCTAATTTATTCAAAGGTCCAGTTTCCTGCTTCCCATCTTAGAAAATCGTCACATCCCTTTGCTTCCACCAACATACCTGTGGAGATAGCAAACAGAAGCAACATTGCTAGAGGGCAGAGTGAGAGAAGAGGAAAAATGAACTTGCCCCATCTTGCCAACTAGGGAAATTAAGACCTGGATAATAAAGGGTTAACTGTGGTTGAAGAGATTTTTAGACTCCTCATCCTCAAACCATGTTCTGTGCAGCAGAACCTTCCTCATGAAGACTCCCCTCCTCCACTGACTGCACTCTTCTCAAAGAACGTGGGCACACTCACTCACTCATATTCATCTGTGCACACTCAGACATACCCACACTCACATTCATATACAGTCTTTCACACACATGCATATGCTCACACTCATGCATATTCACACACCTACACTCATACACACACACATACATTCACACTCAGGCACTCACACACCTACACATACACACATGCACATGCTCACACTCAGGCACTCACACACCTACACTCATGTACACATATGCATATGCTCCACACTCCAGGCACTCACACACATTCATATACACCATGCATATCTCACACTCAGGACATACACTCATACGACCATAGCTCACACTCAGGCACTCACACATATCTCATACACACACGTGTATGCTCACACCCAGGCAACTCACACACACATCACGTATATGTTCACACTCAGGCAATCAACACTCATCACATGCACACGCATATGCTCACACTCAGGCAACTCACTACAGCGTCAGTATACACAGACACGTGGTATGCTCACATCCAGGCAGTCACACACGTACACTCCATACCACACATGCATATGCTCACACCCAGGTGCACTCACACACGTACCACTCATAAACACATGCAGTTATGCTCACACCGCAGGCACTCCACACGTACACTCATACACACATGCATATGCTCACACCCAGGCACTCCACACGTACACTCATACATGCATATGCTCACACCAGGCACTCACCAACTCAATACACCACAGTCATATGCTCACACTCGGCACTCACACACATCCATATGCACACAGGCACTCACATTACATATGAGCACACACACACACTGGCCATTCATATGCACTCACATTCCATATGCATCACAGCACTATCATCCCATTCATATGCACACACACAGGCAAGTCACATTCCATATTCCAAGCCCCACCCCACACACACATTCATATCCACATGTTCACACTCTCATACATTTGCATACGCTCGCACTTGGAGGCACAGCACTACCGCCCGAGCACAGCGCAGCCTCCCGCGTACTCACCTCACCAGTATGAGACAGATGGTAAAAGTGGATCGTCCCACCCCGGGGTTGAGAACTGGCCCACTTACTCTGTGTTTACAGAGGTGAAGAGCCCGGCCAAGGACCCAAGGTCACGGTGTGGCATAGAAAACACAGCCTGTTGAACAAGAGTCTGCAGACCGCCCGCCTCCGTGGATAGGAGGGCCTGACAGGTGTTTATTTCTCCTTTTCACATTAACTGGGAAGTGACAGCAGCTCATGGCCGCTGCACCCGGCTGCCGTGTGGTTCATCGGACATTTCAGCTGTCTTGAAAATTGATATTGATTACTTCAGACCGTGCCGTCCATGGAGCGATTCATCCTGGCAGTTAGATGAGACTCCCCCCTCCACAGCTGCGTTCCACACTTCTGCCTGGTCCTGCGCTTGGTTTTAGAGATCTAATTAACACGCGTCGTCCAGTGATCTAGGAGAACATTATGCTAAGTGAAATAAGCCAGACACAGAAGGACAAATATGCCTGGTGCTGCTTGCATGATGAATCTAAACGAGTCAGGCTTACAGGAGCGGAGAGTGGAACAGTGATTGCCAGGGGTGGGATGAGAGAGGGAGTATGGGGAGGGGAGGGGCGGGATCAATCTGAGGACTGCAGAGTTTCAATTATACAAGATGAGTAAGTCCTAGCGATCTACTGTATAGCATGGGCGTATCATTAGCAACACTGAATTGTATACTTAAAATTTGCTGAAAGCATAGATCTTGTGCTTGTACCACAAAATAATTAATAACAGTAATTCAGAGGGTGGAAGGAGACTTTTGGAGGTGATGGATATGCTTACAGCATAAATTACGGTGATGGTTTCATAGGTGAGTACTTATCTCCAAACTCATCAAGTTGTAGACATACAATATGTACAGCTTTTTGTATGTCAATTAGACACCGATACTGATTTATTCTCCTTTTCAAGCCTTTTGAAAGGATCGCTTTAATCTGAGTTGTCCTTGAATATAAACAAGAAGACCAAGTTATCTTTCACAATTATTATTTTTGGCCACTTATAAATGAGATTTAAAAAAATAAAACCATTTAAATAGCATCTATGCTTTACATATAGGAATTGTGTTCTGGGTATTTGCAATTTAATCCTAAATCTTAAAATGTTATTTGTTCCTGCTTTACCCCAAACTATAAGATGTGTATTTGCTGTTGGTGACCTCTGAACCCACATCACAGGAGTTTGGTTTCTTTTTTTTTTTTTTTTTTTTTTTTTGAGACGGAGTCTCGCTCTGTCGCCCAGGCTGGAGTGCAGTGGCCGGATCTCAGCTCACTGCAAGCTCCGCCTCCCGGGTTCCCGCCATTCTCCTGCCTCAGCCTCCCGCGTAGCTGGAACTACAGGCGCCGCCACCTCGCCCGGCTAGTTTTTTTTTTTTTGTATTTTTTAGTAGAGACGGGGTTTCACCGTGTTAGCCAGGATGGTCTCGATCTCCTGACCTCGTGATCCGCCCGTCTCGGCCTCCCAAAGTGCTGGGATTACAGACTTGAGCCACCGCGCCCGGCCAGGAGTTTGGTTTCTAAACGTGGACCCTTAATCTGTCCTCCTGGGCGGCCAGGCTCCCCACTCCTCCCAAGCTCCAGATGCTGTTTGTTACAAAACGGCGAGCATAAAAGGCCTTAATGGGTATCAGCTCACAAATCTCACAAAATCGCCACTCCCTGTCAGGAGCAGGGGACCTCCTTGCAGGACAATGAGCAGGAAATTAAACACGTACACACACATATATACACATACACACACATACACATACATACACATATACATACACATATACACACACACAATTGGTGCAGTGACTGGCTCAGCTCTTGAAAGGGAGAAAAACCCAAAGAATGTTCTAGAAATTCCTAGGTGTCAGTTTGTCTTATTTTAATAATAGTCACTATGGAAACAAATCACCCACCTATTTCTTTTCCTACCTCCAAGTGAACAATGGGGTTTCCACTTTTCCTGGTATCCTGTTTCCTCTGCGCAGGAATTTCTTGTAGAGAATGTCTGTACAGTGCTGCTAATTGAACCTATGCTTTTCCCCACATGCCTGTTTCTGTTGTTTTAAACCTCCTCTGCCTCGTGGATTTTCACTCTGAAGGCTGAGGATCCTGAACCTCATCCTCTGGAATCCTGAGCGTTTTGTCTGGGGCTCCTTGTCTTGCTCAGGAGTGGAGAATCCAGCTGTGGGTGCAGAGCGGGGCCAGTGTGCCCCAGACAGCTACAAGGTGCCCTGCGCGAGACTCAGCGGAGTCTCACGGAGTTTCCTTTCCTTCCACGCCCCACTTGAGTTAGACAAACGGGAGTGTCCCAGAGGGTCATTTTCCATACTAAGCTGCCGATTCAGGAAAGAGTAAAACGCTAACGTGTGTGTGCTTTCTTCCTGTTCTGAACCCACACCCCAAATTCATTGTAGATTTGGTTGAAGCCCAGAAGTTTCTGTACATAGAGATTGCTGTCTGCCCAGTGCACGGGAGTCCCTCAGAGGGGCTCTCTGTGTCCCATGGACGCCCGGGGCCCCTCACGTGCACCCCCAACCTGCTCTCATCTCCAAGGACACGCTTTTGTTGGAATATTAAAAGGAAGTGTACTATGTCTAACTTTGTTTATTGCCTGCTGTTTTTATGACCTGTAGAGCACTCTTAGGTTTTTATTGTGTGAGACGGAAAATTACAGAAACATGCTAAGAAAACACACACACACACACACACACACACACACACAAAACCCCAAACAGTTCTATATAGCTGCAGTGTTCTCAAACAGAGCAGTAAAGAGGGCACACACCAGCAACTATTACAAAATGTATTAAAAATGAGAATAAAATGGCTATAGAGAATAATTTTTCTTACTTGAAAATCTATTTTTAAAAACAGAAAGAAGCTTGACCTAATATTACAGTGCCCCAAGTGTGCCTCAGGTACCTTGGGAAGACTTTTTGGGATTTTACCACTAATACTACTTTATGCTCTTACAGAGCTGTGATTTTCCAAACAGGCACAGCAACATGATACCAAAGCAATTGTTTGGAAATTAGGGGATAAAATTAATGCACCTGGGCCAGGCTCAGTGGCTCACGCCTGTAATCCCTGTACTTTGGGAGGCCAAGGTGGGTGGATCACAAGGTCAGGAGATCAAGACCAACCTAACACGGTGAAACTCCGTCTGTACTAAAAATACAA
>NW_016841755.1:2762774-2766109 GCF_001698545.2 Rhinopithecus bieti | reverse complement strand
AAAAAAAAAAAAAAAAAAAAAAAAAAAAAAAAAAAAAAAAAAAAGATGCACCTGACAACTTGGCATATAAATTGCAAACCTGGTTTCCATTCTCCACCTTTTCCTGATCCATGCCCTCTGCAATGTGCCTTTGCTGCTCCTCTTATTAAGAGGTGGAGCCTGTTTTTATCACCCTTTGAACCTAGGCTCTCCTGTGACTCTCTTTAGCCACAGAATATGGCAGAAGTGATAACATGTTATCCCTGGGCTTAGGTGTCCAGGGATCTTACACGCTTGCACTCCTTTTTGGCATACGCCAGGATAAGAGAACACAGAGAAAAACCAAGATCCCCCCACCTGACCCACAGCTGACAACATACACTTGAGGGAACCCAACTCCAACCAAAAGAGCCTCCTAGCAGAGCCCAGCCTAAATTGCTGACCCATAGAATCACAAACTCAATAAAAGGCTATCATTTTAAGCTTTGATGTTTTGGGCTTATAGATAACTGACAGACACCTTTTCTTTCTCATTTCACCAACTCCTCATCACCCAGCAAAAGGTTATTGTTGTGCAAAAGGTTCTGTCAAAGAATCAGGAGACGGGCAGGGCATAATGGCTCACACTTGTTATCCCAGCACTTTGGGAAGCTGAGGTGGACGGATCACCTGAGGTCGGGAATTCGAGACCAGCCTGGCCAGTATGGTGAAACCTTGTTTCTACTAAAAATACAAAAATTAGCCAAGCATAGTGGCACGTGCTTGTAATCCCAGCTACTCAGGAGACTGAAGCAGAAGAATTGCTTGGGAGGCGGAAGTTGCAGTGAACCGAGATCGAGCTACCACACTCCAGCCTGAGTGACAAGAGCAAAATTCCATCTCAAAATAAATAAATAAATAAATAAATAAATAAATAAATAAATAAATAAATCAGGAGATCTAGTCCTAGTCCTGGTTCTGAAATATTTAGCTGTGACCTTGAGCAGTCCTGTTCCTTTTCTGAGCATCAGCTGCTTTGTCTGCATGTCTACACACGAAGTATTTGTTATTTCTAACTAGAATATCTGTGTGGAAGAAACTGACAGAGCAGCTTGAATTATTCCCCACTTTGGTGTGAATGCCTTTAAGAATCATCTCAGACAAATCTATTCACATGACAAAGACACCATTTGACTCAGCAATCCCACTTCCTTGCCCTTGTGCTATGAAATTACGCACATGGATATGCAAACATGATGTTCTAGAGTGTCTAGGACAGCAATATTAGTGTGGCAAATATCAGGAAATAACCTGAATGCCCACTGAGGAACATGGTTGCACAAATCATGGTGTATTTATACTATAAAATATTGTACAGCTATTTTAAAATTCTCTGGAAGAGTTTTTATAGTGTATTTTTTAAATGAGAGAAACAGGTTGCAGGGTATAATACATTTTTGTAAAGGAAACAAAATAACACAATCCTTTATATGTGTCCCTGGTTTCAGTGTGATTGGCCATGGAGAATGATTTGGAAGGAAGCCGACCAGGCTGCTGTCTGGGCTGGAGACAGAGGTAAGAGGTTTCCAATGGCAAATGTGTTGAAATGACCTTGGAATTTAGGTATAGGGGTTAGTTAACTTCATGATGGCACATCCATACAGTGAAATAATATTCAGCTGTTAAAAATAGTGATAATGGTAACTGGGCACAGTGGCTCACGCCTGTAATCCCAACACTTTGGGAAACCAATGCAGGTGGATCGCTTGAGCCCAGGAGTTTGAGATCAGCCTGGCAACGTGGCAAAACTCCGTCTCTACTAAAAATAAAAAATTTAGCTGTGCATGGTGGTGTGTTGTGCCTGTAATCCCAGCTACTCGGAAGGCTGAGGCACAAGAATTGCTTGAACCCGGAGGCAAAGGTTGCAACGAACTGAGACTGTGCCACTGCTCTCCTGCCTGGGTAACGGAGTGAGGCTCAGTCTCCAAAAAAAAAAAAAAAAAAAGGCCGGGCGCGGTGGCTCACGCCTATAATCCCAGCACTTTGGGAGGCCGAGGCGGGCGGATCAAGAGGTCAGGAGATTGAGACCATCCTGGCTAACACGGTTAAACCCCGTCTCTACTAAAAAAACACAAAAAATTAGCTGTGCATGGTGGCGGCGCCTATAGTCCCAGCTACTTGGGAGGCTGAGGCAGGAGAATGGCGTGAACCCGGGAAGTAGAGCTTGCAGTGAGCCGAGATTGTGCCACTGCACTCTAGCCTGGGTGACAAAGCAAGACTCCGTCTCAAAAAAAAATTACATATAATATATTTAAAATAATGATATTAATGAACATGAAATAACATTAAAGGAAGTAAAAATGTGTGAGCCTGTGCATTTGGAAAATGTTCAGGATGGACACTCATCAAATATTCATGGTGATTATTAGTAATTGTGAGCTTATGAGTGGTTTTACTGTTATTTTTACATACTTACATTCTGTAATTTTGCTAAATTAATGTAGAAAAAAGGAAAGAGGTGGAGAGAGGCAGGAATGTTTAGTAACTCAAAGTGGTTTATTAATGTGGGGCAGAAAGAACCGAAAAGGATCGAGTCCTTCATAAACTCAACATCTCTGAATAATAAAAAGGTGAAAGTATTTCAAAATGTTAACGATTACATGTGGAAGGTGGCTTTAGATACTTAGCCTAGTGAAATGGGTGACTGGCCATGTGTAATGTCTTTGTCTCACACAAAGTGATGAGGATGAATGAGATAATTAATATTTATACAGTCCTTTAATATCCTGCAGAAAAGGCTGTTGCATCAGATAATAGTGTACGCCACGGCTCAGTCTTCTGTCTCTCCTCGGACGGGACCCAAGCAGCCTCTTTCTGATGGTCTCTTGAAAGACCACCCGTGTATCTCATGAGGACTAAGTGTGGTCTTTGTTTCTGTAAACAAGAACACATTGATTGGTGATATGATTTGGCTGTGTCCACACCCATATTTCATCTTGAATTGCCACGTGTTGTGGGAGGTAATTGAATAACGGAGGCAGGTCTCTCCCGTGCTGTTCTCATGAGAGCGAGTAAGTCTCCTGAGATCTGATGGTCATTATAAGGGGGTGTCTCCCTGCACAAGCTCTCTTTGTCTGCTGCCATCCACGTAAGATGTGACTTGCTCCTCCCTGCCTTTGGCCACAATTGTGAGGCTTCCCAGCCACATGGAACTGTGAATCCAATTAAACCTCTTTCTTTTTTTTTTTTTTTTTTTTTTTTTTTTGAGACAGAGTCTGGCTCTGTCGCCCAGGCTGGAGTGCAGTGGCCGGATCTCAGCTCACTGCAAGCTCCGCCGCCCGGGTTCACGCCATTCTCCTGCCTCCGCCTCCCAAGTA
>NW_016841755.1:2727258-2762432 GCF_001698545.2 Rhinopithecus bieti | reverse complement strand
CTCGGCCTCCCAAAGTGCTGGGATTACAGGCTTGAGCCACCGCGCCCGGCCAAAACCTCTTTCTTTTGTAAATTGCCCAGTCTCGAGTATGTCTTTATCAGCAGCATGAAAATAAACTAATACAACTGGAGAAAGACATTACATCTTTTTGTACCTTACATTTTATAAATCAAAACAATAACTACTTTTTACCTTCTGAAACTACATTTGTACTTGGATAAATGTTTTTTATTGAAATATCAGCCTTGAATAAACTGTGTCTCAACCTGGCTTTACAAACCTTGACACAATAGGAATTTATAATTAAGCAGAAATAGTTAGCATAGATTAAAATGGAAATTAACTTAGACCAGGTGGGTGTGATTAGAATCAAAAGGAAACAGGGATATTTCCACTATGCAGCTTCCATTTGCCTACTTCTAGATGCCAACATCCACGCAACTCTTCCCAGAGCCTGGGATGTATACAAAAATTCTAATCTATACCTAGACATGGAATTCCCTGGTATTCTAACTAAAGAACCAGCTAGACTGAAAAGAACACATTGTAATGAAAAGACCATGTCTGAGAACAGCTTTGCCCTCTGGTGAAATGTGGGTGAGACCTTCTTATTTTTCAGTCTTTGATGACTGAAGATTCTACAAGCCTTATAAGGTCTGTAGGGGCTGGTGAGTGGATAACAGGCATCTATAGACCAACTTAGTGTGTTAGTATAATCTTTTTTCACTCTGGGAAAAGGAAAAGGAAAAAATTATTTTTTCCACTTAGACTAATCACAAGTCTTAGCACATCTGAAAACATTCCAATGACAAAAAGGTACATTTCAGAACAAGAAGCCGGCCGGGCGCGGTGGCTCAAGCCTGTAATCCCAGCACTTTGGGAGGCCGAGGTGGGCGGATCACGAGGTCAGGAGATCGAGACCATCCAGGCTAACGTGGTGAAACCCCGTCTCTATTAAAAATACAAAAAATTAGCCGGGCGTGGTGGTGGGCACCTGTAGTCCCAGCTACTCGGGAGGCTGAGGCAGGAGAATGGTGTGAACCTGGGGGCGGAACTTGCAGTGAGCCGAAATCGTGCCACCGCACTCCAGCCTGGGTGACAGAGCGAGACTCCGTCTCAAAAAAAAAAAAAAAAAAAATCCAATGATTGAACGGCAACTGCTCTGCAAGCTTCTCTGTGCCGCTCCCCACCTCCATTGTCCTACAGATTCCCTTTCCAAAATCATCAGTGTGTGATTTCCTTGGAATAAAAAGCAGATATATAAGGTTACTCACTTTTTCCTAATGTTGAAACTTGCCTCTCAGTCACGTCAACCTGGCTTCATCCACTGTCAGTACTGTCTCTCCCGTTTTACTATTTTATGTGTATATTTTATGCTGTGAGAAAGGGCACAATTATTTGTACCATAAGAAAGAACTCTTGTCATGAGAAGAAAGCCCCCAAGATACTCTGTAAAACTGTACTTCTTACAGTTCATTGTTGTTGTTGTAGGAGGGATGGTTTGTGACCAGGCTTAGAAATGTTTTCCCCAAAGATTACATTCCAAAGACAATAAAAGCAATCTCAGAATTGAGGAGTGTTGCCTTCATTTCACATCAAGCACTCACGGTTTTCCAACTGTGGATGTTCCACATTTCTGCACATAAAATCTAGGTCCATGAACGATCTGGTTCTGGACTTCATTAGGGGAGGACATTTGTTATTAGATGGGGTCCCCTCCCTGGCAAGAGGCAAGTCTGAGAACCGGCAAGTCTCAAAGCATTTCCTCACGACTGCTGCTGTTACGTGTTACAGTCTGTGTACAAGTGGTTGAAATTTTAAAAAAATCACTCAGGCAATATGCTTTGTGTTCTATCATGTCTTGATACCATCAGTGTAGGAAAAAGTACGCCTTTGAGCCGGCCACAGTGACATGCATCTATGTCCCAGCTAGTCTGGAGGCCGAGGCAGGAGGATTGCTTGAGTCCAGGAGTTCAAGTCCAGCCTGGGCAACATAGTGAGACCTCGTCTCAAAAAGGAAAAAAAAAATATGCGTTTGGAGAAGTCAAACTGTTAGCGTAAGTGAGAAAATTACTCTTGGCGTTCTTCGCGGAGAAGTCTGTGCCCAGGGCTGTGACAGCTGATTGAACGTAGCTGCGTATGAGACTGTGGTTGACCTAAGGAATGAGTAGATATGCTAAGCGCAGATCAGGTTAGAAGTGAACGACACAAGGTCATCTTCTGAGAGCAAACTGCTGAAAATAACTTGTCAATCAAATGTTTAAAACTGAAGCACTGATTCCAGTCATTCGGGGTCAGCCGTAGGGCTGGCAAGACGTACTGCTTCCCAATGTTTTGTTATTTGTGCCACAGCATCAGCAGGCCTTCATTCAGGAAACGTCTCTTGTGTGTTACGTCCACAGAGTGGAGAAAGAATGACAAAAGCTCTGAGCTCCTGGAGTCAGGAAACTAGTGGAACAGACCCACTTCAACTGTGCAAATCATCCCACAAATCCGTCTCGCTGGAATGTGTGATGGGCACCATGAGGGAAAAGCCAGGGATGCTGTGGGAGAGAAGGACAAGGGCATCCACGTCCCCCTGGGTGAGGGGAGCCAGGAAGCCACCCTGAGTCAGGAGCACCCCAGACATCACACCCTACCTGCCCATCCTTTCTTACTAGAGGTAACATCTGGTTCACTTGACAGCTGTCATCAAATAAGTAAAGCTTCCCCTGGAGTTAAACCGGCGGATCAGAGCACTGCCCAGGTGTAACTGGAGTGCAGGCAGCCAATGATTAAAGACAGAAATGAGAGACAAGATATTCCATTTACATTGTCATGTATTCCAACACCTCGTACAACGGGCTGATCACGGACAGCGCTGTTGACATTAGGAACAAACAGTGTCACGGGCTGTGTTTTACTTGCTCTGAATAGAAATTCGCTCATGGAAGAAAAACCTACTAAGGCCAACTTACCTCAGCGGAGTGTCCTTGCGGTGCCTGAGCTGTGCTCACCTGAAGGTGTCCACGACAAACTGAAGGAGCTCTTGTTGGTATATAAGGAAATGGAATTCAGAGCACCCTCCTTCTATCCTTTTATTTTCTATTTTTTCCAACTTCTGTTTCCACCAAGCTTCGAATATTGTGGATATTCCAGGTAGCGGCAGCAGGTGGTGCTTCGTGTGAGTGAGCAGCTTTATCCAGCATTTGTGTGTGATGCATCCGAAGCTGCGGTTAAGTCGTTTCCATCTGCATTCAGAAAGCGTCCCATCAGGGTGGTGGCTGGGTAATTCCAACGTCTACCATGAGAACTCCTGCTTAGCAGCTAGCTTTTGGAAGAGATTTGAGAGTAATTTTAACACACCCTTTCAAAAGATTCCACTTTAAAGGTAGATTTTCGTCACGCTAAACATGAACCAGCACTTTTGCATAATGATAGAAGTATGACCTCTACAAGAAATACAAAACGTTGACTTCCAGAGGTAGCTGTTTCTAACAAAACAGGCTCTCTTTGTTGTACGTCTTAGCTCCGCTGCCTTTTCCACTGCTTCACAGGTGCCCATGTGCAATCCAGCTTTCCTGAATTAGGTATTAGCACGTTGCTAGATGCCCTCAGGTGACAACATTCAGATCAGTGAAATAACATAGTGATCCCTAGATAGAACACATTTCCTTTTCGTGTGTGCTACTGCGAAGTGTGTTCTGGTTGGGAGACATTTGGAATGCAATTCCTCTCATCAGCACCAATCATAGCAGTTTTCCTTTCCTCAACTAGGTCTTTGTGCAATGTGAGCAAAAGTGCAAATGACACATGCACTTTATAAAGTCTTTCAAAGACAAGCTCTTGGGGGTGGCTTCACGTGGGGTGTAGGCTATCTGGAGAGGGTGGGCACGACGGCATTACTCAGCCTGTCCATGACGAGGGCTAATCTCCATACTGGGAAAACCATGAGGAGAGAGGGTTGGGTGGTGAGGAGCCCTGGAGTGCTTGTTTTGTGTGCACGCACACACACACATGGACGAGGCGCCCAGGGAAGGGAACTCTACCCCTGCTAGTCAGTACCAGCCTGGGGCCCCAGCCATCTCTGCTCACAGGGGCAAGAGGTGGAACGGAGAGAAAGGAAGCAGACAGACAGGGACGGGAGCCTCAAGAAACCCTGACACTTTTGATTCCCAAATACGCCAGCCTCTCTCATTCACCCTCCAACCCACAGCCTTCACTCTGAGCCTCTTTTGGCAATTTTATTCCTCCCAGACATGACCCCCTCCCTGAATATGGCTTCCCCTGGGCTTTGAGAGGACCATACTGAATCTTGATGAAATGTCGGATTTTCCGTGCCACCCCTGCTACAGGTGGACAGGTGCGGGGAGGTGGGGAGGAGTAGGGGCTCAGCAGCACCCCAGCTTCTTCTGCTCCTCCTGCTGGCCATGCCATGAGCGCAGCAGACACACTGGAAGGATGGCAGTTTGGCTTTGGGGTGATGGGGAAGGCAGACAGACATTTCTATTCCCTGCTGTCTGTGAATGCACCAAACACACACTGCATGGTTTTGGTCTCAGACCTCTAGAGGCTGTGCCACACACCTCTTCCCTGAGAAATGTGCTGGATAGCCGGGGTCCTCATTCTAGTCCAGTCCTTCTTCATGCTCATCAGCTCCTTCCTGCTTTGTTCAGCCATGGCTGCCCCAATTCAGTGCAGTGACAGGCGGTATTTTCCTCCTGGGAACTGGCCAGTTCCCTTCTTAGGTAGCTGGCCTCTGGTACCTTCTAACCACTGAAAAGTTGGGAATGAAAGATTTTCTGGACCTTGGTCATTTAGGTAATGGTACGCTGTGCTCTTGGACAGGTCAGGACACTGCTCATGATAAATCCCAGCATGCTCACCCTGTCATGTGCTGGGCCGCTTTTTTTTGAGACAGTGTCTTGCTCTGTTGCTCAGGCTAGAGTGCAGTGGCACAATCTTGGCTCACTGCAGCCTCAACCTCCCGGGCTCAGGTGATCCTCCCACCTTTAGCCTCCCAAGCAGCTGAGACTATAGGCACACATCACCACACCTGGCTAATTTTTGTATTTTTTATAGAGACGGTGTTTTACTATGTGGCCCAGGCTGGTCTCACACTCCTGGGCTCAGATCATCCACCTGCCTCGGCCTCCCAAAGTGCTGGGATTACAGGCGTGAGCCACTGCGCCTGGCCTATTGGGCTGTTTGGGTAATGCCATCCGTGCCCTCTCCTGTGTGTCATGCGGGAACACCAATATTTTCTGATCGTATCTCTGAGCAGACATGGTATCAATGGCCAATAAAACAGGGCCTCCTGGAGACAGCCCGGAGAGCTGTGCAAAGACAGCCAGCCACGCACCACGGTAGATGGAAGCTAATTAAAAATGACTTATTAAACACTGCAGACATCACAGCCCAAAGCTGCGGATGAACAAACACTCATGTTTCAACACTGGCTTTTCACAGGAAAGACAGCCATGCTGTCGTTCTGGTAAGTCATTATTTACCTTCCTGAAACTCACCAAAGGGTCTTCAGTCCTCCCCAGGCCCCATTCCCTGCCCCTTCTTTGTGCCTGTTACAGACCCTGATATTGAAGTCATTCTGCTTCCTTTAAACTGAGGTGTTTAGAAAGACAACAGATTGTACAATTTCATGTCAAGGACTTATTCTCAGAAAAATGACTCATCTTTATTTAAAGGGTCTATTCAAGTGAGAAATGAATCATTCTCACCTGATGGCCCTCACTTGGTGGGAGAGGGGGTGGAGGTTCGGGGAGAACCAAGTCTCTAAGCACTCTTTGCTGACTCTCAGGCTTTGGGGCCTGAAGGAAAAGCTGTTTTTTAATGCAATTGACCTAAACCAAGTTTTTAAAGTATCTTTAAGTATCCCCTCCCCCCCAACTTTTTTTTTTGGACAATGAAACCATAGTTGCAACACCCAGAGCTTGGGCTTAGAACAACTTTGACAGGATCTGTAGCTGTGAAATTTGCATCCCTGTAACACAATAACTTATCATGACAAAGATCTGTTGACGTCAATTCCTTTATTACTCTTATTTGTAGGCCAAGGGAGGGACCCAGGGCCCTGATATTGTTGCCTTAGTGCTGTAAGGATTGGATCTGGGTCACTCTGACCTACAAATTGATACATGGCCCTGGAATAACCCACACATTTTGAAGAGGAAGAAACAAACATCAGTTACTAAAGGCTTGGCTGACTCCAGATCATGCAATTTCACGGGCTCCCGGGAGATGGCAGCCACTTTTTGGAAAACAGTCTCTAAAGGTACACAGAGCAATAGTGTGCTCACCCCTGGGGCCAGCCGTGGAAAAGTGGGGCCAGGTGCAGTAGCTCACTCCTGGAATCCCAGCACTTTGGGAGGCTGGGGCAGGAGGATCGCCTGAGGCCAGGCGTTTGAGACCAGGTTTGATAATAGAGCAAGACCCTGTCTCTACAAAAAGTACAATTAACTGGCTGTGGCATAGGCGTGCACCTGTGGTCCCAGCTACTCGAAGGCTGCGGTGGGAAGATCACTTGAGGCTGCAGTGAGCTGTGGTTGTTCCACTGCACTCCAGCCTGGGTGCAGAGCAACACCCTATCTCAAAAAAATAAAATAAAATAAAATAAAATAAATGAAAGAAAAGAGAGAAAGAAAAGAAAAAAGAAGAGTAGGAAGAAAGAAACACTTTGATTATCTTCGTTTTTTTTTTTTTTTTTTTTTTTTTTTTACAACAAAGCATTTGCTGGGTGACCAGCCGAGGGGCAGGACATGCAGGATGATAGTCACCTGCTGAAGAGGCACTTCTGACAGACTGGGGCGCCGCATAGTCTGCCCAGAAAACCATGTGTGAGTCTTTAAAATGGTCATAAATATGTGTAGGGATCATCACCTTATTTTTAGGGATTGTATCCATCTTACGGGACCACCGGAACTCCGGAAATCATAGCCGATGCTAGGTTGACATTCAAAAGCACAACGAAACCGAGCAACCCCAAGGACCAGATTCCAAAACCAAAAGCAAAACGACAACAGCCAGATGCCTGAGAGGCCTGTGCAGCACCGGTGGCCACACCTGCAAGGGCAGAGCGAAGGAAGGGCCACACATTGCCAGCACCTTGAGCCTAGGTGCCGGTGGGCAGTGTGGATGAGGACTGTGTCCCTGGCGTGGTCCCCATTCACAGGCAGAGAAACCAAGCCTCATGCAGTCTCTGCTGCGGGGGTGAGTGGGAGCTGGGTAGGGACCCCCCTGGCTCTTGGACACCAGCCCTCTGACAGGTGCTCCAAGCACCTCCACCAGTCTGCACGGGGACTCCCAGAGAGCAAGGGCATGGCTGTGCCCGCTTCTCTTTGAAGGCGATGCAAATGCACTCTTCTGTTGTCAAGAAAGTTCCATTTTGCTGTTCGCTGTCTCAGCGCAAACCTTTTGGAAAATTAGCAAAGCCAAACGGAGATTGAAATCTCATTTTCTCCAGTTTTATTTCAAATACAGAAAATGACCCCATGATGAATTTCAAAGCCACAGTTGGGTTTGTAGGGCTCTCAGACTCATATAGGGGGTCTAACCCTGGAAAACCAAGGGTGTGCCACCATTTGCAATTCTCCCACAGAGGCCTGGGGTCACTCCCTTCCTGGGAATGCTGCTGCCTGGAAGGTCAAAGGCAGGGCAGTCAGGCGATCTCAGCATGGTGCTTTGTGGGTACAGATCTGGAGAGGGGACATGGGGACTTGAGTGATGGGGTGGGGTCTGTAAATGCAGGGCCAAGGGATGTGTCCATTTATTCCAAACTGATGGGACGTCCTGGCAGGAGACCACAAACTCAGAGAAAAAGAAAAGCTGGCCAGGCATGGTGGGTCACACCTGTAATCCCCGCACTTTGGGAGGCCGAGGCAGGCGGATCATGAGGTCGGGAGATCGAGACCATCCTGACTAGCACAGTGAAACCCCATCTTTAAAAAAAAAAAAAAAAAAAAAAAAAAAGAAAGAAAAAAATTAGCCGGGCATGGTGGCATGCGCCTGTAGTCTCAGCTACTTGGGAGGCTGAGGCAGGAGAATCGCTTCAACCTGGGAGGCAGAGGTTGCAGTGAGCCAAGATCGTGCCACTGCGCTCCAGCCTGGGCAACAGAGCAATACTCAATCTCAAAAAAAAAAAAAAAAAGAAAGAAAGAAAAAGAAAAGCTTACCAGTTTGTACCAGTTTGGCACAAACTTTCATGATATACTCACGTGTAGATTATTTTTAAAAGGACAGCACCGGGAGGAATGATGAATACAGGACTCTGGCAATCACTGCTGAGTTGACGCAGCACAAATGCCTTGTCTTGATGTAAGTGGTTCAACAAAACGCTGGGACTTGGCACTGATAGGGTCAAGGCTTTCTATGAATTAATAAGCAGATGTGTAGCCTCCCCTCCCTCCTGACCTCTGTAAGGTGAGTTGCTGGGCTATGAATGACCACACAGCTAAGTGCCAAGAGAAGGGGAGCTTGGAGCATCCACACATTCAGGGCCCCTCTTGAACCACTAGAAATCATTTAAAGCACTCCTTATGTATCTCCCAGGTGTTAGGAAGAGTGATGTCCAACCTTGGCAGCTGCTGTGTTCCTCGGAGTAAAACAGAGATTCTGGGCATCATCCTCAAAAGGTCCCGTGGCGATCGCGGCACTGAGTCAATCACCTGCCAAGTGCACCAGGGATGCCCTGTGCCTGGAACTGGCTGCTGTGGAGCACACAGAAGCACAGCATGGGGGCCCTGCCAGGCGGAGCCATGGGGCTGCCCAGCTCATCCCCACCCTCCAAGAGCCCACGTGCCTCTGAGCATCAGCCACGGTCTGAGCTGGGCACAGAATCAACTCTTGGCCTCTTCAGTTTCCTCAGCGGTCCTTTCTCGTCCCTGCTTCTTAGAGAGAGCCAGGGAGGCAATTGAGAGAAATGGCAAAACAGGTCAAAATGGGGAGAAAGGGCTGCCAGCGCTGAGATCAACACTCATTGGGAGGCGCCCTGCTCTCCAGGTGCTGATAATTCAGATCACAAAACGCTCAGCCGGTCAGCTCTAATCGTGTAGCTGCACTGGTTCTCTGTGACTTCAAAATAAGAGCGAAGCTGTGTGTGTATTGATAACACCAGTGAGCCACTTTCAGCTTCTGATTCAAAATTGCCAGCTGTTTCTCATCAGACTGTCGGTGGCGCCTACCAGTGATGACACTGGGTAGGGGGCAGCCCCGACCTGGGTGAGAACAGGCTCCTGGGGGATCCTCGAGTGCAGCCCGGGATGGGGACCACTACCATATGGGAAAACAAAGCTCGATTAGTGCACATTCGACTTTACTTACATTTTGATTTATTGTATTTATAATTATAGAGACAGTTATCTGCTCCTTGGGAAGTAGATTGAAGGAGAGAGAAGTAGAAAAATAGTTATGCACAATCTCATTACCCAGATATGCCCACTGTTGATATTTTGTCATATTTCCTCCTGCGTTTTATTACTGGGGTTTTCTAAAGCATAATTGAAATCTTACAGTATATATGATTTTGGAAACTTGAAAAAAATTTAACAACATAAAAATTTCCTCATGCGTTAAACAATTTTGTAAACACAAAATGTAAACACCATTTTTAATGGTTGCATAGAACTGAAATATAGGCATGGACCACACTTTGAATTTTTTCCTCTTACATTATGATGTTAATAATATTAATATTGACTCCTTACTGAACCTTTGCTAATTGTGGACACTGTGTTTAAGCACCATACACAAATTATCTGGTTTTAGTTCTCAAATCAACGTTATGGAGTAGATACGGTTATTTTCCCAGTGTTATAGATGAGGAAACCAGGGCTCACTAGGGGCTAATTTTCCTGATTAAGGTGCCAGGGCAAAGGACCCGCACCATGGTCTGTGTGAAAAGCCACTGGATTTTTCTCAGCATGTCTCCTTGGTCACACGGAAACACCGAGGCCTGTCGTGACTATCCTTGAGAATTGTGAGAATTAAAAACGAGGCTGGGTGCGGTGGCTCAGGCCTGTAATCCCAGCACTTTGGGAGACCAAGACAGGTGGATTGCTTGAGTCCAGGAGTTCAAGAGCAGCCTGGGAAACATGGTGAAACCCCGTCTCTAATAAAAATAGAAAAAGAAAAATTAGCCAGGAGTGGTGGTGCCCACCTGTAGTCCCAGCTACTCGGGAGGCTGAGGTGGGAGGATCGCTTGAGCCTAGGAGGTTGAGGCTGCGGTGAGCCAAGATCTAGACAGGGCACTCCAGCCTGGGCGACAGAGGGAGACTTCATCTCAAAAAAAAATGGGCTGGGTGCAGTGGCTCAAGCCTGTAATCCCAACACTTTGGAAGGCTGAGGCAGGCGGATCACTTGAGGTCAGGAGTTCGAGACTAGCATGACCAACATAGCAAAACTCCATCTCCACTAAAATACAAAAGTGAGCTGGGTATGGTGGTGTGTGCCTGTAATCCCAGCTACTAGGGTGGCTGAGGCATGAGAATTGCTTGAATCCAGGAGGCAGAGGTTGCAGTGAGCTGAGATCATGCCACTGCACTCCACATTCCAGCCTGGGTGACAGAGTGAGACTGTTTCCAAAAAAAAAAAACAAGGCAGCCAGGTGCGCCTTCCCTCTCCATACCCTGTGCAGTAGCCTGGCAGCTGTTCCCAGGCAGGGAGAAGGAGAGGCAGGGAACGGGAGCAGCAGCTGAGTCCAGCTCTGTGCAGGGCTGGGACAGAGGGCTTCAGGGTCACGGCCGGCAGCAGTAGCCCTGTCCCCAGTGGTTTGCACACTTTGCTGTGTAAAAAGAACCTCAACAATGGAATCAAATTCAGCCTTGAAAGGAAGGAAACTTTGCTCCATGCTACGACACGGGTGCCCCAGAGGACACTGTGTTAAGTGCAGTGAGCCGTCTCAGAGGGACACGTGTTGCTGAGCCACACAGGTGAGGAACATGGAGGAGTCAGGGCCAAGGAGACGGAAAGTGGAAGGGGTGCCAGAGGCTGGGGGAGGAGGAACGAGGCATCCGTGTTTCGTGGAGACAGGGTTTCAGTTTGGGAAGATGGAAAAGGTCTGGAGCTGGAGGGTGGTGATGGCTGCACAGCAGTGTGACTGTGTGTAGTGCCACAGAACTGCACACTTGAAAACGATGGAAGGGGCCGGGCGCGGTGGCTCAAGCCTGTAATCCCAGCACTTTGGGAGGACGAGATGGGCGGATCACAAGGTCAGGAGATCGAGACCATCCTGGCTAACACGGTGAAACCACGTCTCTACTAAAATACAAAAAACTAGCCGGGCGAGGTGGCAGGCGCCTGTAGTCCCAGCTACTTGGGAGGCTGAGGCAGGAGAATGGCATAAACCCGGGAGGCGGAGCTTGCAGTGAGCTGAGATCCGGCCACTGCACTCCAGCCTGGGCGACAGAGCAAGACTCCGTCTCAAAAAAAAAAGATGGATGGGGCGGGTGCCGTGGCTCACACCGGTAATCCCAGCACTTTGGGAGGCTGGGAGAATTGCTTGAGTCCAGGGTTCAAGACTAGCCTGGGCAAGATTGTGAGACCCCCCCCCATCTCTACAGAAAAAAAAAATCGTGGGGCATGGTGGTGCACACCTATAGTCCTAGCTACCCAGGAGGCTGATGGGAAGGGTCATTTGAGCCCGAGAGGTCAGGGGGCAGTTAGCCATGTTCACGACACTGGGGGGCAGAAGGAGACCCTGTCTCAAAAAAAACAAAGCAAAAAACAAACAAAACAAAAAACAGTTAAAGGATAAAGTTTACATTATGTGTTTNAAAAAAAAAAAAAAAAAAAGATGGATGGGGGCGGGTGCCGTGGCTCACACCGGTAATCCCAGCACTTTGGGAGGCTGGGAGAATTGCTTGAGTCCAGGGTTCAAGACTAGCCTGGGCAAGATTGTGAGACCCCCCCCCATCTCTACAGAAAAAAAAAATCGTGGGGCATGGTGGTGCACACCTATAGTCCTAGCTACCCAGGAGGCTGATGGGAAGGGTCATTTGAGCCCGAGAGGTCAGGGGCAGTTAGCCATGTTCACGACACTGGGGGGCAGAAGGAGACCCTGTCTCAAAAAAAACAAAGCAAAAAACAAACAAAACAAAAAACAGTTAAAGGATAAAGTTTACATTATGTGTTTTACCACATTAAAAAAAAAAGCAGCAAAGTTTCTCCCCATTGACTTGGGCTGTAGACCCTCCTTTAAAGAACTTGAAGCCGGGCCTCATTGCTAACCTATCACAGTAGGTGGAGACTTAGATGCCTGCTTGCTAGACGCGGTGGCTCACGCCTGTAATCCCAGCACGTTGGGAGGCTGAGGCAGGCGGATCACAAGGTCAGGAGATCGAGACCATCCTGGCTAACAGTGAACCCCCGTCTCTACTAAAAATACAAAAAAAAAAAAAAAAAAAAAAAAAAAATGAGCTGGGGGTGGTGGCGGGTGCCTACAGTCCCAGCGACACTGGAGACTGAGGCAGGAGAATGGCATGAACCCAGGAGGCGGAGCTTGCAGTGAGCTGAGATCAAGCCACTGCACTCCAACCTGAGCGACAGAATGAGACTCTGTCTCAAAAAAATAAAAAAAATAGATGCCTGCTCAAGGAGAGGAAATGAGGGAAAAGGGGGGCCGGAGACGAGACCCAGGATCAATAAAAAATCACTTGGGAGTAACATGACCTCTTTCAGAGGACAAGCAGGAGAAGGTAGGCACTGCCACCTAAAGCGTATTCTCAACATGTGGGCTAAGCCCCAGAATCTGCCCCCTGCACTGGGCAGGTGCAGAGCCTGGGCTGCCCCTGCCTCTGTGAACCAGACCCTTAAGGACCTTTGAAGGCCAGCAGCTCACACAACTCATGCTCTGCCCTCTGACTTCATTTCGATACGGGATTCCAGAAATTTATGCTGATTGAAAACCACTGACCCAAAGGAACCCGCAGAATGCCAGGGACACCCTTGAGAAAGGTATGCGGGCTCTCACCGGGCTTAGCTCCCTAGAGGGAGGGAAGAGTAGAGGGGAAGGCTGTGAGCTCCGTGGCCCCAGAGCAGCTGGGGTAACTGAAGTGAAATCCACCCAGCAGTCCCATAGACAGTTTTTTGGGATATACAGAGAAATTGACCCTTTTGGTCTTTAAGCTTGAAACTTAAATTTGTTTTATCTAAGTTCCTTCCTGGGAAAGGACTCCTCCAGGCCTCTGAAAAGGTATTGACGAATTGAAACTCACCAGTTCACTGCATCCACACAGTGAGAAGCCAGGCCCCTCATTCATCATGCTTGCTTCCTTAACCCTCCCGAGTTCCTGTTTTCCCATACATTGTTACATTTCTTCCTTGCTCTACAAAGCCCTAACTTTAGTCGGCCAGCAAGAGGCCTTTGAGACATCTTCCTTCTCATCCACTGCAGCACCCGATTAAAGCCTTCTTCTTTGGCAAGGCTCATTGTCTCAGTCACTGGCTTTCTTTGCAGTGAACAGCAGGACTCTAAACTGAACCCCTGGTGTTTCCATAACAGAGAAAGGGCTGAGCTTCAGCACTCACAGCCTCTGTAGCTGGGGCTGCAGTCAGGAACTGGCCCAGGCAGGTGCAGGGACAGCTCTCTGCACCAGGGGCAACAGGACCCAGAATCAGGAAGCAAATTCTAAAGACCTCTGAAGAGTCTATTTAAATATTAGAAAGTTCAGGTACTAAATCTTACACATTTTGCTGATAATTGAGCCCCAGGCTGTCACTTCCAACCTACTTACACCCAAAGACAATTCATGCAAGCTTGGTTACTTGAATTTTCAGCTCACAGTGTATTAGAAATATAATATTTGGGGAAGGAACTGAGGGTGCTGCCTGAGCCAGGCAGGTAGAGGGGGCTCTGAGTCCCTCCCTGACTACAGAGCTCCAGGTTTTATGCAAGGAGGAAAATAACAGACAACTCTGTGGCTTCAGCCATTTACAGAGGATAAACAATATCAAGTACTGGGAATGGGGGCTCCAAGAGGAAATCTCAGGCCCCATGGTGGAATACGTTTTCTTTCTTATTAGAACCATTGTGACAATAGGTTAAGGACATTTGTTGCTGTGGGGAGGATTCCAGCAGAGCTGTGCCTTTCCCTGGAAGGCGGCAGAGGGTGTCTGAGCACTGAGAGGGAGTGAGCTTGCAGCCCTTAGCTGTCACTGCCTGCTGGGGGCCCATGTGGCTGCTTTTCCACTTGCAAGTGTCACGGGGCTACCAGAACAAGTTACACAAACCAGGGGGCTGAAAGCCACAGGATTTGACTCTCCCACAGTTCTGGAGGCCAGAAGTCTTACATCCACGTGTGGGAAGGCTGTGCTCCTCTAAAGGCTCTAGGGAAGGGTCCTTCCCTGTTTCCTTCAGCTCCTGGTGGCTCCCACAACCCTCGGTGCTCCCCAGTTGGTGGGTGCATCACTGCACTCTCCACTTGCATCTCCCGATGGCGTTCTCTCATCTCCAGATCTCCCTCTTCTTTTAAGGCCACCAGCCGTCAGATTCAGGGCCCACTCTCATCCAGTATGACCTCCTCTTCACTTGATTATGTTTGTAAAGACCCTACTCCAAATAAGGTCACAGTTTCAGGTGTGTGTTAGGTGGCCATGAACTGGGGGGATGTTACTGAACCCAGCGCACCCATTCTTACTCCCTTCCACTCTTCTGAGACTTGTGATTCAGCCAGCCGGAGCCCAGCCACTGCGGGCTGTCCAGGACGTTCCCTGTCCTGGGCTGAGGATGAGCAGGCAACACTGTGGAAACCGGCCTGAGGACGGCAGGCACTGGTGGGAACAGAGCCACAAGGCTCCCAGGAACACCCTCAGAGCTGCCTTCAGTTTGTACCTGGCACCCATGTTATTGCTGCGTTTATTGACATAGCCAAAAAAAATCCCCTTCCCTGTGTTAGCTGGCCTGATTGGGGCTCCCCTTACAACCCAGAGTGTCTCAAGGGATGTCTCCCCAGGCACACAGAGGAGAAGCTGCCCCCTATTTTTTCTCAAATGGGACAAAAGGAACTTTTCTGCTTTGGGAAAAAGTAACTGAAAAGGGACTTGGTTTTGAGGCCAGTCTATCTGCCATTGGTCCCCTCGCTCCATGGCACAGGGCCAACTCTGGAGCCAAGGACCTTTTGGACAATTGAGGAGCTGTGCCCCCGGGCAGTGAACTGAAAGCAGTGTTGGTCATAAACCAATTCTGGCGAGGACAGGAGACATGTGACACCTCTTGGCAGGTCCGTCCTGGGAGTCTTGGAATAGACACCAAATGAGAAGAATCCAAATAAGGTCTGATGTAGACAGAGGAGACATTGCTAATTGGGGCAGATCCTAAAGCAAGTCTTCAGTAGTTTTTGTGATCGTGTGTGGAAATCATATGGTAATAGATATCAGTAATTGTAACAAATCATTAGAAATCACTAGAGGTAATGTGCCTCTTGAAGACAAATGTCTGTCATTTTAATGAAAAAATAGTAAATATTTTAAAAGATGAAGACTTCAACTACCTGATAAACATATTCTTAGGACACTCTTGACCATGTCAGATAAAATATAAGTCGCTCTGTGGCATTGCTATAAATGCATACATTTGCTCAGAGTGAGGAAGGACCCATTTGTGCTGTTTATAATAAAGGAAAACACATGAACCGAGATCTTTATTCAATACTTGCTGGGTGTGGTGGCTCACGCCTGTAATCCCAACACTTTGGAGGCTGAGACAGGCAGATCACTTGAGGTCAGGAGATCAAGAACAGCCTGGTCAACATGGTGAAATCCTGTCTCTACTTAAAAAAAAAAAAAAAAAAAATTAGGCTGGGCATGGTGGCTCACGCCTGTAATCCCAGCACTTTGGGAGGCCGATGCGCGTGGATCACAAGGTCAGGAGATGGAGACCATCCTGGCCACTATTTTAGTCTCTACTAAAATACAAAACTTAGCCGGGTGTGGTGGCGGGTGCCTGTAGTCCCAGCTGCTTGGGAGGCTGAGGCAGGAGAATGGCGTGAACCCAGGAGGTGGAGCTTGCAGTGAGCCGAGACCGCACCACTGTACTCCAGTCTGGGTGACAGAGTGAGACTCCAGCTAAAAAAAAAAAAAAAAAAAAAAAAAATTAGCCAGGCCTGGTGGCAGGCACCTGTAATGCCAGCTACTTGGAGGCTGAGGCAGGAGAATCTCTTGAACCTGGGAAGCAGAGGATGCAGTGAGCCGAGATGGTGCCATTGCACTCCAGCCTGGGTGTCACTGCAAGACTCTGACTCNAGCACTTTGGGAGGCCGATGCGCGTGGATCACAAGGTCAGGAGATGGAGACCATCCTGGCCACTATTTTAGTCTCTACTAAAAATACAAAAACTTAGCCGGGTGTGGTGGCGGGTGCCTGTAGTCCCAGCTGCTTGGGAGGCTGAGGCAGGAGAATGGCGTGAACCCAGGAGGTGGAGCTTGCAGTGAGCCGAGACCGCACCACTGTACTCCAGTCTGGGTGACAGAGTGAGACTCCAGCTAAAAAAAAAAAAAAAAAAAAAAAATTAGCCAGGCCTGGTGGCAGGCACCTGTAATGCCAGCTACTTGGAGGCTGAGGCAGGAGAATCTCTTGAACCTGGGAAGCAGAGGATGCAGTGAGCCGAGATGGTGCCATTGCACTCCAGCCTGGGTGTCACTGCAAGACTCTGACTCAAAAACAAAACAAACAAAAAACTTAAGTGCCAATTTATTTTTCTCCTTTTATAAAGAATCAAGAATTATATGAAGAATGAAATGTCACTTATTACTAATATGCAAGTTTGCATGGCTGATTAGATGAAGATTTTTCTCAGTAAATATAAATCTTTACTGCTAGGTATATATGCAAGAAAAATGAAAACACGTTTCCACAAAAACCTGTACATGAATGTTCATAACAGGATTAATCAAAATAGCCAAAATGTAGAAACAACCCAATTGTCAACTGATGAGGAGATAAACATAATTGTGGTACATTTGCAAAATGGAACATTACCTAGTAATAAAAAGGAATGAGGTACTGGCATGCTGTAACATGGATGAACTCTGAAATACTGTGTCACATCAGAGGAGCCAGTCACAAGCCACCACATGCTGCATGAGTCCATTCATCCAGAAGGTACAGGACAGGCAAATTCGTAGCGGCAGAAAGTGGAGTGGTAGGGATGGGGTTGGGTTAGGGACTGGAGTGTGGCTGCTAATGTATACAGGATTTCTTTTAGGAGGTCAAAAATGTTATTTTTAAGATGGTTTGTTCATTTTTGTTTTTTAAATTTACTTTTATTTTAGGTTTGTGGGTACATGTGAAGGTTTGTTACCTAGGTAAACATATGTCACAGGAGGTTGTTTTACATATTATCACCCAGGTATTAAGCCCAGTACCCAACAGTTATCTTTTCTGCTTCTCTCCCTCCTCCCACCCTCCACCCTCAAGTAGACCCCAGTATCTGTTGTTTCCTTCTTTGTGTTCATAAGTTCTTATCATTTAGCTCCTACTTATAAATGAGAACACGTGGTATTTAGTTTTCTCTTCCTGTGTTAGTTTGCTAAGGATAATGCCTCCAGATCCATTCTTGTTCACGTAAGACATAATCTCATTCTTTTATATGGCTGCATAGTATTCCATGGTGTAGATGTACCATATTTTCTTTATCCAATCTGTTATTGAAGGGCATTTAGTTGATTCCATGTCTTTGCTATTGTGAGCAGTGCTGCAATTAATATTCACATACATATGTCTTATACGGTAAAATGATATATATTCCCCTGGGTATAGACCCAGTAATGGGATTGCTGGGTTGAATGGTAGTTCTGCTTTTAGCTATCTGAGGAATTGCCACACTGCTTTCCACAACGGTTGAACTAACTTACACTCCCACCAACAGTGTGTAAGAGTTCCCTTTTCTCTACAATCTCACCAGCAACTTTTTTGTTTTTTTTTTTGTTTTGTTTTTGGACTTTTTAATAATAGCCATTCTGACTAATATGGTATGTCACTGTGGTTTTGATTTGCATTTCTCTAATGATCAGTGATATTGAGGGTTTTTTCATATGCTTATTGGCTTCATTTATGTCTTCTTTTGAGAAGTGTCTGTTCATGTCCTTTGCCCACTAAAAATGTTCTAAAATTATGTAGTGGCAATGGTTGTGCAATCCTGTGAATATATTAGGAAACATTGAATTGTATACTTTTGTGGGTGAATTCAATGGCATGTGAATTATATCTCAATAATTCCTACCTTCAAAGAGCTCATAATCAGGGCATTCAAGCATTTTTTTCCTCTAAGACATTTCCATGTTTTTCTTATAATAATCAAAATAATTGGATCAGGGCTTATGACAGTTTAGGATTTTTTTTTTTTTGACAAATTCAGACAGCAACTTCTGCTGTTGTTAAATTGAAAAACAATCTTGTTTAATGTCTTCTTGAGATATGAAAGCTTAAATGACAGCTTGCTTCATTCTCTTTCCCTTCTTTCTCCTGATTTCTAATCCCTACCCACAGTTACAAAAATTATGCTACTACACTGACAACTCTTTATGTTTTTCTTTTTGAGTCAGAGTCTTGCTGTTGTTGCCCAGGCTGGAGTGCAATGGTGCGATCTTGGCTCACCGCAACCTCTGCCTCCCAGGTTCAAGCAATTTTCCTGCCTCAGCCTCCCGAGTAGCTGCGATTACAGGCATGTGCCACCACACTTGGCTAATTTTGACTTTTTTAAAAAATAGAGATGGGGTTTCTCCATGTTGGTCAGGCTCGTCTTGAACTCTC
Organism: Rhinopithecus bieti; assembly: GCF_001698545.2. Classification (NCBI taxonomy): domain Eukaryota; kingdom Metazoa; phylum Chordata; class Mammalia; order Primates; family Cercopithecidae; genus Rhinopithecus; species Rhinopithecus bieti. The sequence continues at coordinate 2,743,697 of NW_016841755.1, read as the reverse complement.
GACCTCAGGTGATCCACCTGCCTCGGCCTCCCAAAGTGCTGGGATTATAGGTGTGAGCCACTGTGCCCAGCCGACAACTCTTTTTAAAAATGTCCCATGTTAGGAAAATTACGTATGGCACTGTGGGAGTATAATGTGGACGTTGCTAAGTGGATGTTGATGGGTAGGTGGAGATGGGAATTGTGAAAAGTTTAGATGTCAGGTTAGAAACCCTTTGCTTTTAAATTTCATAAATGCAAAATTTGCTTTGAGTAATTTGGATACTAATTATAAAAATGAGGGCGGAAAATATCTCCATTATGTCAAAAGTCACATTACCACATCAGGACAATTGCTTCTTTGAACTATTTGTGGGGGGGAAAATCCACATTTTGTTGCATTGGACGCAGAAATGAGCTGTCCAAGAAGACAAAGTAGAGGGCGCCCAGTTCTGGTCACAGAGCTCTAGGGCACAAGAGTCAAATGATTGTTTCAGAGCAACCCCTGCAGTCTCTCCATCGCCACACCCAGAGACGAGGCAGCCGACTTCACAGGGCTATTAGAGAAATAAGGGAGCTCCTATCGGGGAGTGGCTCGGGACAGTGGGTGGGATGCAAAAGCACTTAGTATACACCAGCTATCACTGTTGCTGTTGTGATGAGGACCATCACCTGCTCAGGGGTAGCTCTTACCAGAGTCTGGGGACTGAGCTTCCGGGGCCATAACTGTCTTGACCTGCATGGCAAATGGGTTGCCTCTTTTACTAGTTGGGGTTCCATGTCCCACTGGAGCCTGGGGAGCCAGTTGTACAGGGGCCAGGAGGCAGAGTGGGGAAGATATGTCCGCAGGTGGAGCGGGACAGTGATCGGGATTGGGCAAATGATGCTAGAGGTTCCATTCGAAGAACACCTGCAGGATGGGTGTAGGGGCAGCAGTGTGGGGCAGGGGCTGGCTGGCACTGGGACACTGTATCCTGGGACAGCAGGCTGGAGGCAGCACAGGCTGGGACCTGAGTGTGATATGGCAGCTGGGACGATGGAGCAGAAGGCCTTGCTGCATTGGCTGTTCTGCTGGCTCCTGTCTGAGGCCGTCTCTGAGTGCCCTGAGCCCTCCTGCATTCAGGCACCTTCCCAGGTTCTGGGGACACCGGGGAATCCCATGAGGCTCTGCTTTTATTAGGCAAGAAACCAACAGGGAAGTTGTGTAGATTTCCCAGGAAGGAAAGTCATCCAGGAAAGCAAGCAGACAAGGCCAGGGAGGGAGGAAGGGCGGGCCTTTGGACAGAGTGATTGGGGGCTCATGAGGGAGAACACTGGAGCTGAGACCTGAAGCAGGAGGAGATGAAGCCAGCCCTGAGCAGTTCTCATGGGAAAGAGTTCCAGATAGTGGGACTCACGGTCAAAGATCCTAAGACAAGACCAGAAGCAACCTCATTAGGAAAAACAGAAACCAGTGGGGGACGCACGTGCTGTGAGAGGCTCAGGTCCATAGGTACGGGGTCCCAGTGACCTTGAGAGCCTGTGGCTCCTCCTGCCTGGAGCTCCAGGAGGGACCCTGTGATGGCCTCCTGCAGGGGTCCTGCACCCAGGGCCCACTTCCCCTCCAGCCTACAAAGGCAGCCAGCAGGGATTCAGACCTGGTGTGGGGACCCACGACCCTACTTCTCAGCACTCCCCTCCTTTCTGCCTCCAGGAAGAAATGCTGTGCCTCCCAAGCCGTTTGCACCCTGGTCAGATGGGGTCGTTTGTGATGCAAAGAAAGTCACAAGTTGGTTCCTTGGGAGCTATATTAGTCTGTTTTCACACTGCTATAAGGAACTGCCGAAGACCGGGTAATTTATAAAGGAAAGAGGTTTCATTGACTCACCGTTCACCATGGCGGGGGAGGGCTCAGGAAACTTACGCCGTGGTTGAAGGGGAAGCAAGACACCCGCTTCACGAGGCAGCAGGCAGGAGACTGAAGGCAGGAGGAACTACCGGACACTTTATAAAACCGTCAGATCTCGTGAGAACTCACTGTCACGAGAACTGCATGGGGCAAACCGCCCCAATGATTCAATTACCTGCACCTGGTGTCTCCCTCCACCCAGGGGGATTGTGGGGCTTACAATTCAAGATGAGATTCTGGGTGGAGACACAGCCAAACCATATCAGGAGTGAACGGGGACTTTGCAGCCTCTCCTTTAGGTTCACAAAAGCAGGGTCCGTTGTGAAGTGGGGAACTTAGCATCTCTCACACTACTCAGAAGGCAACCCTTAAGGAAAACGCAGCTGTAAACCATCACCCAATTATGTTTCAATCAGCTCCATTTTTTTCCGGTGTTCTCAGGCTCTCGCCATGCCCTTTGGCCTTTGGCAATTTGCTTTGCTTGGTCTGCCTGGTTTTCTATAATAAATGACCTGAGAACACACAATACTTCCTCTCTTGACGCAAGGACAGTTGCCACCAGCAAGTCAAGCCATGTGATGATACATGGGGCGGGCGGTGACCAGGGCAGGTGGTGACCAGGGCGGACTTCCTTTGGATTTGCTCTCTGCTTTAGGAAAGTCAGGTGGATCTCTCGGGAGCCTCCTGTTAGCTTCTGACAAATGGCTGCCCGCCCATCACCTCCACACTGAGGCGACTACAGGACACTACTGTGGGGTGAGTGGGGTCCCCCCAAAAGACACATTTAAGTCTGAATCCCTGACCCTGTGAATGTGACCATATTTGGAAATAGAGTCTCTGCTGACAAAATCGAGTTATGATGAGGCTCTCCTGCAGTAGGAGGCCCTGACCCAGGGACATACAGGGAGGACAGCACGTGACTCCAGTGGCAGCACGATGACAAGTCCACAGCCAGGGAACGTGAACACTGAGGATTTCTGGGGCCACCAGACACAGAAGGATCCTCCCCGGAACCTTCAGAAGGAGCAAGGGCCTGCTGACACCTTGACTTCAGACTGGCAGCCTCCAAAACTGGAAGAGAATACATTTCTGTCATTCTCTGCCACCCAGTGTGCGGTGATTTGTTATGGCAACCCTGGGAAACGAATACAGGCAGCGTTGACAGTTGTTCCTCCAACTCATCATGGTGAGACTGTAAAATATTGATGCATCTGCACAGATTAGACAATAAAATGCAAAATGGTAATAAAAAAAAAAAAACTAGGTTTGTAGAATTATGAATGCTCTTAAACTTGTTTTTGGAGTAAATGTTTATACATTGTCATAAATAATATTTGAAAAGAAAAGCAGCTACTACTCAGAAAGTAGAGTCACAGTTGGTAAAAACCCACATAGGATGGTCCAGCAGCACCAGGTTATGGTAAGGGGTAGGGAGCAAGGGTGACGCCCATGTTATGGTTTTCTGGATAAATGTGTTGCATATCTCTTGCTAGAAGAGGGAGTCTTCCTCCATTTTCTTTCTTTCTTTTTTTTTTTTTTTTGAGACAGAGCTCAACTCTGTCGCCCCAGGCCTGGAGTACAGTGGCGCGATCTCTGCACTGCCAGCTCCGCCTCCCTGGGTTCACAGCACATTCTCCTGCCTCAGCCTCCCCGAGTAGCTGGGACACAGCGCCACACCACACCAGGCCTAATTTTATTTTTTTTTTTTGTATTTTGTAGAGACGGGGTTTCACAGTGTTAGCCAGGATTGGTCTCGATCTCCTGACCTCATGATCTGCCTGCCTCGGCCTCCCAAAGTGCTGGGATTACAGGCATGAGCCACCATGCCTGACCGTCTTGCTCCATTTTCTGCTGCTGAAACAGAATACCACAGACTGGGTAACCTATAGAAAACAATAAGTTTATTTGCTCATGGTTCTGGAGTCTGGGAAGTCTGAGATCCAGAGGCCACATCTAGTGAGGGCCTTCATGCTGTGTCAGCACGTGGCGGAAGGACTAGTAAGCACGGTGAGATAAAGAGAGGCATGTGGCCCAGCCTATCCTCTTATGCTGGCATTAGCCCATGCACAAGGACACAGCCCTGTGGTCTGACCGCCTGCTAAAGGCCTCATCTCTAATACTCTTACAATGGCAATTACATTTCAACATGAGTTTGGGCAGGGACATTTAAATCACAGCAAGGGGACAGAACTTGATTTCAAGTTAAACAGATTCTGACGTCATAACTTGCTTAAAAATAACTCACCGCAGGCTGGGCGCGGTGGCTCACACCTGTAATCCCAGCACTTTGGGAGGCTGGCAGGCAGATCACGAGGTCAGGAGATCGAGACCATCCTGGCTAATACCGTGAAACCCCGTCTCTACTAAAAATACAAAAAATTAGCCGGGCGTGGCGGCGGCGCCTGTAGTCCCAGCTACTTGGGAGGCTGAGGCAGAAGAATGGCAGGAACCTGAAAGGCGGAGCTGGCAGTGAGTCGAGATCGCGCCATTGCACTCCAGCCTGGGCGACAGCGAGACTCTGTCTCAAAATAAATAAATAAATAACTCACTGCCATATTGTTACAGGAAAGGGGTCCTCATCCAGATCCCAAGAAAGGGTTCTTGGATCTAGCTCAATAAAGAATTCAGGGCAAGTCCATACATTAAAGTGAAAGTAAGTTTATTAAGAGAGTAAAGGAATAAAAGAGAAAAAAAAAGAGAGAGAGAGACAGGGAGAGGTGGGACCCCATAGGGGCAGGTAATCCCCTTTTTTGTCCCTTGGCTCCATAGACAAGGAAGTCCCGAGAGCTTCTAGTTGCCAATTTTTATTATTATTTCTTGAGGACATGCTAAACAAGGGTTGGATTACTCATGCCTCCCCCTTTTAGACCATATAGGGTGACCTTCTGATGTTGCCATGGCATTTGGAAACTGTCATGGCACCGGTGGGAGTGTAGCAGTGAGGACAACCGGAGGTCCCTCTCGTCACCATCTTGGTTTCGTGGGTTTTAGCCGGCTTCTTTACTGCAACCTGTTTTTATCAGTATGGTCTTTATGACCTGTATCTTGTGCTGACCTCCTATCTCATCCTGTGACTTAGAATGCCTTAACCATCTGGGAATGCAGCCCAGTAGGTCTCAGCCTCATTTTACCCAACTCCTATTCACCATGGAGTTGCTCTGGTTTACAAGCCTCTGACAATATGACGATTTGAGACAAGACAAGGAGAGCCCAGAGAGAGGCATCTGCAAAGACCTGGGTCCTGCGTTCCCTGATCCAGAGCCTGGGCAGATCTCTCGCCCTGAGGTTCAGCTCTTCACGTCCTCGGTGGAGATCTTTGTAGCAGTTTGCCAGCCTCCCAAGACTGTTGCAATGGGGAGTGAAATGAAGTATGGAGATTCTTTGAAGACGGAAAAAGGCAACTCAAAAAATTCACATGTCATTCACAACATTAACAAGGAGGGGAGCCACAGGACACAAGAAACTTATTTACCTTAAAATAGTGAAAACAAAGAAAAGTGCTTTTTAGGATTTATAATTAGTGTGGTTTTACTATCTGTCCTGCAGCACACATTTTAATTGAATCTAAATGTGTCATCAGCTGTTTGAAACCTACAGCCTCTGCAAGTATGGGTACATCCTACACAGAATCAGAGTTTCACCTGTTCTGGCATTCAATTGTAAATTTAATCAGAAACCGAGAACTGGACGACCGGGGTCTGCTTTTGGACTGATTATCCCTGTAGTACATATGGTTAATTTTAGTCATTGGTAGGAGGATTGTTTTTCTTTCAACTTGGATTACTTGGATCTTTAAAATTTAAGTACATATGTTTTCAAAGTTAATAAAAAGATTCTACATTTCAGTGGAGAGCTTAGTGATACTAAGAGCAGGTCCAAGCTGAAGGGAAGCTCAATGAGATGTTCCCTCCCCTCCCTGGAGGGTAGGATGGGAAGGAAACTGTGGAAACCCCATCTCAGCTCCAGAACCACTCCAAGTCACGAGGGGAAGCCAAGGAATCCGAGGGAATTTTGGCAAAAAGAGTGGGAAACGTTCCTTTGAACACACAGCCTTTCCAAAGAGCGTGGTTTCCTCCCTGTTCCCACCCACTCTGCTTTTGGCATTAACCTTTTTGTGATTGGAAATTCCGATAATGAACAAAATTTATAATGACATTCAAAGGCTAGAAGTTTGTCATTCAGACGAAGCATGGACAGTTGAATTATAATGCCTCCTAATTGTGTTTCATCAAAGTTCAGACAAGAGGGCCTCAGAGAAGACATCAGAAGAAGATTGTTTTGTCTGGAGAGGACAGCGGCTTAGGAGATGACCGCTAATAGAATGTGAAGAGCTATTATTAGGGCAGAGGCTTTCTATGATTTCCTCATCTGCCCCATGGGCAGAACAGGAGAGCAGTTGTTTGGGTGGGTTTCTGGTTACCCGCCCCTAAGGGGTCCCACCTCTCCCTATCTTTTATGTTTTGTTTTGTTGTTTAGACAGGATCTTGCACTGTAGCCCAGGCTGGAGTGCAGTGGCACGATCTCGGCTCAGTGTAGCCTCCACCTCTCAGGTTCAAGAGATTCTCCTGCCACAGCCTCCTGAGTAACTAGAATTACAGGCACCTGCCACCACACCCAGCTAATTTTTGTATTTTTAGTAGGGATAGTGTTTCACTATGTTGGCCAGGATGGTCTCAATCTCCTGACCCCGTGATCTTCCCACCTGGGCCTCCCAAAGTGCTGGGATTACAGGTGCGAGCCACCAAACCTGGCCTCTTCCTCCCTAATTGAGAGGTGAAACCAGCTGGGCTTCTGGGTCAGGTGGGGACATGGAGAACTTTTCTGCCTAGCTAGAGGATTGTAAACACACCAATCAGCGCGCTGTGTCTAGCTAAAGGTTTGTAAATGCACCAATCAGCACTCTGTAAAAACGGACCAACCAGCACTCTGTAAAATGGACCAATCAGCAGGATGTGGGTGGGGCAAAATACGGGAAAAAAAGGCTGGCCACCTGCACTCTTGGTTCCCCCTCCATGCTGTGGAAACTGTTGCTTAGATCTTCCTGATAAATCTTGATGCTGCTTACTGTTTGGATCTGCACTACCTTTAAGAGCTGTAACACTCAATACAAAGATCTGCAGCTTCACTCCTGAAGTCAGCGAGACCACGAACCCACCAGAAGGGAAAAAATCTCTGGACACATCTGAACATCTGAAGGAACAAACTCCGGACACACCATCTTTAAGAGCTGTAACACTCACTGTGAGGGTCCAGGGCTTCACCATTTAAGTCAGTGAGGCCAGTAACCCACCCGAAGGAACCAATTCCGGACACACAATCTTTTAGCCCATTGCTACCAGAGCTAAGTTAGGAAAACTATTTTCCTGGATTGATGGGAAGACTGGGCTGTAAAGAAAGTTGACTCGAAGCTAGGCTGAACGTCTTTATGTAATTAGCGAGCTTTGTAATTGCACAGTATCTGCCCACCTCACAGAAAGGAGAGGATCAAAGAAAGCCACGTCTGTGACAGGACAAAAAGGATGGAGCACAGTATTGGAAAGAAGTGGAGATGAAGCATCGTTCAGGGCGCAGTTCCTCAGCCGTGTTGGCGGGGCCAGCTTCTTTTATGGTCATATCTACTCCCAGGAACCCTGAGAGAATTTTTTTTTTTTTTTTTTTTTTTGAAACAGTGTCTGGCTCTGTCGCCGAGGCTGGAGTGCAGTGGCGTGAACTTGGCTCACTGCAACCTCTGCCTCCCAGGTTCAAGCAATTCTCCTGCTTCAGCCTCCTGAGTAGCTGGGATTACAGACATGCGCCACCACACCTGGCTGATTTTCGTATTTTTAGTAGAGACAGAGAGGGTTTCACCATGTTGCCCAGGCTGGTCTCGAACTCCCGACCTTGTGATCTGCCCACCTCGGCCTCCCAAAGTGCCGGGATTACAGGTGTGAGCCACAGCGCCCTGGCCCCTGGGAGAATTTTAAAAGTTATATAATCATTTTTGCATGGTACGGAATGAAGAAGTAATTTTTTAAATTGGTGTTTTTTGGTCAGTATGTCTTTGAAGATTGTACTATACCTTCCATCTTAACGCAAATACTGGTAATTTTTATAATCTATAAAGACACATTTTGACTATTCCCATGGAAACAGTGATGTTCTCCATTTAATTATTTTTATTCTACCTATTTTAAAATTATTAAGTGATAAAAGCATGAATTGTTGACAAATATGTTCTAATGTAAGATACTGCTTGGTTTTGACACAGTACATAAAATGTGGAAAGACATTTACCTTTGTGTTGTAGTATTAAAAGCAGGCAAAAGTGTGGTCATAGTCTATTAGGAGTTTTTGCATTTTGTTCTTTAAAGGCCAACTGACTTATGTTTGTATTTTTATGTGACCATAAGTGTTGCATATGTTTAGTTAGTATTGTTTATCTAAAATTTTAAAAAGCTCTGTCTTAAATTAATGATTTATATCATTTCTTTTATTAAAATGACATGGTATCACTTTAGCAATATGAACCCCTTGAATACTTTTTTTTTTTTTGAGACGGAGTCTCGCTCTGTCGCTCGGGCTGGAGTGCAGTGGCCGGATCTCAGCTCACTGCAAGCTCCGCCTCCCGGGTTTACGCCATTCTCCTGCCTCAGCCTCCCGAGTAGCTGGGACTACAGGTGCCCGCCACCTCGCCCGGCTAGTTTTTTGTATTTTTTTAGTAGAGACGGGGTTTCATAGTGTTAGCCAGGATGGTCTCGATCTCCTGACCTCGTGATCCGCCCGTCTTGGCCTCCCAAAGTGCTGGGATTACAGGCTTGAGCCACCGCGCCCGGCCATACTTTTTTTTTTTTTAAATAGAGTCTTGCTCTGTCACCCAGGATGGAGTGCAGTGGTGCAATCTCAGCTCACTGTAACCTCTGCCTCCTGAGTTCAAGCAATTCTTGTGCCTCAGCCTCCTAAGTAGCTGAGATTTCAGGCATGCACCACCATACCCAGGTAATTTTTGTATTTTTAGTAGAGATGGGGTTTCACCATATATTCCAGGCTGGTCTTGAACTCCTGGCCTCAAGTGATCCACCTTTCCCGGCCCCGCAACGTGCTGGCATTATAGGTGTGAGCCACCATCTCGGCCTTGAATACTTTCATGTTGTTCTGATGAATTGCTAAGCCATAGAAAACTGTACAACTAAAAGGGACCCCGGGATATTACCAGGACTAGCTTCTTCTCCTTAGATAGGTAAAGTTCTAGCTTTTATGGAACAAAAAATAGTATATTATTTGTGTTTAAAGATTTCTCAGAAGCAGAAATTCCACACCTGTCCTCATTAGTCACGCCAAGGCTGTATTTCTTCACAGAGCTTTGGAAAGCTACATCCAAATCATTGGCAGGCATCCGCTGTCATGAAGCCCGCTTTCTAGGATGTCCAGGCTCTGCCCTCTCCTGGGCACTGGAGAAAGAGTAAAATCAATAAAGGCAAAGTGTGAGGATGAATTGAGAAAAGGGCTAACATAAACTTCAGAAATTCAATACAAAACACAAAATTTACTTTAGCAAAATATGAAACTTAGCCTTGAGTCCTTTGGCAACTGTAGCAAACAGGGAACCATGGTGATTGACAAAAGTAATATGCCAATTGTAGGAGGCTTTTCTCAACAACACCCTCATGATTGAGTTAGCACAGGGATGTCATTTTGTGAGCACCAGCAGCACTCACGGAAGCATGTTCTGTGAAGACTCCGTGGCTCAGTGCCTGTATTCCTCCCCTGGAATCTCTTTTACTCCCCTGAAGTTAGGACAGGCCTCGAAGAGCTGGCTTTCCCCAGCTTTGTTCAAACATCTTGACTCCTTCTCAGGCTGCAGGGCTGCCTAGTGGCCTTCTCAGTGGCATTGCACTTCTCATTTCCTCAGTCATGCTCCTGAAGGACCCACGGTTGCAGTGGAACTTGCCTCCAGCGGACGTCCTGTGTTCCTTGGTGGGAAGTCCATCTCTCTCTTTGCACACTTGTTCCAGCCTTAATGGGTCAGAACTGCTCACCAGAGCAGAAAAAATGTTCAGCAAGAGGCAGCTTAGAGGAAGTGCAGGCAGTGACCATGCTCAGTTCGGGGAGGAGGTTGGAGGCTCCTTGGCTGAGAGGTTTGTGGCCCAAAGACACAGCAAAGCCAGCAGCCCTCCTTCTCAGCAATGAGAGCGCCTTGTTCCCAGAGCAGGTGGAAACATGGTGATGTCTACCAGAACACTTTATTTATTGATTGAGAGAGTCTTGCTCTGTCCCCCAGGCTGGAGTGCAGTGGTGCAATCTTGACTCACTGCAGCCTCCGCCTCCCGGATTCAACGGATTCTCCTGCCCCAGCCTCTGGAGTAGCTGGGACTACAGGCGCCCGCCACCACACCTGGCTAATTTTTTGTATTTTTAGTAGAGACAGGATTTCACCGTGTTAGCCAGGATGGTCTCGATCGCCTGACCTCGTGATCTGCCTGCCAGCCTCCCAAAGTGCTGGGATTACAGGCGTGAGCCACCACACCTGGCTTATTTTTTTATATAGACATATGTGTATATACAAATATAGACATAGATACGTATGTACACGTGTGTGTGTGAGTGGGCACACACACACAGCCCCAAATACCCTTCCCCATCCTACCACATGCATCAACAAATGCTTTCACCAGAGTCTGTGAGGCTCCAGGAGCAGTGAAACAGCTTTAGGGCCACAATGAAAAAAGGTGCGGCTGAGTTGAGGGCATTTTCCCACTCTCTGCATGAAGTCCAGCACCACAGGCGTTATCGGGACCACTTGGCACAGGCACATCGTGAGGCGTTTGATCAGTCTGGGCACTGCTTGGCGGCAGCGTGAAGAGGAGCTGTCTTAGAAGCCAAATGGTGGCTGGAGCCAGCTGACCCGTGTGTGAGTAAACCTGGAGCACTTCCTTAGAGACGCTGAGAAGTCTTTGGGAGGAAACTTCAGGTGAATGGCTGGCCATGCTGGGTGGGCAAAGGTGGGTGAACCCAGAACCGTCAAGTTAATGACTTCATTGAATATACAAGCAAGTGATTCCTGGTCAAGTCTGAGTTGCGTAAAAGTTAGGGAACTGCCCGGGCCCAGTGGCTCACACCTGTAATCCCAACACTTTGGGAGGCCAAGGAGGGCAGATCACAAGGTCAGGAGTTTGAGACCAGCCTAGCCAACATGGTGAGACTCTGTCTCTACTAAAAATACAAAATTAGCTGGGCGTGGTGGTGCACACCTGCAGTTCCAGCTACTCAGAAGGCTGAGGCAGGAGAATTGCTTGAACCCAGGAGGCAGAGGTTGCAGTGAGCCCAGATTGTGCCATTGCACTCCAGCCTAGGCAACAAGAGCGAGAATCCATCTCAAAAGAAAAAAAAAAGTTACGGAACTGCAGAGTATTGCACAATATTGTGCAAGATTCTAATGTTAAATGAGAATTTTGTGAAAGTGCCTTGATATGGTTAGGCTTTTTGTCTCCACCTGAATCTCGTCTTGAATTGTAACCCCCAGGTGTTGAGAGAGAGACCTGGTGGGAGGTGATTGGGTCCAGGGGCAGTTTCCCCATGCTATTCTCGTGAGAGTGAGTGAGTTCTCAAGAGATCTGATGGTTTAAAAAGTGTTTGGAAGTTCCTCCTTTGTTCACTAGTCTCTCTCCTGCCGCCTTGGAAAACGGTGACTGCTTCCCCCTTCCTCCATAATTGTAAGTTCCCTGAGACCTTCTTAGCCATGCAGAACTGTGAGTCAATTAAACCTCTTTCCTTTATAAATTACCCGGTCTTGGGAAGTTCTTTATAGCAGTGTGAGAATGGACTAACACATACCTCTTAAAGTTCTTGCTTTAATTGTTTATTATTACAGATGCATGAAAACTAATCAGTACTCCTTTTTATAAAATCATCTTTAATTTGAAGAAGCAATCAAGCATTCTCTGACATCTTATTATTAAATTCCCCCTTAATTTAGCCTTCTTATACCACTTATTAATTATTTCTTATCTTAGACTAATAGAGCAACGTCTTTTTAAAAGTATAAAATCAAAAGCTGTACACAGTTTTAACAAAAGTCTGAGTAATGCAGAAGAAAGAAACAAGCATCGTTCTTCATGCTGTGCTGTCAGACGCTGAAGAACGTTGCTGGGTCGTGGCAGGTTTTCCATGGCTGAGCTCCATTGCTGGCTGCGGTCAGCTCAGTCAGTTACTCTTTCTATGCTAAATCAGTATGTCTTTTATACTTAGACAGGACAGCTTAATCTTGTCAGAATATTTACTTTTTTCTTTATTTTGTACTTTTTCCGAGCAAGACTTCTACTGTTTAATTTTAACTTTTCATTTTGAAATATAGATTCACAGGAAGTTGCAAAGATAATACAGAGACATCTCACATAACCTTCACCCAGTGGTTACATCTAAAGTACAATATCAAAACCAAGAAACTGGCATTGCTACAGTGTGTGTGTAGTCCCATCCCATTTTAAGACAGGTGTGGATTTGTGTAACCTCCACCACAATCAAGATACAGAGCTGTCCATCAACTCAAAGACCTCCCCTCTGCTACTCTTTTACAGTGAAACCCACCTCCCTCCCTATCCACACCACCCCAACCCCTGGCAACCAGTAATCTTTTTTTTTTTTTTTTTTTGAGACAGAGTCTTGTTCTCTCACCCAGGCTGGAGTGCAGTGGCGTGATCTCAGCTCACTATAATCTCCGCCTCTTGGGTTCAAGGGATTCTCCTGCCTCAGCCTCCAAAGTAGCTGGAGTGACAGGTGCCTGCCACCACACCTGGCGAATTTTTGTACTTTTAGTAGAAATGAGGTTTTGCCATGTTGGCCAGGCTGGTCTCAAACTCCTGACCTCTCCTGACCTCGGGTGATCCACTCGCCTCGGCCTCCCAAAGTGCTGGGATTACAGACATGAGCCACCACGCCTGGCCACAGCCCATTTAAATTTGCTGTAATTATGAATATATTAGGGCTTATGCCTGTCATTTTAGTTATTTTTTGTTGTTTTTTTGTTTGTTTCCTGTTTTTCTTTTCCTTCTTTTTTTTTTTTTCTGCCTTCCTATGGGTTACTTGAATATTGTATAGATTTCCATTTTAATTGATCTATAAATTTTTGAGTACACCTCTTTGTTTCTATTGTTTTGTGGCTGCTGTACATATTATATTACATATATGTAACTCAGCGTCGTCTTCGGGTGCTGACGTTTTATGAAGTGTAGAAATTGTCACTTTTTTTTTTTTTTTTTTTTTTTTGAGACAGAGTCTTGCTCTGTCGCCCGGGCTGGAGTGCAGGGGCCGATCTCAGCTCACTGCAAGCTCTGCCTCCCGGGTTTACGCCATTCTCCTGCCTCAGCCTCCCGAGTAGCTGGGACTACAGGCGCCCGCCACCTCGCCCAGCTAGTTTTTTGTATTTTTTAGTAGAGACGGGGTTTCACCGTGTTCGCCAGGATGGTCTCGATCTCCTGACCTCGTGATCTCGTGATCTGCCCATCTCGGCCTCCCAAAGTGCTGGGATTACAGGCTTGAGCCACCGCACCCGGCCTGAAATTGTCATTTGTTAAAGTCCCTTTATGCTCCCTTAATTGACTTAAATGTTCCTTCTACTTGCATTAAGAACCACATCAGACAGTGATAAATGTTTTGCTTCAACTGTTAAATGTAATTTAGAAAACTCAAAAGGAGGAAACTATTGTCTTTTTTTTTTTTTTTATCTGGAGTCTCATTCTGTTGTCCAGGTTGGAGTGCAATGGTGCGATCTCGGCTCACTGCAACCTCCGCCTCCCAGGTTCAAGCGATTCTCCTGCCTCAGCCTCCTGAGTAGCTGGGACTACAGGTATGTGCCACTATCCCTGGTAATTTTTTTTTTCTTTTTTTTTTTTTAAGTAGAGACAGGGTTTCACCATGTTAGCCAGGATGGTCTCGATCTCCTGACCTCGTGATCCGCCTGCCTCAGCCTCCCAAAGTGCTGGGATTACCGGCGTGAGCCACCGCGCCCGGCCTGTTCTTGCTCTTACGTGTGTTCTTATCATTGTCCTTTCTTCCTCGCTGACATTCCAAATTTCCTTCTGTTTTCATTTTCTTCTGAGTAAAGAGCTTTCTTTAACCACTCTTTTAGGGCAGGTCTGATGGTGACAAATTCTCCCAGTTTACCTTCTTCTGAGAATGTAATTCTCTGAGAAGATAATTTCTCCAGATATAAAATACCAGGTTGATAGTTCCTTTCCTTCAGTCCTTGAAATGTCAGCCACTTCCTCCTGCCCCCCATGCCTTCTAGTGAAAAATCCATTGTCATTCCAATTGCTTTACCCTCTAAGTAAGGCGTCCTTTCTCTCTTGCTGCTGTCAAGATTTATTCTTTGTCTTCAGTTTTCAGGAGTTTGATTATAATGTGTGTTAGTGTGGATTTTTTTGGGTTTATCCTGCCTGGTGTTTATTCAACATCTTCACCTTCTGAGAATCTAATGCCTGATGATTTGAAGAAGAACAGTTTCACCCCAAAACCGTCCCCCCAAACCCAGTCCATAGAAAAACTGTCTTTCCATTTATGCAGCCAACAGACATATGAAAAAATGATCATCATCACTGGTCATCAGAGAAATGCGAATCAAAATCACAATGAGAAACCATCTCATTCCAGTCAGAACGGCGATCGTTAAAAAGTCAGGAAACAACAGATGCTGGAGAGGGTGTGGAGAAATAGGAATGCTTTTACACTGTTGGTGTAAAATGAATAAAGTTTCAACCCAATTTGAAGACAGTGTGGCAATTCCTCAAGGATCTAAGAACACAGAAACACCATTGAACCCCCCAATCCCCCATTACTGGTATATACCCCCAAATGTTTATAAATCATTCACTCATAAAGACACATGCCAACATGTATGTTTTACTTGCCAAGCACATTCACCAATACAAAGACCTTGAATATTTATAAATTTTCCAGTTTTGGATTTATTGCCAGCAACAATCACAAAGCAACAGACTTGAACAGACCCAAAATGCCCAAATCAATGATAGACCTCCGATAAAGACAAATATGGCACATATACACCAATGGAATACTGTGCGCCATAAAAAAAGGATCGAGTTCATGTCCTTGCAAGGACATGATGAAGCCCTGGAAACCATCCATTTCTCAGCAAACAACACAAGGAACAGCAAAGCAAAACACCCATGTTGTCAATCATAAGTGGAAAGTTGTGAACAATGAGAACACATGGACACAGGAAGGGGAACATCACACACTGGGGCCTGTCGGGGCTGGGGGACTAGAGGAGAGAGAGCATTAGGAGAAATACCTAATGTAAATGACGGGTTGGTGGGTGCAGCAAACCACCATGGCACATGTATACCTATGTAACAAACCTGCACGTTCTGCACATGTATCCCAGAACTTGAAGTATAATAAAAAAATTAAAAAGTACTTTTTAATTTTCTCTAATACCTGTTGCCTTTTATACTTGAAATGAGTAAAAGCAAATGTACTATTTGATGTAGCACAAAATGTTATATTTAATTATAGTTAGCGAGGTATCTTATCAGTTTATCATGCCATGTGAATAAATTTGAGGAACATTAAAGCATGAACGTTTCCTTGTGTTCTTTAGTTTTGGCGAACTATGTCGTTTTCTACTTCTGAGCTGTGTGGTCTTGGACGAGCTGCTCTACTTCTCAGGGTACCAGCTGGCTCATTTGTAAAACGGAGATAATAAGAGTTCACCTTCAGAGGGCTGTCATGCTGATTACGTGGGTTAAAAGATTAAAGTGCTTAGGAACTTTTTTGGCAGATTAGCAAGCGCAAATAGTGTTAGCCCTTGTTTTTGTTGTGACTGTTATTAAACAGAATAACACAAATGCTAGGGGTAATTCTTCTCCGGTATTCACTTTCCAACTTGCCTTCCCTTCTCTTGGTTGTTATGGTTGGATTAGTATTTGCAAACCTCTCTGGAACTGGATAAGGAACAGACAGGTTTATGTCAGGAAGCTGGTGACCCCTGTGCGGCCCTGGAATTGTCTGCTGTAGCTGCTCAGGTGCAGTCTTGCTAGGGTTTCACTCTTCAGCCTTTATACCCTATTGTATATGTGTTACATTCTATCTTTCATGTTTAGAAAGATTTGTATCTAAATACACTATTTATAGGTGCTTAAGAGATGTATCACAATACCCTACAATACTTCTTACCCTAGCAAGTTTCTTGGCAACTGCAGTGCTCGACCTCCAGGGGTCCTGGGTACCCTGTATTCTTTTTTGTTTTGTTTTGTTTTTTGATACAGGGCCTTACTCTGTTGCCCAGGCTGGAGTGCAGTGGGACCATCATAGTTCACTGCAGCCTCAAACTCCTGGGCTCAAGGGATCCTCCTACCTCAGCCTCCCAAAGTGCTGGGACACAGGGGCACACCGCCATTCCTGGGTAATTAAAAAAAAATGTAAAGATGGGATGTGGCTCTGTTTCCCAGACTGGTCTTGAATTCCTGGGCTCAAGAGATCCTCCTGCCTCTGCCTCCCTAAGTGCTGGGATTACAGGTTTCAGCCATGGCCTCTGGTTCCCTGTGTTCATATATATATATATATATATATTTTTTTTT